>NC_092164.1:18655022-19013355 GCF_045791955.1 Oncorhynchus clarkii lewisi | reverse complement strand
AGTATTTGATACATCAGAAAAGCAGAACTTAATATTTGGTACAGAAACCTTTGTTTGCAATTACAGAGATCATATGTTTCCTGTAGTTCTTGACCAGGTTTGCACACACTGCAGCAGGGATTTTGGCCCACTCCTCCATACAGACCTTCTCCAGATCCTTCAGGTTTCGGGGCTGTCGCTGGGCAATACGGACTTTCAGCTCTCTCCAAAGATTTTCTATTAGTTTCAGGTCTGGAGACTGGCTAGGCCACTCCAGGACCTTGAGATGCTTCTTACGGAGCCACTCCTTAGTCGCCCTGGCTGTGTGTTTCGGGTCGTTGTCATGCTGGAAGACCCAGCCACGACCCATCTTCAATGCTCTTACTGAGGGAAGGAGGTTGTTGGCCAAGATCTCGCGATACATGGCCCCATCCATCCTCCCCTCAATACGGTGCAGTAGTCCTGTCCCCTTCGCAGGAAAGCATCCCCAAAGAATGATGTTTCCACCTCCATGCTTCAAGGTTGGGATGGTGTTCTTGGGGTTGTACTCATCCTTCTTATTCCTCCAAACACGGCGAGTGGAGTTTAGACCAAAAAGCTCTATTTTTGTCTCATCAGACCACATGACCTTCTCCCATTCCTCCTCTGGATCATCCAGATGGTCATTGGCAAACTTCAGACGGGCCTGGACATGCGCTGGCTTGAGCAGGGGGACCTTGTGTGCGCTGCAGTATTTTAATCCATGACGGCGTAGAGTGTTACTAATTGTTTTCTTTGAGAATGTGGTCCCAGCTCTCTTCAGGTCATTGACCAGGTCCTGTCGTGTAGTTCTGGGCTGATCCCTCACCTTCCTCATGATCATTGATGCCCCACGAGGTGAGATCTTGCATGGAGCCCCAGACCGAGGGTGATTGACCGTCATCTTGAACTTCTTCCATTTTCTAATAATTGCGCCAACAGTTGTTGCCTTCTCGCCAAGCTGCTTGCCTATTGTCCTGTAGCCCATCCCAGCCTTGTGCAGGTCTACAATTTTATCCCTGATGTCCTTACACAGCTCTCTGGTCTTGGCCATTGTGGAGAGGTTGGAGTCTGTTTGATTGAGTGTGTGGACAGGTGTATTTTATACAGGTAAAAAGTTCAAACAGGTGCAGTTAATACAGGTAATGAGTGGAGAACAGGAGGGCTTCTTAAAGAAAAACTGTGAGAGCCAGAATTCTTACTGGTTGGTAGGTGATCAAATACTTATGTCATGCAATAAAATGCAAATTAATTACTTAAAAATCGTACAATGTGATTTCTGGATTTTTGTTTTAGATTCCGTCTCTCACAGTTGAAGTGTACCTATGATAAAAATGAAAGACCTCTACATGCTTTGGAAGTAGGAAAACCTGCAAAACCGGCAGTGTATCAAATACTTGTTCTCCCCACTGTAGGTTTATATTACCTACTTAGCGACGAGGATAACATTACGCTTCCAGAGGCAGGTGAGGGAACACAGATCAACAATTGTTTTGATCATTCCTGAACGGTCTGGGAAAACAAAGCTTGATTACGTTTTGGGAACGCACTTAAGTAACATCACGCCAAATGTAATCTCTGTTTGGCAAAGTTGCAACTTCGACTCATAATAGTCCAGGCAACTGACTGAGGAGACACATCGTTTATTGCATTATTTCATTGAAACTCCTATCATCAGAGATATTCATCTGGCAGTTTACTCTGGAGAGAGTGACGGTGTGAGTTTCCACCAGTCATCTAGAAGCTTCTACTATTAGAGATGGCCTCAAGGCTTTTACTTTCCTACATTGAGACTGAGCCCAGACACACAGCTCTGGTTATGAGCAGCAGTGCTCTGTTGCTAGTCACAAGTTCTGGCAAGTTCCAGATTCACTAGAGCTGAAGAGTTTTTTCTTTTTTTAACTGCTACCCTTGTCATCAGCACCTGCTGGGGTGAAGAAATGGAAGATTATGGGGGATTAATGTGTACATTTTATCTAAGCTCCGTTGCAGGTATATTCTGTTGCTGGTTTGTCCTCAGGTATTGCTAATGCTAATGATGCAGCTGCAGAGTGTATTCTCCCTAGACCTGAGGTAACCTCTGAGGTAATGGATATGTTTTGCACACATACACAGCTCTCACTCTCTCTCTCTCTCTTGGCTTCAACTTTGATTATTGTGTAATTTACTTCATAGTTTTTTTTATTTTAGTCGGCGCGTGACTCTTGCAGTAATTAAGTACAAAGAACCTTCAACGACATTCAGCTGGTCGCTATGGTTTCCATCTCCACCAGTGCTGATCGACTCTCGCTCGGTGCCAAACCCCTTTGTTGAAAAAATGAGAGTAACACTAAACATGTCCTCCGGCATCTCAACAACCCGCCTCGACCATGTGATCTCCCTGGAACGTTCCTTGGAGGTCCAGAGTGGATGCATGCGAGGCTGGGAAGATATCTGAAGAAGTTTCCAGAACCCCTTTCACATTCCTGTTTAGACTTCCTGTCTCTCACGCAGGAACAGACACAGTAAACGGACGACCGTTGTCACCTTGCGAACCAGCCTCGGCGTGGCAAATTACAAATTACAACAGAATGCTGGAACCTTTTGCCAAGGCGGAAGGAAAAACTCCATTGTTCCTATCAGCCTTGTGGTTTTTCGTTCGCGGGATCATGACTGTTTTCCCGTCAATGAATAACTATCTGTGTTGCTGTTAGCTGTCTTAGGGCAGAATCCTAATTTGAAATCTAAATTTGAAATCTAAATCTCTCATTGACATCAGTAGATGAAATTCTGAGTTATGGGCACAGATCTCAAATTGGGATTCTGCCTTCACTGTATGGCTGGTGTGAGTTTCTCTCACACCAGCCACACCAGCCAGAGAGAGAGAGAGAGAGCCTGAAGAGTTGAAGAGAATTGTAAAGAGCTGTGTTTGTCTCTCCAAAGGGGGACCGGGGCCTGGAGGGGCCGAGGGGACCCAGAGGACAGTCCGGCGCTGGACTGAAAGGAGACAAGGTACAGCATAGACTGTAAATAAACTAAATCTGGGTGAATGGCCTTCACACAAACACGCAGTGTTCCCCAGGAACACATAAAGAGCCTTGGGTAGGGAGTGGCCAGAAGCACTGGCATCTAGGTCTCATTCAGACGGAGGTTATATATGAGGCCCCTATGGAATCTGTGTGTTGATGAATCACACAGGGGTCAAGGCTAATGTAAAGGGTGCATCTCAATTGTCTAAAGTGGCCTCCTCTCCTCGTCTCTTTGCCTTCATTGAAACTGGTGTTAAAGATCTGGACATGTGGACGGAAAGTCCTGGTTCAGAAGGATTCTTGTCTTTTGCTTTCACCTAGTCTGTGTTTTCAGATAAAGGGGAGGAGACAAGGAGAGAAATCTACTTAACTCTATTTTGATGCAGCCTCATTCTACCTGAATAACTTTGTGTACTGTCAGAAATAGAATCACGGTTCCACACTGATTATGGGATATGAATTGATGACATTTATAAACTGGGTGGTTCAAGCCCTGAACGCTGATTGGCTGACAGCCGTAGTACCACAGGTATGACAAAAGTTATTTTTACTGGTCTAATTACGTTGGTAAACAGTTTCTAATAGCAATAAGGCACCTTGGGGGTTTGTGGTATATGGCCAATATACGACGGCTAAGGGCATTGTCCAGGCACTCCGTGTTGTGTCGAGCTAAGAACAGCCCTTAGCCGTGGTATATTGGCCATATACCACACCCCCTCGGACCTTATTGCTTAAATATACCATTATGAATGAAGCAAACACTGATAGAATTCCGGTAGCTGATGATCATTTTCACAGATGTGAACGTTAATTGACCTTAAAATGGTGTTTGTTATTGGCCTGATTAGTCTTGGCAAGGTTAGCCTTGTGGTGAAATTCATTATTGGGATATTGGCAGTGCTTTCATCATATGAGGCCAATCCTTCAGCAAGAATGCTGCTAACGGTTTGGATGAATGTTGCAGTTGGCTAACATTCTGTGTTTTCGCCATGTAACTTTATAACCGCTCTGTTGACACTATAAAGTGAATCATGCTGGCATTTTATAGCTGAGGCATGCATGTATTACTGGGTCGTTGGATCTGGAGTTTGTTTACTTTATTGCCTATCAAAATAGTCAATTGTGTGAACATTCTCAATATTTAATAGCAAGGGGACTAGCAGGAGGATTTTTAACACAGTAATTGTGTTATTTTGACAACTTTCCCTTAATTTTATAACAGATAATGAAAGTGTGATTATCCAGACCAATGTATATAAATGTATATGTACTTTTTGTATATTTATTTCATTCACTTTTCCTGTAAAACATCCGCGAGCTGGTGTTGGTGTAATTATAGCTATGATGCCAACAACGACTCTCTTTGTGACCCTCAGGGTGGCTTTGGCCCTCCAGGTTTTCCAGGGCCTGTCGGCCTGCCAGGCCTGGGCATTCAGGGGGAGAAGGTACGTAGGCCCACCTATTCATTATTACAGGTTTCACCAAGTATCACCCATACATCAATCACCGTATTCTTATCGGCAGACTCAACAGCCTTGGTTTCTCAAATGACCGCCTCGCCTGGTTCATCAACTACTTCTCAGATAGAGTTCAGTGTGTCAAATCGGAGGACCTGTTGTCCGGACCTCTGGCAGTCTCTATGGGGTACCACAGGGTTCAATTCTCGGGCCGACTCTTTTCTCTGTATATATCAACGATGTTGCTCTTGCTGCGGGTGATTCCCTGATCCACCTCTACGCAGACAACACCATTCTGTATACACCTGGCCCTTCTTTGGACACTGTGTTAACAAACCTTCAAGCGAGCATCAATGCCATACAACACTCCTTCCGTGGCCTCCAACTGCTCTTAAACGCTAGTAAAACAAAATGCATGCTTTTCAACCGATCACTGCCCGCACCTGCCCGCCCGCCCGACTAGCATCACTTCTCTAGACGGTTCTGACATGTGGACATATACAAATTCCTAGGTGTCTGGATAGATCAAATCAAATCAAATCAAATTTATTTATATAGCCCTTCGTACATCAGCTGATATCTCAAAGTGCTGTACAGAAACCCAGCCTAAAACCCCAAACAGCAAGCAATGCAGGTGTAGAAGCACGGTGGCTAGGAAAAACTCCCTAGAAAGGCCAAAACCTAGGAAGAAACCTAGAGAGGAACCAGGCTATGTGGGGTGGCCAGTCCTCTTCTGGCTGTGCCGGGTGGAGATTATAACATAACATGGCCAAGATGTTCAAATGTTCATAAATGACCAGCATGGTCGAATAATAATAAGGCAGAACAGTTGAAACTGGAGCAGCAGCACAGTCAGATGGACTGGGGACAGCAAGGAGTCATCATTTCAGGTAGTCCTGGGGCATGGTCCTAGGGCTCAGGTCAGTTGAAACTGGAGCAGCAGCACGGCCAGGTGGACTGGGGACAGCAAGGAGTCATCATTTCAGGTAGTCCTGGGGCATGGTCCTAGGGCTCAGGTCCTCCGAGAGAGAGAAAGAAAGAGAGAAGGAGAGAATTAGAGAACGCACACTTAGATTCACACAGGACACCGAATAGGACAGGAGAAGTGCTCCAGATATAACAAACTGACCCTAGCCCCCCCGACACATAAACTACTGCAGCATAAATACTGGAGGCTGAGACAGGAGGGGTCAGGAGACACTGTGGCCCCATCCGAGGACACCCCCGGACAGGGCCAAACTCTCCTTCCAGACTCATATTAAACATCTACAATCCAAAATTAAATCTAGAATCGGCTTCCTATTTCATGACAAAGCCTCTTTCAGTCACTCCGCCCTCATAAAACCCACTATCCTACCGATCCTCGACTTCAGCGATGTCATTTACAAAATTGCCTCCAACACTCTACTCAGCAAACTGGATGCAGTATATCACAGTGCCGTCCGTTTTGTCACCACAGCCCCATATACCGCCCACCACTGCGACCTGCATGCGCTCGTCAGCTGGCCATTGCTACATATTCGTTGCCAGACCTACTGGCTCCAGGTCATCTATAAATCTTTGCTAGTTAAAGCTCCGCCTTATCTCAGCTCACTGGTGACGATAACAACACCCACCCGTAGCATGCGCTCCAGCAGGTATATCTCACTGGTCATCCCCAAAGCCAACACCTCCTTTGGATGCCTTTCCTTACAGTTCTCTGCTGCCAATGACTGGAACGAATTGCAAAAATCGCTGAAGTTGGAAGCTTATATCTCCCTCACTAACTTTAAACATCAGCTATCTGAGCAGCTAACCGATCGCTACAGCTGTACATAGCCCATCTGTAAATAGCCCATCCAATCTACCTACCTTATCCCCATATTGTTTTTATATACTTTTTGACTCTTTTGTTCACCAGTATTTCTACTTGCGCATCATCATCTGCACATCTATCACGCCAATGTTCATTTGCTAAATTGTAATTACTTCGCTACTATGGCCTATTTATTGCCTTACCATCTCACGCCATTTGCACACACTGTATATAGACTTGTTTTCTATTGTGTTATTGACTGTACGTTTGTTTATTCCATGTGTAACTCTGTGTTGTTGTTTGTGTCACACTGCGTTGCTTTATCTTGGCCAGGTGGCAGTTGTAAATGAGAACTTGTTCTCAACTGGCCTGCCTGGTTAAATAAAGGTGAAATTTAAAAAAAGAATAAAATATAGTTTATGGATTACTGTCCTAATGTGACTGCCCTGTGCTTCCTGTCCTACCAGGGTATAGAGGGGCCACGGGGGCCACCAGGGGGCAGGGGCCCACAAGGAGATGGATATCCAGGGCCCAAGGTCTGTGTTTGAATGCTTCTTCCTTGACTTTTACATTTGTATCAATTGTGGTTATGGCATGTTTAGGCTATCGCTAATACTAGTGGCTGTGTATGGGTGCTCCTCTCATCCACAGGGTGACCAGGGCTTACCAGGGGAGCTTGGTTCAACAGGAGAGAGAGGGGCTGGCGAACCTGGGGATAAGGTGAGTCCTCCAATGGAAATGCAATGTGTAGTTTGTCCTCGGTGTGGTGTCACATTTGGATATGTAGTCGATGCGATGTGAGATAGACAACCAACGATCTCTCTTCAGGGTGAGCCAGGAGCATCAGGATTGGCTGGTTTTCCTGGCCTCCCAGGAGAGGATGGGGCCCCGGGACAGAAGGTATTTCACCTTCTGCCATCTCTCCGGCACCATAGGTTGATACTGTACCTCTTTGAATGTGACCATTGGATTCATATGCTTTGCTTGTGTGTCTGTTTGGGTTTGTCTATATAGGGTGAACCAGGTGTTGGTGGTCTGAGGGGGCCAGAGGGAGCTGCTGGAATTGGCACCCAGGGTGAGAAGGTAAGAAGATTCCCAGGTTTTTCTCCTCACATCGCTGCTTCAAGATTTTCATCTTCATTAATCTGGACAGCTGTGGTATTCCGAGGTTGCTTTTCTGTGCTGTTTTTTTGACGAATAATGTCTCTCGCCATAGGGAGACCAGGGCCAGAGGGGCATTAGGGGCTTGGGTGGGCCTCCTGGAATCGCCGGGCCCTCTGGAGCAAAGGTGAGGACATAATCCTCAATTATCATCAGTCTACACTCTGTACTGTAGTGTAATGTGGTCACACTGCGAGCTTTGACTTCTAACCTCTGACCTCTTCTAGGGGGAGCCTGGGACACCAGGTCGACTGGGTATGCCAGGACTTCCAGGGCGGGGAATCATAGGACCTAAGGTAACAGCCCTCTGTCCCAAAATGCCTGCAATTCACCATGTAGATGAGGTTAATGCCATATCATAACCATATTGTAACTGTCTGTCTCAGGGCAATCTTGGCCCACCTGGTCCATCTGGACCAATAGGAGAGACGGGCTACGGGCTGCCTGGTCCTAAGGTCACACTCTGCCACACTATTAGAATAATAGGGATACTTTTTTATCGGAATAATCAGCGTAATTCATTGATTTACTGATATTTCTTTACTTGAATCTTGCTGTACTTTTATTTAATCACATAAACCTTTAGGGTGATCGTGGAGGTCCTGGTCCGTCTGGTCCATTTGGGCCCAAAGGCGATGGTTATCCTGGCCCTACGGTGAGCAACACTGCTGCTTATTAATGTGTTGCTATTGCATGAGTTGTACCAGTGTTGACTCTAGTGTTTACCTGGGGTTTATAGGGAACTCCTGGTCTACCTGGGCTTCCTGGTGAACCAGGCCTGGAGGGGCTGGGCATCCCTGGACCGAAGGTAAAGATATGGTTCTGTGTGAGGGTGTCGGATCCGGGTTATTTTGGATAGTGACAACAGCCCTGGGTGAACAGAAGACCTCAATTAGCAGAGGACATCATGATAGCTGTGTGTTTTCTCCCATTTAGGGCGATATTGGCTTCAGGGGCTTTCCAGGTTTAGCAGGCCCCCCAGGCGAGGGCTACAAGGTCTACCGGTATGTATTGTAGTCTGACATGAAGAAGCTAACCTGCTAAACAGTTGGCAAAGAATCAATCCCAGCTCTGATGCGAAACCCATTTAGCCTTGTTCAGCGCCATCATAAACCCACTGAGTCATGGTGATTGATACTAGTATTACCTCATGCTGCCAGACTCCACATTTCAGATCCACCTTGTACGTGTGAACACATATCCCCAGGGACCTTGTATTCAAAGGCTGCGATAATCAGCGTTTCATTCTCACGAAACATATATCATTGTCACACACTTCCAAGCCCGTGTGAATATATCCCAACATAAGGGTCTAATGAGAACCATTGGGACCAGGGTGCCTATAACCAACACAATACCCAGAGCCGGCAGTCTAGCTTATAATATTACGTCCAGGTTTCTCTTCAGGCTTTTCATCTTCTGTAGCCCCAGAAGCCCTAGGGAGCGGGCAGACCTGGGGGTTGAGGTACCCCTGTCCGTCACATCAGTAGGTCTGGTCTCATACAGTAAGCTTGCTTATATGTGTCAGACAATGAACAGTAAAGCCAGAGACACTCGAGTTGTGAAGTTACCTGCTCGTGACACGGATGCCCTGTGAAATCGGGTCACTTTTAATGTCTAGGTTTGTTAAGTAAAAAGTGAAGGGTTTGTCCCTTAGCTTAGCTTATTTTGCATGGCTAGCTAGGTTTGACACAGGTAGTGCAGTGTGGTTGGGTTGTGTTGTGCTGACACTTTTTGATTGATGTTGTACACATATAACTTCTGCTCATTTCTAGGGTGGCATTGGACGACTGGGCCCCCCAGGGCCAACGGGGCCCCCTGGGCAGGGTATTCAGGGGCCAAAGGTAGGCCTCGCTCTTGTTTTCAAGTGGTACTTCTATAGTAATTCGAACTAAGCAAGCAAACAAAAATGTTCTTGTTTCTTTAAAATGTTGAGTTGAGCACGGCAAATCTTCTCTTTATTTTATGGACCCTTTCAGGGCGAGGCAGGGTCTCAGGGCGTGACGGGCCCTCGGGGGCCACCAGGGGAAGGATTCACAGGGGCCAAGGTGACGACAGACACAGTGATTTGAAGCATACGGCAGTGCATTTGAACTTTCGTGACCTCTGACCTTGTGTTATCTGGCTCTATGACAGGGTGACCGCGGCTCTGGAGGGGAGAGGGGCCTGAAGGGGGTCAAAGGTGATTTGGGTGACCCTGGAGTTCCTGGCCAATCAGTGAGTCATGTCATGGGTCGCGTTTATAATCAGGGCTATTCATTTGATAACATGGATACATGCTGTAATAAACAATTAACTGCAATCAGAGGAGAAACTGATCAGACCAATGTTTTACTGCTTCCTTTTAGGGCAGACCAGGGTTCAAAGGTGACATGGGCCTCACAGTAAGTTCTCAGTCTTTAGCTGTCTTTTGATTTCACATAGTCTTTTTTTCATTCCATTTAGTCACCATGTCAATCTGGATTTTGACCCACAGAGAGAAGACATCATTAAAATGATCAAGGAGATTTGTGGTAAATAAAGCATTTATTTGTTGTGCTTTGTGTAGTACCATTTAACATTGATTGCAACATACGGCAGGCCTTGTCGAGAGTGCACTGGAAAACATCCTTTCTACGTCCGAATCGTATACCTCTAACCTTGTTTCCAGGTTGCGGAATCAAGTGCAAGGAGCGGCCCATGGAGCTGGTGTTCGTCATTGACAGCTCGGAGAGCGTGGGGCCGGAGAACTTTGAGATCATCAAGGACTTTGTGGCGGCCCTGGTGGACCGTGTGACGGTGGGCCGCAACGCCACCCGCATAGGCCTGGTCCTCTACAGCCTGGAGGTCAAGCTAGAGTTCAACCTGGTGCGCCACATGACCAAGCAGGAAGTCAAACAGGCCATACGAAAAATCCATTATATAGGTGAGGGCACCCACACAGGCACCGCCATCCGCAAGGCCACCCAGGATGCCTTCTACAGCTCGCGCAAAGGGGTGAGTAAAGTGGCTATAGTTATTACTGACGGACAGACGGATAAGCGGGAGCCGGTGAAGCTGGATATTGCGGTGCGGGAGGCACATGCAGCCAACATCGAGATGTACGCATTGGGGATCGTGAATACGTCGGACCCCACGCAGCCCGAGTTCCTGAGGGAGCTCAACCTGATCGCGTCGGACCCTGATAGTGAACACATGTACCTCATTGATGACTTCAACACGCTGCCAGGTAAGGCTGGTTTATCGTGTTGGTGTAGTCATATCAGAATGATTCCTCACAAAACCCAAACAAAAAATACCATGATTTTTGGGATTATCACTCAATGTAGTCCATAGAATAGTCCTTTTCAGGATTGTTGACAAATATTTGACATTTCTATCTAATAACATAAATACATGAATATTTATGACATTTTGATCCTACCCAGGCCTCCTTTAAGACACCATAGTGTTTCATCTGCAGATGGTGTCTTATGAAGCTTTAGGTCGTTACAATGTTATCTGAATGTTGAATATAGTGAAAGAAAAACTTCTGCCTTTATGTTAGCAGTAGGTCTACTGTTATTATACGGTGTGGTCTGTAAATGTACCTAATGTACCAAGTTAACTGCATCAAGTCGCCGCGAAGTCTCCAAGGCTAATACCAGTACAATGTGATTCATCACCTGTTCCAAGTCATCACAACTCATGTTGCTCTGTGGCTCTCTCTCTCTCTCAGCTCTGGAGTCCAAGCTCGTCAGCAAGTTCTGTGAAGACGAGAACGGTGGTCTGGTATACAACCGTGTCACCAACGGCTACGGCAACAATGGATACAGGAACGGGAACAATGGGAACTATGGCAACGGGGGCAATGGCTATGGAACCACCAACCAGGAGGACTTCAACAACAGGAGGCGGACAGTCACCACTACCGGCACTCAAAGTCAGGGTGGCAGCGTAGACCTGACCCAGCCTATCAACCCTGGCACTGCCACAGTACAGGTCTTTACAGCACATTAACAGACATTTAGCAGAGGCACTGGCCAGAAAACAACCTACTCTCAATGTATAGTTGACATGACTTGCATGCTCCATTGAACTAATGACAACACTGTCTCCTCTTAGTCCACTGTACATTATCTCACTATAGTAACACTGTCTCTTCTTAGTCTACTGTACATTATCTCACTATAGTAACACTCTCCTCTTAGTCTACTGTACATTATCTCACTATAGTAAAACTGGGCTTGTTACTCTGTTTCAGGCTTTAAAACTGTGTATTTGTGTTTTGCTACTAATTGACAATAGGGTAAGGACTTTGTTGGTCCTCATATTTTTCCTTGTGTGTTTGAATTCCTCCGGGTCCAGAAAGGGCAGCGTGAGGGAGGCCAGGATGGAGGTGTTTACACCCCAGATTGGGGGACTGGTCGCGGGGATGTTCCCACGTTGAACCGCAACACATCCTCCTCCTCCAGGGATTCCTCATCTTCCAATACAGGAGGGTCCTCTTCCTCATCATCATCAGGAACGTCATCTTCATCCTCAGGGTCCTCAGGCTCTGTCCAGTTAGTGCCTGCATCACGACCCGCACTTCCCAAAGGTATGTTGCAACAGCTGGGAGAAGTGCTATGTCTAAGTAGTCATAGAAGTCTACCCTGTGTCTGTTCATTAAGCTAAAGGATTGAATCATATGAGCTGTTCAGATTACTACAGCCTGTCAAAATCAGTTACTGAATGATTCCAACTGAAAATGACCCACATTTTGTTGATGCTTTAGCTATATCTGCCAATGAACAGAATCAGTATACTGGTGTGTCATGGCCCCTACATCCTGATATAACATATATTTATTTAGTGGGCCTTCACTAACGGTCTTCTCTCTGTGTTCTGCCCATGTCAGAGTTTGTGCCTCTGGACCCTCGCTGTGCACTGGTCCTAGACCAGGGCCCCTGTCGGGACTACAAAATGCGCTGGTACTACGACAAGCAGGCCAACGCATGCGCCCAGTTCTGGTACGGAGCGTGTGAGGGGAACCAGAACCGCTTCGACACAGAGGAGGAGTGTAAGAGGACATGCGTGCAAGGCAGAGCAGGTACTGTATAGCTCATCTTTCAATGATCTTTGGTTTCCGTTGAATATTCATCAAGTATGGGATTTTGTATGAATGTTTTTGTGTGTTTTCACAACAGGCTGAGAAGACATCTCACTCAATTCAGTCTTTAAACGGATGTTCCATGGCACCATGTACTTCACGATGGAAGGAGGTCAAGTCATGACAGTATGTTGTACTATTGGATAAATGCTTGTTTGACACTCCCTAGTCCCCCCCCCCCCCTACCCTTGAACTAAAACTCTACGCACTTATTATAAATATTAATATACTAATTCCAGTGTCTGATTTGAACTTTAATTTTACCGCCAATCTCTGTAAAATGTTTCATTAAAGGTCCAATGCAGCCGTTTTTATCTCAATATCAAATCATTTCTGGATGACAATTAAGTACCTTACTGTGGTTTGGAACTCTTTCTTATTGGTCTATTAACTAATTTACCACCTGGTGATTTCACCATGGAAGGCCAAAACTCCATCCCACCAAAACAGGCTGAAATTTCAGGCACTCTTTCAAACAACTCTTACACTAAAGGGGCATTATCAATATTTTCACAATTTCACAGTAATCTTTCAGCCTCATAATGTGGAAACATATATAAAACACAGGCAAATCTAGTTTTTGACTGCACTGGGCCTTTAATTTAACATTACCATTTTCATTCAAAATGAATGGATAGCTCATCATATAACATCATTTTATCACACAATTCAGTCAATCTCACTCAGGTACGTAGTCAAGAAATAGTAGAAAATACCACTTAGTATTAGACACTGATTCATTAATACATACAGTTGAAATTGGAAGTTAACATGCACCTTACCAAATACATTTGACCAAATTCAAATACTTTTTTCACAATTCCAGTTTTTCACATTTACTCCTAGAAGGTCTGAGGTCAGTTAGGATCACCACTTTTTATTTTAAGAATGTGAAATGTCAGAATAATAGTATAGATAATTATTTATTTCAGCTTTTATTTCTTTCATCACATTCCCAGTGGATCAGAAGTTTATATACACTCAATTCGTATTTGGTAGAATTGCCTTTAAATTGTTTAACCTGGGTCAAACGCTTCGGGTAGCCTTCCACAAGCTTCCCACAATAAGTTGGGTGAATTTTGGCCCATTCCTCCTGACAGAGCTGGTGTCTTTGTTGTCCTTAAACCATTTTGCAAACAAATTTGGAAGTATGCTTTGTGTCGTTGTCCATTTGGAAGACCCATTTGCTACCAAGCTTTAACTTCCTGGCTGGTGTTGTGAGATGTTGCTTCAATATATCCACATCATTTTCCTACCTCATGATGCCATATATTTTGTGAAGTGCACCAGTCCCTCCTGCAGCAAAGCACCCCCACAACATGATGCTGCCACCCCGTGCTTCACGGTTGGGATGGTGTTCTTCGGCTTACAAGCCTCCCCCTTTTTCCTCCAAACATAACGATGGTCATTATGGCCAAACAGTTCTATTTTGGTTTCATCAGACCAGAGGGCATTTCTCCAAAAAGTACAATCTTTGTCCCCATGTGCAGTTGCAAACCGTAGTCTGGCTTTTTTATGGCGGTTTTGGAGCAGTGGCTTCTTTCTTGCTGAGCGGCCTTTCAGGTTATGTCAATATAGGACTCGTTTTACTGTGGATATCGATACTTTTATACCTGTTTCCTCCAGCATCTTCACATGGTCCTTTGCTGTTGTTCTGGAATTGATTTGCACCTTTTGCATCAAAGTTTGTTCATCACTAGGAGATGAGTGTGTTGACGGCTGCGTGGTCCCATGGTGTTTATACTTACGTACCATTGTTTGTACAGATGAACGTACCTTCAGGCGTTTGGAAATTGCTCCCAAGGATGATCCAGACTTGTGGAGGTCTACAATTCTTTTCTGAGGTCTTGGCTGATTTCTTTTGATTTTCCCACGATGTCAAGCAAAGAGGCACTTAGTTTGAAGGTAGGCCTTGAAATACATCCACAGGTACACCTCCAATTGACTCGAATGATGTCAATTAGCCTATCAGAAGCTTCTAAAGCCATGACACAATTTTCTGGAATGTTCCAAGCTGTTTAAAGGCACAGTCAACTTAGTGTATGTAAACTTCTGACCCACTGGAATTGTGATGCAGTGAATTATAAGTGAAATAATCTGTCTGTAAACAATTGTTGTAAAAATGACTTGTGTCATGCACAAAGTAGATGTCCTAACCAACTTTCCAAAACTATAGTTTGTGAACAAGAAATGTGTGGAGTGGTTGAAAAACAAGTTTTAATGACTCCAACCTAAACTTCCGACTTCAACTGTACATGCTACAAGTGCCAAATCAGTATGGTCTATAGGTTTTTTGACAGCATTTTTTGACAGCATCAGTATGTAATGTATATATCCCGCATCATATCATAACTCTTTTATGCTAATCACTGATTTTATATTGCTAACGGAATTGTAATATCTGCATTGTTAAAACTGTGAAATAACATTGGTGCCACAACGTGTTCCTGCAGTAATGCTATTCATCCAGCTTGTGACCCAGTATTAACACGTTTACAGAAACTATGAGCAACTCATTTTATTTCCAAGAACCATCCCTGTATCAACTCACTGTGCTGTCAACAAACCATGCTAGGAAATGACAACGGTGCTCTACCGTTCATGTCTAGGGATAGTTTTGTGCATTTGAATGTGTTTTTTTTTTTACAAAGATTTTTAGGAATAAAAATGTGATTTTGCTTTATGTTTGTCTGAATTTGCGATGTTTATCATACAAGTACATTACCGTACAGTTTTCTACATGACAATTGTTGCCTTTTATTTCACGTTGGTTCATGTGGATTATACTGTAGATGTATGGTGTCCTCTACTGGTGAAAAGTTGCCTTGCCTGATGCACACTAGAAGCTAGGGTTCGTCAAGGGTTCTTTGGGAAAGGTGATGGTTTTCTGTGGAACCATGATGACTCAAATAACCCTTTGAGCTCTTCAATTTTTCTCTACAGTTCACAAAAAGCATTACTTGCTCTTTTAGTGATAATTCAAACGTAGGTTTGCCGGCTCATTAGAGTATTTTTTGGCGTGTTTTGCTCTTAGCTCTTTTTGTGCAGCCGTGAGTGAGAGTGTCATCATTCCAGTTTATGTAATCTGTTGTGTTATGCTATTAAGTCGTTTATATGTCTATGGCCAGTGTAGTGTCTTGTGAAAGACTCACATATGGCCTTGTGTCCATTGAACGGTTGACTAAACCAGTCAGTGGTTCTCAATTCTGTCATCAGGAACCCCCAGCTGTTCCATTGGTAGCTCAGATTGTAACTTAACACAAATATAACGCCTATATAACTTTAAGAATATAACATGTGCACATGTTGCTACTTATTTGGTTTTAACTATGACCATTTGTTCTGACAATCTAGTTGATGGATAGAGGAGCGTTTTGAGATGTCAACCATTTGTAAAACTTGTCCTAGTAATATGGATAGTGTATCTGTCTACAAATGTATCATGCTCTGAGAAAATGACTGCTTAGAGAGTAAATAAACGTCTGTGAATTTAACTCAACTAAATTGAAGTAGAAACAAGATGAATGTACTTTGAAAGTCTTCTCTAAATCTCACTTTCTATGAATTTAGGAACCTCTTCCTGTAGCCACCGCAATCGATAGGTATCCATTTCTGATATTGGCGAGGTGACACTGCTGTCTGTGCACTACACTATATTTATATTACGTGTGAGACACTCCACTCCTGTCCAAATGGTCTATCTTTAGTGTCCTCAACTACAGTGTCCACATTGCCACCCATCTCCAAACACTTTGACTTATAATCAAGCTAAGTTTACCTGCTTTATATATTTTATCTGTAGACACCTAAGTTTAAACAGAGAAGAAAGCCTACTCTGAGGGTACAGTATAATTCAGGAAAAAGTGTCTATTTCCAGAACAATGAAGAGAAAATGAGGAGGAATGTTGAGAGGTGGAGAGGCCTGTCTATCAGCTGCTGCCACTGCTGCACAGTGGCATAGGGACATAATATCCTAGAATCCACTTTAAATAGTTTAATTGAGAGGTATTACCCTAGTTTGAATGGTTGTTTGGAAATTAATTAATGGGAATGAGATACAGGGTGGAGACACTAGTCTAAACAACCAATATTGGGTTAATAACCAGTAGCTTTGACAGCATTATCCCTCTTTAGCCTCTACTAAACCAATGACAGTGTTGAGGCTGAATCATGGTAGTGGACTATAGCCCGGAACACCCCAGTTGCTTCTTTCAGTCTGTGACAGCTGTATGAGTCGGTCTCCGCATTCAGATTTGGCAGAGCTGAGATTCCTACCGACTGAGGCAGGCAGGCAGCTATATTTAGAGGGGAAAGGATTAAATTGCAGTAGGGAGTGGGGGCTTCAAGCTGGGAACCTTTTCTCTGCTCAGCCTTTTCTAGCCTGGACTGGGTGCCAAGAGGACCTGTGGCCACCATTTCTTCCCCTCTGCAAGCCACCGATTTCCCAACACCATGGACCCCAAAGCCATGAAGGAGGAGCTGCGCCTCTTCCAGAGCACCTTGCTCCAGGATGGCCTCAAGGAGCTGCTGAACGAGAACAAGTTTGTGGACTGCACTCTGAAAGTGGGCGATCGGAGCTTCCCCTGCCATAAACTCATCATGGCTGCCTGCAGCCCATACTTCAGAGAGATATTATTTTCCGAGGATGGCAAGGAGGTGAAGGCCAACAAGGAGGTGGTCCTGGACGATGTCAATCCCGCAATCTTGGACATGATAATCATGTATCTGTACTCAGCCGAGATCGACCTCACTGACGAAAATGTGCAGGACATATTTGCCGTAGCCAATCGTTTCCAGATACCTTCAGTCTTCACCGTGTGTGTTAATTATCTTCAGAAGAAGCTCTCCGTGACCAACTGTTTGGCAATCTTCAGGATGGGTCTGGTCCTCAACGTGCCCAGGTTGGCGGTGTCCGCCCGTGACTACATCGCAGACCGCTTCGATATCCTCTCTAAAGACGAGGAGTTCCTCCAGCTGGCCGCTCATGAACTGTTCGCAGTCATCGGTGGCGACTCGCTCAATGTGGAGAGGGAGGAGATGGTGTTCGAAGCCCTCATGAAATGGGTCCACAACGACAAAGACAAACGTGTCCAGGTACTGGGTGACGCCTTTGAGTGCATCCGCTTCCGCCTCATGCCCGAGAAATACTTCCACGACAAAGTGGAGACAGACGAGATCATCAAGGCCGACCCAGAACTCCTGAAGAAGGTCCAGATGATCAAAGACGCGTTCCAGGGGAAGCTCCCAGAGAAGAAGGACAAGGTAGCTGGGGATAAGGGGGCGGATGGTGAGGGTGGCGAGACAGAGGAGGTTTTCCCAGGTTTCCTGAACGATAACCGTCGCCACGGCATGTACGTCCGCGACCTGATCCTGATGATCAACGACACGGCAGCGGTGGCGTACGACGTCAACGAGAACGAGTGTTTCCTGGCGGCCATGTCGGAACAGATCCCCCGGAACCACGTCAGCCTGGCGTCACAGAAGAACCAGCTCTACCTCATCGGAGGACTGTTTGTGGACGAGGAGGACAAGGACGCTCCCCTACAGTGCTACTTCTATCAGGTAACCAATCATTGTTCATTTAGAGTTTGGGTCACTTCTTTTGATGGTTTCAAATCTTCTATTGGTAATATTTGCCTTTCGGAATCTACGTTAGCTCACTAAGTTACATCGACAAAAGTCTTTGTTTGATGTTAGAATAAATGATGATGTCAATAGCACAAAACACTCTCTTTATTCATAATACTTATTTGTAATAAATGAATGCAGTCATTCCATCAATCAATCATTCATTCATTCATTCAACCCTGTGTATTTCAGTTGGACACTCTTGCAGCTGACTGGGTAGCTCTGCCCCCCATGCCTTCCCCTAGAGCCCTTTTCAACATGGGAGAGTGTGAGAACCTGCTGTTCGCTATTGCTGGAAAAGACCTCCAAAGCAACGAGTGTTTGGACTCTGTGATGTGCTATGATGTCCAGTGAGTGGAATAGCATTCAACGTCTCATTCACACAGTACAGTAGAAACATATAGGACTACTCAGCTCTTTACCATTTAAAGTGTGTGTTTTGACCCTCCTGTTCTGTAATGGCTCTCCCCAGGAAGATGAAGTGGAGTGAGACCAAAAAGCTTCCCCTGAAGATCCACGGCCATTCTGTGATCTCCCATAAGGGTCTGGTGTACTGCATTGGAGGAAAGACTGATGACAAGTATGTGTGTGTGTGTGTGTGTGTGTGTGTGTGTGTGTGTGTGTGTGTGGTCTTGTTCTTATATCCTTGTGGGGACCTGAATTGCCCCAAAGTCCCCACAAGGATAGTAAAACAAGGAAAATGCTCTCTTGTGGAGACATTTCCCATGTCTCCACGAAGATAAAGGCTATTTTAAGCTTAGGGGTTATGTTTAGGGTTTGGGTTTACAATTAGGGTTAGGCGTTAGGGTTAGGTTTAGGGGTTAGGTTAGGGAAAATGTAATTTTGAATGAAAATCAATTTCAGGTCCCCACAACAATTGAAAATCATGTGTGTGTGTGTGTGTGTGTGTGTGTGTGTGTGTGTGTGTGTGTGTGTGTGTGTGTGTGTGTGTGTGTGTGTGTGTGTGTGTGTGTGTGTGTGTGTGTGTGTGTGTGTGTGTGTGTGTGTGTGCGTGCGTCGTGCTAAAGATATGGTGTAAGCTGCAGCTGTTTGTAGTCTATCATTCTAAGAACTGTTCATGTTAGATCTTAGAGCTAGCGTAGAAGTCATTATTTTCATTATGGAACTACACATGGTAAAGTAAACAGTTATTCATACGTGACCGTAGTGAAAATAATGTTTTCTAGGGGTTACATGTGAGCAGTGGAGGCTGCTGAGGGGAGGACGGCTCATAATAATGCCTGGAATGGAGTAAATGGAATGGCATCAAACACATGGAAGCCACGTCTTTGATGTGTTTGATACTATTCCATTGACTCCATTCCAGCCGTTACTATGAGCCGTCCTCCTCTCACCAGCCTCCACTGCATGTGAGCACGTATTATAATACATGTTGTCTGATTTATTGAATCCAAACCGTAACTGCAAATCCATCACAGTCTTTCTATACTGTTGCCAGAAGGACATTTCCTGAGATCTGACAACCCTGTCTATCATTCTCCCGCGCAGCAAAGCCCTGAACAAGATGTTTGTATACAACCACAAGCAGTCAGAGTGGAGGGAGCTGGCTGCCATGAAGACAGCCAGAGCCATGTTCGGAGCGGTCGTTCACAATGGAAAGATCGTGGTGGCCGGTGGAGTCAACGAGGAAGGCCTCACTGCTGCATCTGAAGTCTACGACTTTGGAACAAACAAGTATGTAGCATTTACTTTGGTGATAAATCAGTTTAAGAATGTGTTACACCTTTTAATATCATTCACCATAACAATACCATTTGCTGGTTCTGGATGTTGAACGTTATTAGTCATCTTGAGTCAGGATGGCCTTAATTAGAAAGAGTCCCCCTGACGCCATCCCTAATCGCCTTGTTTTGCAGATGGGAGGCGTTCACAGACTTTCCCCAGGAGAGGAGCTCAGTGAACCTGCTGAGCAATGAGGGGGCCCTGTACGCCGTGGGGGGCTTCACCTTCATCCAGAATGACAACAAGGAGGTGGTCCCCGCAGAGATTACTGATGTTTGGCAGTAAGTACCCTCTTTGAATGTTATGTTATCAACCGGGTTTCAAACCCAGGTCTTCTTGCCTAGGCATTAACTCAGTGAGCTAACAGAAGTTTGCATTGTTCCGCCCTGTTAGTTTAGTTGTGGGTTCATTATTTTAGATGGCTTACATTTCCATAATAATTTGTTATATAAATGTATGATAATAAATAAAGTTGAAGCTAAATGAAAAAATAAATGAGAGCGCCCTACTTGGTCAGTGGTACTGTACAAACAGTCAACTACGTCTTGGTTTGTTCTGTTCCTCATCACTGTATCTTCCTTTTCCCTGTGTTAGGTACGAGGAGGACAAGAAGGAATGGAGCGGGATGCTGAGGGAGATGCGTTACGCCGCTGGCTCCTCCTGCGTATCCATGCGCCTCAATGCTGCCAAGATGCCCAAACTCTAGAAACTCGCTGCCCAGTCATGATTCCCCATGATGCCCTCTGTCTGCCCGGACTACCACCATCTCCTCTGGGTAGTCTTTCCATTTCAGGAATAGAGGGGGTGTCACATGACAACTCAAATGTGGACTCTTATTGGTTGATTGTGTTGTGAGTTTCATTTTGTCTCTTTCTGATCTCAGGTGATTTTCTGTACAATAAAAACATCTACTTTGCTTCAGTGAAGACCGCATCAGTATATTAGTTTCCCTCATTATAGAGTAACCCACAACGTGTATTTAGCTAGCTTTTTTGTAAAATAAACATTTGTTCAAAAACTCCTGTTATGGTTGTTTTGAATTTGGAGAAACAGTTGTCGCCATTTTTATGGCTGGTTTAGTTTAAACATTTGTCTGTGCATAGCACGCATGTTTTACTAGAACTAGATTCAGGTCGACGATATAGAATATCAGGAATTTAAATCTAGGTGTGAGCCAGTTGGTATAGTAAAAACAAACATGGGAAACACCTACCCATTGGCAGGTTTAAACAACTGCCCTGCATTATGCATACACTATGTACACTAAAGTATGTGTCATACCAACGCTGTAGGTCCCATTAAATTTCCACAGTAGGTTTGACATACAGTAGGTTAATCTCATTAACCCACAGTGGTGGAAAAAGTACCCAATTGTCATACCTTAATAGAAAATGACTAAAGTAAAAGTGAAAGTCACCCAGTAAAATAATAGGTCTACAATCTTGTCCTTGACATCCTTGGAGAGCTCTTTGGTCTAGGCCATGGTAGAGAGTTTAGAATCTGATTGCTTCTGTGGACAGGTGTCTTTTATACAGGTAACAAACTGAGATTAGGAGCACTCCCTTTAAGAGTGTGCTCCTAATCTCAGCTCGTTACCTGCATAAAAGACACCTGGGAGCCAGAAATCTATCTGATTGAGAGGGGGTCAAATACTTATTTCCCTCATTAAAATGCAAATCAATTTATAACATTTTTGACATGCGTTATTCTGGATTGTTTTGTTGTTATTCTGTCTCTCACAGTTCAAATAAACCTACCATTAAAATGATAGACTGATCATTTCTTTGTCAGTGGGCAAACGTACAAAGTCAGCAGGGGATCAAATACTTTTTTCCCTCACTAAATGCAGGACATGTGACATCATAGTACAGTAATACTAAGCCACTAAACCCCTAGCACTGAGGGGGAATAACGGCGCTTAATGTACTCCCTTTATTTAACTGCTGCACAGGAATGTTGTACTGTACCCATAGTGAAGAGGAAGTAGTACTGTACTTCTCGTATATTTTCAATACATTCATGTCAAATACAGAAATAGGATCGGAATTCTTTGTGAATGAGGGTTTCGATGCAGAAGTCAATGAGGTAACACCCAACAAAGGCACAGTGCGTGACATGCTTGTGTTTTCCCGTGGTGGGGGCCAGACAGTGCTGTAGGAGGTTAATGTAGCTGAAAGGAGGGACCAGAGGTGGTTGATGTATAAGAGGGAGGAGGAGGAAAATCTCAGAGAGGATACCGATGACTGAGGGAGCAGCACTGTCTGACTGACTGACTAACTGTAAGTTGCCATATCACTCACTGTATCTCTAGCCTTGCTTATACCTGATGCTAACATGTGACTTCTGTCCTGATATTTGCCACATTCTTATTGTGCCCACATTGTAGCCATGGCATCTACAAAGGATATTAAAATGTGTCTTTTGCCTGCATTGTGACTAGATTCCCTTGTGCCTCCCAGTATGGAGATTATTTGACAGATATTCTTTCAAAATAATACGAATGTATTTATTTTAGAGACCGGTATAGTGATGATTTAAATGAAAATCGGTTTATACTTGATTGATAATATCCAAACACACTGGGTCCCTGACTACCTCCGGAGGTGGTCAGGAAGATCTGATCACGGACAGATCACAATGCGTATTTTAATCATCTACACCTGTCTAAAAATGTGGGCACAATCAGAATGTGGACAAGACCAGGACAAAGGACACATTTTATAACCAGTTATCAATGGGGCTTCTGACTCAATGTGTTCAGTACAAAGAAACTCTAAGGATAATTTTTTTAATTCTAGTATAGCGTTGATCATACTTACTAGGTGGCTTCACATGTTACAGTATTTTCTGAAAGGAAGAATACATGAAGTGCAGAGTGAAAAGTAAGGAACAAGATGAGAAAAAATAATCAGACCTGAGGTGTAAAATTTGCAATGTCATGGTGTGGATTTTTTGGTTTATTTATGCTGCCAGAAAAACCTGAGACTGTCTCACACGTTTTGTGATAATGAGAGCAGAGGGAAGTAGAAAGGGTAATTTTTTATGAGTATTTTTTATGTTAATAGAAGTTGTTTAGAAGTTTAAATTGTTAGAGGCTAGTGTTGAAAATTGAGGGTAAGTGACTGTATTAGAAATAGTAATAGTACTGTAGTAGTAGTAGTAGTAGCAGTATCAGTAGTAGTAGTAGCAGGAGTAGGAGTAACAGTAGTAGTAGCAGTAGTAGTAGTAGCAGCAGTAGTAGTAGCAGTAGTAGTAGTAGCAGTAGTAGTAGCAGGAGTAGTAGTAGTAGCAGGAGTAGTAGCAGGAGTAGTAGTAGTAGCAGTAGCAGGAGTAGTAGTAGCAGTAGTAGTAGTAGCAGCAGCAGGAGTAGTAGCAGCTGCAGTAGTAGTCGCAGTAGTAGTAGTAGCATCAGCAGTAGCAGTAGTGGTAGCAGTAGTAGTAGTAGCATCAGCAGTAGCAGTAGTAGTAATAGTAGTAGTAACAGCAGTAGTAGCAGTAGCAGTAGTAGTAGCAGTAGCAGGAGTAGCAGTAGTAGTAGTAGCAGTAGTAGTAGTAGCAGTAGTAGTAGCATCAGCAGCAGTAACAGTAGTAGTAGTAGTAGTAGTAGTAGTAGTAGTAGTAGTAGTAGCAGTAGCAGGAGTAGGAGTAGTAGCAGCAGTAGTAGTAGTAGCAGTAGTAGTAGTAGTAGTAGTATTAGTAGTAGCATCATCAGCAGTAGCAGTAGCAGTAGTAGTAGCAGGAATAGTAATAATAATAATTCAAGGAATATTACTCAGAAATGTGAGGACTACGGATTGTATCCATTTAAAAGTAATCCTATTTATTCCAGTTACGCAGTAGGAATACAATTAGCAAATGGTACATACCAGAAATCTTCACGATAAAAATAATACAAAATATCCTAAGTCTTTAACGGCATAGAAAATTCACTACTATGACATACAAACGTACATCAGGAGATCAGTTTACCAATGACTCCATGATCAACGTTTGACCCCATCTTTTTTTCTTCCAAGAGTGGCAAATCCCAGTATCTCCCATCATCTAATTAACGTCACTTTGCAAGGCCCAAAAAAATCTAAACAAAAGGTATGAAACTTCACACGCATTCTCTAATCCCCACATCTCAACACTGTGTGATAAGAGCACACCCCTGTGTCGGTCCTTTTTGAACTCTCCGCCATCCGACCAACAGAATAACACAGTGTCTCTGTAACAACAAATCCATAGCACTTACAGTACAATAAAATAAATCAGAATTCATAGCTCTTTGTGAACTCTTGAAACAATCCAAACATGATCATTTAATTCACACAATAACATTAATTTCAAGTTTAATCAGTCTTCACCTCTCCTGCCTTCAGCGACCCTAGGATTTCTGTGGGAATGTCTCTTCCTCGAGGATTACCACAGATAAGGTGTGTTTGACCCATGTGATAGCCCACTGATGGTCTGCCATTCAAACAATGTCATAAATCGTGATTGAGTCATCATCCTGGGCCTCGGCGCCGGCAAGTCGCTAGACGCGTCTTAATCACTGGCCTTCATCATCGTTCACATTAGTTTACTCTCTCTATTTTCGACTACAGTAATCTCCTGTTTGGCACCTCTGGGCCAGGAAATAACCAGAGGTGCCATAATGAAAGAAGTAGAAGTGGTCTGACGAAGAGAGGTGATTCAATGTCTGCAAAAGCAACACCGTATTAAAGTTATAGTTACCACAAGCTGGCTTGCCAAGACAGAACGCGCGGTACACCCAGTCCCACCCTGTGTATGCGTATTTGGCTGAGGCAATGGAGACACTAGTCGGGATAGTTGCGGTCTTCTTGACCAGGTTGACTTCGACCTGGGAGCGTGCAAGATGGTAGCAGGTATCCTGCAGAAGCTCCTGTACCATGGCCGTGGGTTCCGTCAGAGACCTGGTGCTCTTCTCATAGAAGGTATCCTCCCACCAGGGTGCAATGTCAGTGTACATGGATCCCCGGCCGAGAATATTCAGCTGTCCCATTGTGAAATCTTCAGTCAATTTCAAGCAGAAAGTGTGGTTAGCTGGACAGGTCAGCCCCCCCCCCCCCCCCTTAGGAGAAAGAATTCATCTCACTTATCACACGCCACTGGGTATGAGACACTTGGATAGCATCAGAATAGCATGCAATGATCGTACTCTCATCAGTTTAGTATCGTCAAAAGTTACCGGTGGTAATGTATTACAGGTGCAAATGACATATTTATTACAGTCGCATGACAACAAGACCGAGTTGTTAAGAACGGATCAGTACCCTTCACACAACAATAGCCAGCAAAGTGATCCCATTTTTATGCATTGGTGTTTAACAACCACTCACGAAGGGCGGATGGAGCTCGAGTTGGAAATGTTGGGTCCGGAAATATAAAAGGGAAAGTCATATAAAAACAAATACAGCCAAAATATCCTTTAGAATTGTGCATCAATGGTGGCTAACAGTTCTGCATATGAAATGTTCTGAATATTGTCTGACTTGAACCATTTCTCTAGTTCAAGTGAAACAATGAGGTCGTTCAGCGCATGGCGCGGCGCCTTACCCAGGCGGAGATCCAATATCTCCTGCCGTGCAGCTGTGAACAAGTCCTGTGCGTAAGTTATACAAGCTGTATTGTGTTCCACAGTGTGGGTTTGGACAAACATTTTTTGACTAAGCTTCAATAATGTCTCAGCTTATGACTTGACGGCCTTGATGATACTATCATCACCAAGCGCCAGATGCTGAAAACCAGTAGTTATTCGATTTGAAATCCATGCAGTATATTGTGTTTGTTTAGCCAGCTGATATGTGTTAGACATGGAGTTACCAGCCCCAAAAAGGCCAGTCAAAGCCACAATTAAGTCTCGCTTTGTACGTGTGTGGCTTGGATAGCAAGTCTGCCCTTGTAACCAGAAATGAAATCCTCAATAAGAGTCTGCAACCATGTGTATGTTCTACCATTACTGCTACAATGAGCCTGGAATGCTGCCAGAACATTAGATATGCTGTAGGACACATTAACCGTAACTAGACTAGCATCATGCAAGAGGGTCTTGTTAATGTTTCCTTTAACAGGACCAACTTTAGGGACTGGATATGGTTATGGACACTGTGTCGGTTTGTGATAGCCGCGTGTAGCACAGGAGGTTGGTGGCGCCTTAATTGGGGAGGATGGGCACTTGGTAATGCCTGGAGCGGAATGAGTGGAAATGTCTCAACGACATCAAACACATGGTTTGCCATGTGTTTCGTGCCATTCCATCAGCTGCGGTCTAGACATTGTTATGAGTCGTCCTCCCCTCAGCAGCCTCCACTGACATGTAGGAAGGTTAAAACAATACTTGGTTGACCATGAACAATTCTTTGCATTTGCCCAGGCTTGTGAAATCAGCAGCTCACAAACCAACACAGTACATACCCTCCCTGCAGTTTTGTCCAGACGAATGGTCTGGGTCTGCAGAGGTCACCTATAGGAAAAGCTTGATTATACAATGCAATAACAATGTTATGATGTGTCCTGTTATGACGTGCAACACGCTTGCACCTATGTGTGACAGGAAACAGATCCGTCGTGTGGTAACATGCAATGAAGGGTCTGTAGTGATGTGTGCAAGCACTTTCACTACATTATGATTATGGACAGTCCTGAATGAATCATGAATAAATTACAGATGCACAAGCGGAGGGGGAGGTTAGATTCATTCAGGATTATCCTTAATCATGGTAGCATTCACATTCATGTAGAAGTGTTTAGAAAAATATTATGGGACCAAATACTTCACTTTCTACTACTTCAATACACATATAAGTTAATTGGTCCCAATACTTTTGGTCCTCTACTACAGTGGGGCAAAAAAAGTATTTAGTCAGCCACCAATTGTGCAAGTTCTCCAACTTAAAAAGATGAGAGAGGCCTGTAATTTTCATCATAGGTACACTTCAACTATGACAGACAAAATGAGAAAAAAATCCAGAAAATCACATTGTAGGGTTTTTAATGAATTTATTTGCAAATTATGGTGGAAAATAAGTATTTGGTCAATAACAAAAGTTTATCTCAATACTTTGTTATATACCCTTTGTTTTTCACCAATAATTTGCAAATAAATTCATTAAAAATCCTACAATGTGATTTTCTGGATTTTCTTTCTCATTTTGTCTGTCATAGTTGAAGTGTACCTATGATGAAAATTACAGGCCTCTCTCATCTTTTTAAGTGGGAGAACTTGCACAATTGGTGGCTGACTAAATACTTTTTTGCCCCACTATATGTACAAAAAGCTCTGTCATTTCCAAACGGTTCACCCGATATGGATGAAAATACCCTCAAACTAAAGCTGACAGTCTGAACTTTAACCTTATAGTCATTGTATAATTTCAAATCCAAAGTGCTGGAGTACAGAGCTAAAGCAACAACAAATTTGTCACTGTCCCAATACTTTTGGAGCTCACTATATACGTATATAATTATATAACACTGTCTCTGTTTGGGTTCCTCTTCTAGGCCGATGACAACACTCACAGCATAGTCATGTCTAGCGTCAACTACAGCAGGAACAAATCCGACCATAACTGCACCAACGTGGACAGCCTGATGAAACTCTACTACCTGCCTATCATGTACAGTGTAATTTTCGCTGTGGGGCTGCTGGGTAACATCACCTCCATCGCCATCTACTTGGCCAAGCTACGACCCTGGAAGTCTAGCTGTATCATCATGTTCAACCTGGCATTGACGGATCTTCTGTATGTTCTGAGTCTGCCTTTCCTGGTCTACTACTACACCAACTGTGAATCCTGGACCCTGGGCAACTTCATGTGTCGCTTTGTGCGTTTCGGGTTCCACTTTAACCTATATGGTAGTATACTGTTTCTCACCTGTTTGGCTGTGTTTCGATATGTAGTCTTGACGAATCCTCTGAGGACGGCGCAGGTGCAGCAGAAGAGGTGGGGTATCTTGGCGTGCGCCGCAGTCTGGGCTATAGCCGGGGCGGAGATTGTGCCCATGCTCACCATGATCACCATGGAGAATAAAAACAACAAGACCCAGTGTTTGGACTTTGCTAGCGGCGACCCGGCTTTAGTGTGGTGGTACGGCTGGCTGCTGACCGTGCTGGGCTACCTACTGCCCCTGGTGGTGGTTGTGTTGTGTTACGCCGGTATCGCCCGGGAACTAGCCAAGGGGCCCCACACCCACAGCCCTTGCCGGGTGCGGGCACGCCGCCTCACCATACTGATCCTGGTGGTGTTCGTGGTATGCTTCCTGCCGTACCACGTCCTGAGGATCCTAAGAGTAGACACCAGGATGAAGCCTGAGTCGTCATGTATGGTGGAGCACTGGGTCCACGCCGCTTATATCATATCCAGGCCCATAGCGGGGCTCAACACCTTCTTTAACCTGGCTCTGTACACCCTGGCCGGGGACAAGTTCAAGCAGGCCTTCCTCAGTGTGTTCCACTGGGGCCCCTGGTGGACCAGGTTCAGGACTCACCTCAAACTCAGCCAGGCTGTCTTCAGTAAGCCCAGTAACACAGCTTCAGCTTCAGCCGAAAGGACAGTAGCCACGGATATGGACATCCAAAGACAGGAAATATAATACAGTGTTCTACTTCATTCTATGTGGACATTACTACCATGGCAATATATTGTCCTACAATACTGTGTATACTGTACTGTGATCCCGTAAATAGAAAACCTTTTATCAGATTTTATTATATGCCAGTATGAGGTTTACAACATTGATGTGGTTTCTATAAAAATATTAGATACCTATAAAGAGTGACTTTATATATACTGTATACTCTAATTGATATTGCCATATCACTTCATTATAAATAAACATTTAACCATCAACATTAACAATCAACATTTAACCATCCAATATCTGTCTCAGAGCTCAGTGGGTATTTAATGCATTGTTCTGGTATGACTTGAGAGAAACAAGAACATGATACATTTGGCCCAGGACCAGAGACATGCCAATATGATTCATAAAACAAATGCTTTCACTTCTATACCCAGTGTTGTCAGGTATTTATTTCTCCCCTACTTAACGCAAGCAACAATGAGATGAGAGTCAAGGAATAAGGAACACATTGGCTGGGGGGAAAAGGAGCGGCTGTGGGGGAAAAGGAGCGGCTGGGGGGAAAAGGAGCGGCTGGGGGGAAAAGAGAGGCTGGGGGGAAAAGGAGTGGCTGGGGGGAAAAGGAGTGGCTGGGGGGGAAAAGGAGTGGCTGGGGGGAAAAGGAGTGGCTGGGGGGAAAAGGAGTGGCTGGGGGGAAAAGGAGCGGCTGGGGGGAAAAGGAGCGGCTGGGGGGAAAAGGAGCGGCTGGGGGGAAAAGGAGCGGCTGGGGGGAAAAGGAGTGGCTGGGGGGAAAAGGAGCGGCTGGGGGGGAAAGGAGCGGCTGGGGGGAAAAGGAGCGGCTGGGGGGAAAGGAGCGGCTGGGGGGAAAAGGAGCGGCTGGGGGGAAAGACGTCCTGCTGTTAAAGTGGCGTGCGTCTGTTTTACATCTTACATTATGGAGAATCACAGAACCACTTCCTAATAAGGAAACTGATAGTAAACTGTATCATCCTGCTTTTCGTCTGGAGGCTATTTACTGTAATACATTATTCATCCAATTGAATTATTTCAACACATTTCATCATTTGATAGTATCAAATAGCCAACAAACTAGTGTCAGATTAGTGGTGCTTAAATGTTTATTTGAGGCTGTACTATTTGAGTCCCACATCAAAGGGGGGTAATGGCCACTGTCCATCCTACCTTGTGGGAGCCCAGACCTCACTTCAAATTCAAAGCTGAAAGCAATTATCTAATGCAAAGAAACACTTGAGTCAACTCTGACAGCAAAAACGACCTCAGTATAGTATCTTGCTACCATAACACAATGAGAACAATAAAGAGGAATGATAGGCTAGGATGGAAACTTGAATATGAATATAAATGAGTTGGGCTATCTATGCGTGCGGTCAAGTTCCTCCTGTCTCTAGTTGCAATTGATTGTTGGATATTGTTTCTTGTCAACCTTTCAATCTCTTCCTCTACCTTTCCAGTAAACATAGTTGAGAAGCTCATTTGATGAATTCCCCAAATCATTGGAATCTGTGTTATGCATTTGACCCTTTTGAGAATGTGCAGGTATATGCCAACAGGAGCATGCGGTCTCCTATCATAGTATCTACTGTCATTCAGCTGTGTTCAGATGTACAGATTTTTGGCAATGACATCATACGTCACTACTCTCAACATGGTGTAACGTGGATGTGCATGTACTTTTGTACACATGGACGTATACGGCCACTGCATGCGATTCCAACTCGGTGGTTTATTCTGTAGTCAGTGTACTCCCAGGCTACTCAGGGCCTGTGTCCCAAATGGCACCCTATTCCCTATAGTGCGCCACTTTAGACCAGAGCCGGATCAAAAGTAGAACCAGGAAGGAACTGTTTCTGTCTGGTAAAAACCCTTTACAGTGTTTGTCTCTTCCTTCCTGCACACCTCCCTTTCTATCCACATATTTTCACGTTTCTCGATTAACCACTTGTCTTTCGATCAGCACCCGCCCTTCCCATATAACTCCACTGGAATGTAAATCGACAAATATTTTGTTTTTACAGGCGTCTCTACAGACCACAGATACTTTACTATAAAAAAAAATGTCAAAAGTCGGATTCCCAAACATCAATTTGACATAATATGTTGAATATGACATAAGTGTACTGCGTATAAGGACTCCGTGTGGTTCAGGGCTGGCTGTATTTCATTTCAATGTATATTTAAGGTGAATTAGTCAACCCCGAACCACCGGAACGACCCATTTCAAACAACAGTGAGAGATCTTCAGAAAATAAGAGTGACTGGATAGCTTGTTCTTTAGAAATGATGTCACCAAACGTTTCTACTGAATGCCATATGTCATATCCCTCCATGCTTCACAAACCATTTCACAGTGCTCGCTCATGTTAATGATTGTAAAAGTGAAAGAGCTCCTCTGGTTAGAACAAGTGCCATTTGGAGAAGTGGTGGACATGACACAGGTTCATTTTGGTCTGAATTCTTGCAACAATGGATTTCTACTGGGATCACACTGCTTTTAAAAAAAAAGCTTCACATTCTAAGTGTTATTCAGAGTAGTGCATGGTAGTAGTTATGGAGAAAAACAACTTATCTCACTGTTACTGGGTTGACTTGATAAAAAGTAATGATGGTTGTAGAATTATTGACCTCAATAAGTCTCTCTTCTCTCTCCTACTGCGATAGCAATTAGATAGCCTGAGAACTGCAGCTGGGCTGAAGAGAGGCTATTTTGGGGTAGGGAACACACTGACTTTCTCCTCCTTCCCTCCCTCCTCTTCCTCCCCTCCCTCCTCCTCCTCCTCCTCCTCCATACATCACTGGTTCTGTTCTCTCTTCATCACATCACACCAGCCTCTCTGGTATGTAGAAATCCCCAGAGTGACTATGTACCCCGATGAAGGAGAAAGGTATCCAGATAGCCTACTCTTTATTGTGCTGCGTTGGAGTCAAGCTCAATCGCACTTTAAACGCTTCATTTCACCCTGAACTGCCTGGAACCACAACTAATGGCTAACGGCTGCTCTACACCACCATGATGTAAGAAGGCTCTAATTGGTTCAGACAGCCAGCCTATTGTGCCCCCCGGTATTTATTTCTAACATCTTAAACAGAGTTCCATCACACAGTGTGTGTGTGTGTGTGTGTGTGTGTGTGTGTGTGTGTGTGTGTGCGTTCGTGGATTTGACAGAGAAAGCGTGCAAAGAGAAGTAGATGTCATCAAGACTTTTCTTTGTCATGAATAACACACAATGTGAACGGAAGCAGAAAAAAGGACAGCTTTTGGAAAGCTTGGAAATCAGTGGTATGCAGCGTACATTTAATGCACAACTTTCCTACAGGTGAATGTCTTGAATACCATCATACTGTACATACTAACTCATAGGTGGAAAGCAAACGTACAAGGTAAATTAATACAAGTCCTGTCCTAAATAACCAAAGTATGGGAGGGTGGTTAATGAATAATTTATTGTGTTATTTACTAACATATCTTACTTTAGAAATCATGAGCAAGTCCTATGTTGTAAAGCTAGGTTAATGGAATCTTCAGTAATTTTGGTAATTAAAATGTGATCTTTGGTAACTTTGGTCATTTACTCAAATAACTTTAAAAAAAATGATGTTCATATATGTATACATTTTTTTTTAAATATCTGTGTCCATATATTCCATGAGTTTCTAGTGGATAGATCATATGGTTCAAGAGAAAATAGCCTAATTAATTTTTTTAAAAGCATCTAATTAAGAATGTCATTATTTTCATCTAACTCTGCAACTCTTCCACCTATTGACTTTTTTTCACAACTGCCACCACATTGTCGCCAAAACATTTACAAGAAAGACATAGTCAAATAAATAAAAATGTGTGAAAAAAATATAAAGGTGTTTAATGCTGAAACCCTCATATTAAACACCAATGGTTTTGATTGATGGTTTATATTAGGATAATATTTTACAGGTTTTACATTTAATTTCTTATTTTAGAATCATCTTACTTGATTATTTTATACATTTTACATGTGATAAGGCCACATAGAGGGCCATAGATAATTACTGACACCTGTGATAATCTGAAGTACCCAAAATGGCCAGTAGATGCCATCTGATAAAATACAAAAAGAAAGCTACCAAAATCCTGGCAGTATACTGGTAAACTTCGAAAGTTTCTAGTAATATACCCTCCCTTTGCAACCCTAAGCGAACCACATTACTTTTCAAGAATCCTGAGGCGCTTATTTTGTTTACATACAGTCCCATGGAGATTCTGATCAAATCTTGTAGAATGTCCATTTGACACTAGAGTTGTTCACCTACTTTGAAGAACAGACAAGCATTAGAAAATGAACACACACAATAAACTCTGCATGAGAGGAGAAACAAAAGTTGACAACATCATGATAAATAGTAATAATAAATACATCTATTTGAAAGACTAAGACACCATTGGGCAGCCCAAGGCAGAGAGAGAGAGAGAGAGAGGGAGAGAGAGAGAGAGAGAGAGAGAGAGAGAGAGAGAGAGAGAAACTGACAGGAAGTACTAGTCCTTGCATGGGTGTTGCGGCCTCACCATCTCACCACCTGGCTGCTGTAGTCCTCTGTGGTGGCTACACCTCCCACCTCCTCCCCTTCCACCCCCTCTATCTCCCTCTCCTCCTCCTCCCTCCTGGCTTTGGAGATGGGGGCTGTGTGCTGGTGTAGCCACTGCCTCTCCTCCTGCCTCTCCTGCCTCCTCCTCAGCCTCTGCTCCCGGTGCTGTGTCTGGCGGCTGTACTGGTACCTCCGGAGGAACAGCTCCTTGGCGTACTCGTACAGCTCCACGTCCAGGGCGTTGAGCCCCTCGATGCGCCGCCGCAGAGCCCCCGCCCCCACCCCCACACTAGCCGCCCGCGTGCTGTTGATCTGCGTGAAAGCCTGGATGAAGCGCAGGCCGAACGTCCGCTCAAACAGGTACTGCGTCTTGCGCTGGAACTCGGTCAGGCCGAAGAAGGCCATGTTGCGGAGGTTGTTCTTGGCACTGGCTAGTAGGACACGGCCGCGCTCCCGTTCGGCGCCGATGGTGGAGACGTTGTAGCAGCCCACCAGGCTGAGGTCGGCCAGCATGCGGACCTGCCGGTTGTTGGCCAGGTTGGAAGGGCAGTCCATGAAGTTGGTCAGCGTGACCCCGGTCCAGTCGTCGCCACTGTAGCAGGCGGGCAGTTCGTCCTGGGTAGGAGAGCGGCCGTCACACATGTGCAGGGCGGTCTTCCAGGTGGCTCCACGCTGCACGTGCTTCCACTCGCTCAGGTAGCGGGAGACCGGGTCCCTTAGCATGGTGATGTAGTAGAAGTTCCTGCAGCAGCAAAGACAGAAAAAGGCATTTGTTTTAATACTTCCTTCCTTTCCATGTCTCCTTTCCTTGTCTCCTTTCCTCCGTGCTCTCCAATCCGTAATGACAGAACTGGGAAGTGGGAGAAGTGGGAGCGTTAGAGAGAGTGAGACTGGCACACGTCTTTCACTTTCCCTCCCTCTATGTAACACTCGCTGATGAGCTAGGGGGTGGCAATGAGCTATAATTATTTGACCATGTGAGAGAGAGAGAAAAAGGTGGAAATTGGGCGATGAAAAGAATGAAGAAAATATCATATTTCTCACATTTAAAAATAGCCAGAATTAGAAGATAGGAAACTAATAACGCTCTCTCTAAACAGTGATCCTAATGAGCTGAGAGCACAGTGGGCTATCTCATTTTTAATACTGAATAAGAGACAGTTCTCATCCTATTGCTAGGCCTCCCTAGCTCCTGAATATGCGTACCTCGGTACCTTCCTTTCACTGCGTAACAAATGCTACATTTAAGTAGCATGTTGCGCTCTACTGTCCTTTTTCTGAAAACGGTGAACTTATCGAACATCCAAACCTTGGATATATAGGCAAAAGATGAGAGTGTAGTGTATAGAATCACTTTTTGTTCTAATACAGATCACACCGCACTGCAGTATTCTTTACATTATCCCGTAGTCAAATAAAGTAGGGGAACCGTCTTGGGCCCCCGACAGGTACAACGGGGAGTTTGAGAATTGAGATCAAGACTAAAACCTTGAAAGCTGCAGCTACACGGCAAAGTAAACATCTTGTTTGTGTCAAATGCAGAGCGCTGCTTGTTTTCACTTCGAGATTCCTAACGGCGAGCTGCTAGAGATTCATGAGGAGCGGGTAGGAAAAGAGTTGAGACTGCCAGAGGAGACGGAGCTTCACAAAGCATTCACTTGTACATTCTGATGGAGAAGGAACAGACACTTTATACGATAGATATCATAGTCAACACTGAGCCGCTAACATTTTGCCTGATCAGAAACTGAATTGCTTGAACAGGATTTTCTCAACGGTGAGCAATGGCGTTGAGTAGTCAGAGTATGTCAGATGTTGTCTCTATACTGATCAACAAATATTGATTTCGACCAAAACTCTTAGGGGTAATTAAGGAAAGGGAAATGTCAGTCTGCACCACTGAAGTGGTAATAATGGCTCTGTGACTGCCATTTAAAGAACCATCTGACTGTTGACCTTTTGGTGCAGGGGACACACACACCACCCTCAAAGGTAATTAGGAGATTATTGTCGGGTGGCAGACTACCATCGACCGATATTTTAATGTGTCAGCAGAAATAGATCCTAACAAAGTTTTTTTTCATGACACACGCGTGCGAGCGTGAGCGCACACGCACTCACACAGACTCACACATACGCACACACACACACGCACTCACACACACACACACTCCAAGCCGTAATGGATATTCGACCACAGCACAGGCTGTAAATGAATTAAACTGGCACTGAGAGTGTGGGGAGAAATGGATACACACCCAGAGCTGTACAGAGAGATGGACACACACTCCCAGAGCTGTACAGAGAGATGGACACACACTCCCAGAGCTGTACAGAGAGATGGACACACACTCTCAGAGCTGTACAGAGAGATGGACACACACTCTCAGAGCTGCACAGAGAGATGGACACACACTCTCAGAGCTGCACAGAGAGATGGACACACACTCCCAGAGCTGTACAGAGAGATGGACACACACTCCAGGAGCTGTACAGAGAGATGGACACACACTCCCAGAGCTGTACAGAGAGATGGACACACACTCCCAGAGCTGCTGCCTACACAGTCTTTCTGGGAAGGGGGCATTTTAGATCCCCATTACAGATGTAGGATCTTTATTTGATCACTCTTTTGTTGCTGAGAATTTTCCTGCACCGCTGGATATGCATACATTCACAGTTCTATTAAGAGTATTTTACTTTTCATGTTACTACATTTTGACCAGCTAATAGCCTAACCACTGTTCAAGCAACATTATGGACTAACCGTTCAAATCCTGTTGCTGCAGGATTATTTTGCTGTGACAATACTGGTCCAATTAAGATTCTACATAACCACAGGACAGGCCCATCAATATGTCTCCGCACAATCCAGACATTCTAGCTCCATCCTTCTATTCTTCCATAGTGACCTATTGACATGAATGGGCGAATGTCAAAGCACTCCAATTACTCGTCTGTGTGTGTGTGTGTGTGTGTGTGTGTGTGTGTGCGTGCGTGTGTGTGTGCGTGTGTGTGTGTGTGTGCATGTGTGTGTGTGTGTGTGTGTGCATGTGTGTGTGTGTGTGTGTGTGTGTGTGTGTGTGTGTGTGTGTGTGTGTGTGTGTCTGTGTGTGCACGTGCGTGCGTGTGTGTTCGAGGGACAGAGTGGTTGGGAAGGTCGGGGCATCTGTCAACGGTTAATAGAGTCCGTCATCAAACAATTGAGTGTTCCGCTTATCTTACTGGGCAAAACAACAGTGCACGCACACATTGTTTCAACATGCACACGTTTGGCATGTAATTGACCTGGGACAACATCATATTCTGTAACAGGATGGATGTTGACTTACAGACTGGCTACACTCCATGCATTTACATATATACTGTACAAAAAATATAAACGCAACATGTAAGGTGTTGGTCCCATGTTTCATGAGCTGAAATAAAAGATCGCAGACATTTTCCATAAAAGGCTTATTTCTCTCAGATTTTGTGCACAAATTTGTTTACATAGTGAGCCTTTGCCAAGATAATCCATCCACCTGACAGGTGTGGGATATCAAGAACAGCATGATCATTACACAGGTGCACCTTCTGCTGGGGACAATAAAAGGCCACTCTAAAATGTTCAGTTTTGTCACACAACACAATGCCACAGATGTCTCAAGTTTTGCAGGTGTACAATTGGCCTGCTGACCGCAGGAATGTCAACCAGAGCTGTTGCCTAACGAATTCATTTCAATTGACTGATTTCCTTATGCAAACTGTCACTCAGTTAAATAGTTGAAATTGCTACGTGTTGCATTTATATATATATACTTTTTTTTTTTGTTGAATTTTACCCCTTTTTCTCCCCAATTTCGTGGTATCCAATTGTTGTAGTAGCTACTATCTTGTCTCATTGCTACAACTCCCGTACGGGCTCGGGAGAGACGAAGGCTGAATGTCATGCGTCCTCCGATACACAACCCAACCAGCCGTACTGCTTCTTAACACAGCGCGCATCCAACCCGGAAGCCAGCCGCACCAATGTGTCGGAGGCTACACCGTGCACCTGGCAACCTTGGCTAGCGCGCACTGCGCCCGGCCCGCCACAGGAGCCGCTGGTGCGCGATGAGACAAGGAGATCCCTACCGACCAATCCCTCCCTAACCCGGACGACGCTAGGCCAATTGTGCGTCGCCCCACGGACCTCCCGGTCGCGGCCGGTTACAACAGAGCCTGGGCGCGAACCCAGGGACTCTGATGGCACAGCTGGCGCTGCAGTACAGCGCCCTTAACCACTGCGCCTGTTCAGTATACTTGTTTCATTTCTACAGCACAGAAGAAACTCCAGTCATTTGAAGCTGACCAGAGCCTAAGGGCTTGCTTTTAAAAAATATATACTGTATATATATTTTACCTTTATTTAACTAGGCAAGTCAGGTAAGAACAAATTCATATTTTCAATGACAGCCTAGGAAGAGTGGGTTAACTGCCTGTTCAGGGGCAGAACGACAGCTGGGGGGATTGGAACATGCAACCTTTTGGTTACTAGTCCAACGCTCTAACCACTAGGCTACCCTGCCGCCTCAGTGTCTTTCTTTACCGTGTTAGTGCCAGTCATCTTTAAAAGAGGATGACATCTAAACAAAACAAGCTGAAAATGTGAAAGTCCAAAACTATTTAACGCCAAATCCTATATGCTCTGTGTGCTTATAGACATGTATTATGATCCCTTATAAATGAGAGTCGAACAATGCTTAGGGCCCATCTGCATATGGTGACAAAAAAAAGAGAGTTTAGCTGGCAGCCACTTTGTTCCCAATCATTTCGACCTAACTAAAATGGAACATCGTGCCAACTAAACATCCTCATTACATAGGGAATCTTCTCCATTTCTTCTGTGTAGACCTTTCCTGCAGTCCATTGACCTAGTGGCCTCATGGGTGGAATGTTATTCATATTTTTCATCATTAATAAGCATTCTTCTTTTTTTAACACATAAAAATAATGTGGGTTTATGTCAAACGGTTTTTATATTTTTCCTTATTCCATTATGCATATGAAGTGTAATATTGTGATGCAAACTCAAAATGTAATACATTTCAACTCTATATCTGACATGGTGTAGGTGACTTCTTGTTTTAAGACTACCAAGAAACACTCTGTGTGACCCTTATTCAGCCCACTGCAGTAAAAGATTCAACGCTGCAGGTACATGGCCAGATCTAGCTTACCATCCTCAAACCGGTACTTTAACCCTGACCTTAGATGACCGTCTACTCTACAACTCCCTCCCACTGTTTCAACAGCTGTAGCGGGTTGCTACTCCTCTAATGAATACCTGTGATTTCTACTGGGTTTCCATAGTGGAATGAGACAGCTCGGATTCTATTAGCGCGACTGGAGGACTGATCCTGTCTGATGACTTCCTTGAGAAACAAACGACTATTTCCACAGAGCTCAGTCAGAGAAGTGCAGGCAAATGAGCCCAGCTCCTCTCTGTGTTGCTCTCACAAAATCCCTGTGTCACTTCAACTCAAATTGTGTTGCAACAAGGAATATGAACATGCACTGTAAGAAGCCGAAATAACTTACTAATAGTCACTAATATTTATTGAAATAAAATAGTAAACCACGCAATTTAGGGAAAGTATGTAAATGAGCAACAACGTAATTCACTACTAGATCATGCTTTTCATTCAGAAGAACACCCCTCCTCATCTCCTGGTCAATGCAAAGGCTGTGGCTAAAATTACACCCTATTCCATGTAGTGCACTTATTTTGACAAAAGTCGTGGATTGTATAGGGAATAGGGTGCCATTTCAGATGCATCTGACCCAGTGGCAGAGAGAGGCCTCTATCCACCCTAATAAGATGAGTGCCTCTCAATCATTCATAACGGACCATTCCAACAGTGCATAGAAACACTCTGGGCACTCTGGACAAGCAATCAATACTGCCCTGCCAGGACTCCCAGTGTCTGTCTGATGGATGGTTGAATAAAGATAATTGGTCAAATATTTAAAAAAAACGAAATGGGCGAAGTTGGCTTATGGCATTTAACACAACTGGACTTGTATCCACTGGCATTTAGTAAACTATACAGTGTCTGCTGACCTTTTTGACACATTTCTCCGGTTTAGAAATGTCTGAGGGAAACAGAGGGTGTTATGGGTACTTGGACCCATGATAGTCAGGAAGATACTTGGACACAAACTCATATGATAAAAAAAATACAACTTTAAGAAAACAGTATGCTGCTATATCAGACAAAGCACTCAATGACTAACGTAAATGAATGGATGGGACACTTCAAACAGGAGCAAGAGATGTTGAAACACCTTGTATTCCCATAGGCCTATAATTATATTTCTATGTCTATTTCTATGCCCCTCTTATGGCCTGATCTCAAAGTCTCCTTCAGACAGCCTCTCATTGATTAACCTGAGTGTGTGGGGCGAACTTGACGCTCTTGCTGTCTCCCCCCTTGCCTCCCCTCACCTCCCCCTCGCTTGCTTAGGCTTTCAAGGAACTCATATTTCCGTAGAGGAAATGGGATCAATATTAGCCAAGACAATTCTCATTCATTACCATTAAGGACACACACTGGCTTGATGAGGTGGAATTGAGTCACTTACTGGAAAATGGCTCAAATCAAATACAATTGTATTTGTCACATGCTTCATAAACAACAGGTGTAGACTAACAGTGAAATGCTTACTTACCCAGCAATGGAGAGATTCTCAATAAAAAAAGAATAACAAGAGGAATAAATGCACAATGAGTAACGATAACTTGGCCATATACAAGGGGTACCAGTCAATGTACAGGGGTAATTGAGGTAGATATGTACAGTTGAAGTCGGAAGTTTACACATGCATTGGTTGGAGTCAATAAAAACTTGTTTTTAAACCACTCCACAAAATTTCTTGTTAACAAACTATAGTTTCGGGCAAGTCGGTTAGGACATCTACTTTGTGCATGACACAAGTAATGTTTCCAACAATTGTTCACAGACAGATTATTTCACTTATAATTCACTGTATCACAATTCCAGTGGGTCAGAAGTTTATATACACTAAGTTGACTGTGCCTTTAAACAGCTTGGAAAACTCCAGAAAATGATGTCATGGCTTTAGAAGCTTCTGATAGGCTAATTGACATTTGAGTCAATTGGAGGTGTACCTGTGGATGTATTTCAAGGCCTACCTTCAAGGCCTACCTAACTCAGAGCCTCTTTGCTTGACATCATGGGAAAATCAAAAGAAATCAGCCAAGACCTCAGAAAAACAATTGTACTCCTCCAGAAATGGGTCTTCCAAATGGACAATGACCCCAAGCATACTTCCAAAGTTGTGGCAAAATGGCTTAAGGACAACAAAGTCATGGTATTGGAGTGGCCATCACAAAGCCCTAACCTCAATCCCATAGAACATTTGTGGGAGAACTGAAAAAGAGTGTGCGAGCAAGGAGGCCTACAAACCTGACTCAGTTACACCAGCTCTGTCAGGAGGAATGGGCCAGAATTAACCCAACTTATTGTGGGAAGCTTGTGGAAGGCTACCCGAAATGTTTGACCCAAGTTAAACAATTTTAAAGCAATGCTACCAAATACTATTTGAGTGTATGTAATCTTCTGACCCACTGGGAATGCGATGAGAGAAATAAAAGCTGAAATAATTCTCTCTACTATTATTCTGACATTTCACATTCTTAAAATAAAGTGGTGATCCTAACTGACCTAAGACAGGGAAATGTTACTAGGAATAAATGTCAGGAATTGTGAAAAACTGAGTTTAAATGTATTTGGCTAAGGTGTATGTAAACTTTCGACTTCAACTGTACATATAGGTTGGGTTAAAGTGACTAGGCAACAGGATATATAATAATTAGTAGCAGCAGTGTATGTAATGAGTCAAAAAAGTTAGTTCAAAAAGGGACAATGCAGATAGTGCGGGTAGCTATTAGGGTAACTATTTAGCGGTCTTATGGCTTGGGGATAGAAGCTATTCGGGGTCCTGTTGGTTCCAGACTTCGTGCATCGGTACCGCTTGCCGTGTGGTAGCAGAGAGAACAGTCTATGGGTGGCTGGAGTCTTTGACCATTTTTAGGGCCTTACTCTGACACCACCTGGTATAGAGGTCCTGGATGGCAGGGAGCTCGGCCCCAGTGATGTACTGGGCTGCACACACATCCCTCTGTAGTGCCTTGCGGTCAGATGCCAAGCAGTTGCCATACCAAGCGGTGATGCAGCCAGTCAAGATGCTCTCAATGGTGCAGCTGTAGAACCTTTTGAGGATGATGCTGTTGATGTGAGCCATGACCAGCCTTTCAAAGCATTTCATGGCTACAGATGAGTGCTGATAGTCATTTAAACAGGTTACCTTGGCGTTCTTTGGCACAGGGACTATGGTGGTCTGCTTGAAACATGTAGGTATTACAGACCGAGTCAGAGAGAGGTTGAAAATAGAAGTGAAGACACTTGCCAGCTGGTCAGCTGCTATGAGTACGCAGCCTTATGAATGTTAACCTGTTTTAAGGACTTACTCACATTGGCTATGGAGAGCAAGATCACACAGTCGTCCGGAACAGCTGGTGCACTCATGCATGGTTCAGAGTAGTGTTGCACGGTATACCAAAACTTTTTTGATACTAGGTGCTAGAATTTGTGTTACTTTCGGTACTTCTGTCAAATGTGTCTCACGGATCAATTCTGTCTATAAGCACAACCGACCCCTTGTTATAACGTGCCTGTTCCACTTACTCATTGCTAACCTGCACTGGGAGTCTGGGCGGCATTATGTTAGATACCCACTGCACAGAAGTTAACACACTTGAATAATGCGACACTGCCTGTAGAAATGTTGAAACTGTTAATTATTGTTCACAAAACAATGTCTATACAGGCTAGAACCCTTTATAATGAAATACTGGTAGCATCCAGCTTTGTAGGTTAACTTTCCTTGCTAGCTTACAGATACATCTGACATCAATTCACTACCCTAGTCCTTTGTTTGTGATCAGCAAAATTAAATCAGCAAATAATGCTGATTTCAAAGCTGATTGCCAAAATGTTATTAATTCACTTATTCGGTCTCTCATTAGCGAACTAACTGCATTATGAATGACGTTATTACTGGTTAAAGAGACAGAGCACATTTTTATAAAATAAGCTACTTCTATGCAAATGTTGTTGATCAGTGCAATAAAATAAGTCCCAAATGGAAGGGAAACAGATTGCTTGTCATCTGTAGCCCCATGAAATCTGCTAAAACAAGCTCAATAACTCAACACCCTCCTATTGAATATGTATTCACCTGTTTTGTGGATAAGGCTACATGTTGATTTACAAAATGTATCAACAGAGATTTACCATTCAAATAAATTCTTACCATTATGTAGTTAGATTGGTAAACAAAAAAACAATCTAATTGATTGTATGATTGTATAATTGATTAATTCACTTATATATGGCTGTCTCTGAAATATGTTGATGTAAAAAAGGTGGTCAAAAGATGCAGCAGCTGAGTTTATCTGTCTGGATCAGGTGCCATTCTGTGGCATTGGCTAATATGCCTTATTTTTTGCCGTGGTATTGTTTTGGTATCGAGTGTCGTGATGGTATCGAGTATTGTGATACTAAATCTGGTATTGAAGTCAAAATGATGGTATTGTGACAACACTAGTTCAGTGTTGCTTGCCTCGAAGTGAACATAGAAGGCATTTAGCTCATCTGGTATGCTCGAGTCACTGGGCAGCTCGCGGCTTGGTTTACCTTTTTAATCCGTGATAATTTGCTAAACCTGCCACATCCGACGAGTGTCAGAGCCGGCATAGTAGGATTCAGAACATATTCCAGTCTGTGCGAAACAGTTCTGTAGCTTAGCGTCCGCTTCATCGGACCACTTCCGTATTGAGGCCATCACTGGTACTTCCTGTTTGAGTTTTTTCTTGTAAACAGGAATCAGGAGGATAGAGACTGGCTAAAGGGAGGGCAAGAGCCTTGTATGAGTTTCTATGTGTGGAGTAAATGTGATGTACATTTTTGTTGCATTTAGTTGTACAGGTGATATGCTGGTAAAAATGAAGATAAACTAATTTCTGTTTCCCTGCTTTAAAATCACCAGCCAATAGAAGCACCGCCTCTGTATGTACATTTTCTTGTTTGCTTATTGCCCTGTACAGCTCGTTGAGTGCAGTCTTAATGCCAGCATCGGTTTGTAGTGGCAAATAGATAGCCATGAAAAATGTTGATGAAAACTCTCTTGGTAAATAGTATAGTCTGCATTAAAGATAAAAAACTGAAAATGGAAAGGTTGTACAACTGAATGTATTCAACTGAAATGTGTCTTCCGCATTTAACCCCTCTGAATCAGAGCGGTGCGGACCCTTTACTCAGTACTTTGTTGAAGCACCTTTGGCAGCGATTACAGCCTCGAGTCTTCTTGGGTATGACGCTACAGGCTTGGCACACCTGTATTTGGGGAGTTTCTCCCATTCTTGTCTGCAGATCCTTTCAAGCTCTGTCAGGTTGGATGGGGAGCATCGCTGCGCAGTTATTTTCAGGCCTCTCCAGAGATGTTCTATCGGGTTCAAGTCCGGGCTCTGGCTGGGCCACTCAAGGACATTAAGAGACTGGTCCCAAAGCCACTCCTGCGTTGTCTTGGCTGTGTGCTTAGGGTCGTTGTCCTGTTGGAAGGTAAAGCTTCTCCCCAGTCTGAGGTCCTGAGCACTCTGGTGCAGGTTTTCATCAAGGATCTCTCGGCACTTTGCTCCGTTCATCTTTCCCTTGATCCTGGCTGGTCTCCCAGATCATCCCCACAGCATGATGCTGCCACCACCATGCTTCACCGTAGGGATGGTGCCATATTTTCTCCATATGTGACACTTGGCACTCAGGCCAAAGAGTTCAATCTTGGGTTTCATCAGACCAGGGATTCTTGTTTCTCATGGTCTGAGAGTCCTTTAGGTGCCTTTTGGCAAACTCCAAGCGGGCTGTCGTGTGCCTTTTACTGAGGAGTGGCTTCCGCTTGGCCACTCTACCATAAAGGCCTGATTGGTGGAGTGCTGCTGAAATGATTGTGGGAAAAGTCAAGTGGTCGGAATACTTTCCAAATGCACTGTATATTATCCATGTCCTTGTTCAGCCATGACTCAGAGAAACATTGAATATTAAAGTTCTTCAGTTTGTTCTCTCGTGACTGTACGTTCACCAAAAGAACAGAGGGTAAGGGTGGTTTATTTCCTCGTCAACATCATCTCATCAGGATGGCGGCTCGTCTGCCTGTCTTGCCCTGTCGCTTCCTCTTTCGAGTCCCGGGGATCCCTGGTCTGGAGTAAGCAGCAATTCCAGAGCTGTCGAATCATTGAAATATAAATTGTCATCCAAATCGAGGTTAGTGGTCGCTGTTCTGTCCAGAAGCTGTTTTCGTTCATAGGAAATTATGGCGAACACGTTATGCACAAAAAAAATAAGAATTGGTCAGGAGCCTGTAAAATGGCTGCTATCCACTGCAGCACCATCTCTTACTCTTCTGCTGTGTTGACTGTTTTAAGTCTGTGCACTGTCCCCCCCATAGGAAGTTTGGCCAAACTGAGACTACTGTCTGTGATTCCAATCCAATGAGGTGAATAGGCCATCAGACATTTCAATAAATCATGGTTGCCTGACCTGGTACTTGTGTACTAGCGTTCCTACCCTACCCTTACTTCCGCCACATTGTGTGATTTGGGTAGATAAAGCGGTTTGAAAGAGGTGGATGTTTCTACTTCACACTGAAGCTAGGGTGATGATGGTTCTCGGGGAGTGTACCACACAACCAATGCAAATCCAATTCAAACGTGTCACTAACACCACACTGAAGCTACATTCACCCACATAGGCTACACGAGGCGTACCATTTTCTATCATACACTTTCATCTTCACAATAACCCAATCGGTTGTCCTATTCCCAAACTTAACACCCTCAAACACTCTCCGACACCCCTTTCTGGTGTGTGAATTAGCTTTTCTGCAGGAGACCCAGAGGGTGTGAGTTTGTGACCTCCTGCTCCCTGGCCCCCCTGCAAGAGGTGGAATTTGCTGCTGGGAATGGAGGTTGTGTCCTTGGTAATGTGGTCATACTTAGTGGCAGATCACTTAGTGGCAGATTCATTCAATACTTACTGTAGGGCCTGAAAGATTGTCAAAACAGGGAACTGAAGATAACATATAAAATCACATCACCTAAGCATTTCTTTCAGAATATTAGAATGTCAGTATGGGAGTTATATTAATGTGGGAAACGATCAGATGGGAGTTATATTAATGTGGGAAACGATCAGATGGGAGTTGGATCATCAGTGTGTCCATTGAGCCAGAGCCATGTGGAGCTGTGTGACTACTGCCAGCAGTCAGACTGTAGGAGATATCCTCCCCAGTCTGGTCTAGAGATCTACTTAATGAAAACTCACACACACACACACAGAGAGAGAGAGAGAGAGAGAGAGAGAGAGAGAGAGAGAGAGAGAGAGAGAGGGAGAGAGAGAGAGAGAGAGGGAGAGAGAGAGAGAAGTTATAGAAGAAGAGGCAAAGAGGGACAGGGAGACAAACAGACACAACGACACAACAAAGAGCTGGAGCTCTACATTATAAACCCTCGCTGCACCACAGGGTCTAAGAAAAATACAGACAGAGGGTGAGAGGGAGAAGTGACAAAAAAAGGCATAGAATGATATAAGTGATGGATGAAAGAGCATAGATACTATATATACAAAGGCCCTTCTTAGAGCTTGCAGGGAGGACAACTCCACGGGAGTTGAAAGACCTGCCTGAGCTGTCTGTAGAGTAAGGTCAGATCCTAGAAATAGAATGAAACTCATTCCAGTTCTATGGGTCAGACTGACCTCTTGTCCATTCACACTCTCAGCACTGTCTCCGGCCCGTACAGCCAAGTGTGGGAGTGAACAGATTAATTCACTCTAGTGTGAGATTGATTTTGTTAAATGACTGATTGATGCTCAAGCCAGTTCCAGGATTGGAAGGTGTGGTGTTGTTGGGGTAATTCACTTATAATGACTGGAGCCCAGAGATCATCATGGTCAGGTAAAAACATCGAACTAGCCCCAATTATGGCAACTGAGCTCACTGAGTCCTCACTGAGAATATTTGATACAGAGCATCAAGTAACGTCAGAGCTCACACCTGGCAGAATGGGACTGTTAGTGTGTCTCTCTCAGTGGGTGAGTCCCAAATGTCATCCTATTCACTAAAGATCACTAGTTTTAACCAGAGCACTATGGGCCCTGGTCAAAAGTAGTGCACTAAATAGGGAATAGCGTTCCATTTGGGACAGAAACAATGTTTCTCTTCCTGAATGTAAATGACTGTCACCATGTACAGTTGAAGTCAGAAGTTTACATGCACCTTAGTCAAATACATTTAAACTCAGTTTTTCACAATTCCTGACATTTAATCCTAGTAAAAATTCCCTGTCAGTTAGGATCACCACTTTTATTCAATAATAGTTGAGAGAATGATTTATTTCAGCTTCTATTCCTTTCATCACATTCCCAGTGGGTCAGAAGATTACACACACTCAATTAGTATATGATAGCATTGCCTTTAAATTGTTTAACTTGGGTCAAACATTCCTGGGAGCCTTCCACAAGCTTCCCACAATAAGTTGGGTGAATTTTGTCCCATTCCTCCTGACAGAGCTGGTGTAACTGAGTCAGGTATGTAGGCCTCCTTGCTCGCACACACATTTTCAGTTCTGCCCACAAATTTTCTATAGGATTGAGGTCAGGGCGTACAGATGAACGTGGCACCTTAGGCATTTGGAAATTTCTCCCAAGGATGAACCAGACTTGTGGAGGTGTACAATTGTTTTTTTCTGAGGTTTTGGCTGATTTCTTTTGATTTTCCCATGATGTCAAGCAAAGAGGCACTGAGTTTGAAGGTAGGCCTTGAAATACATTCACAGGTACACCTCCAATTGACTAAAATTATGTCAATTAGCCTATCAGAAGCTTCTAAAGCCATGACATAATTTTCGGGAATTTTCCAAGCTGTTTAAAGGCACAGTCAACTTAGTGTATGTAAACGTCTGACCCACTGGGATTGTGATACAGTGAATTATAAGTGAAATAATCTGTCTGTAAACAATTGTTGGAAAAATTACGTCCTAACCGACTTGCCAAATCTATAGTTTGTTAACAAGAAATGTGTGGAGTGGTTGAAAAACGAGTTTTAATGACTGCAACCTAAGTGTATGTAAACTTCCGACTTCAACTGTATTAGGGACCAATCAGATCACTTCTTCACTCTCTTCTGTTCGACGGCGTGTATAGTCTCTCTCCACAGATGAAAAGTGAATGCTGATGCAACACTCATTTAAAGCAGGGAAAGATGCTACGTGCTAGCCAAGCGTGAACAGCTGTGTGTGAAATCCTTGTTTCCTTTAGAGACGCTGTCATAACTTAACACCACTGGTTCGGCTGATGCTGTTGGATTAAATAGAGTTGTGCATATTAATTGAGCAATTAGTGGACGTGACTGAGCAGATCACTTCCTCTACTGAAATGCTCTGCCAGTTGTGGTGATAATAGAATACCTTTCTATACCCACACATGCCCATGTGCCGACACACACACACACAAATGCCCACACACTTACTGCACATCCACAGTACAATGTGCAGTCCATTACAAGCCCACAGAAGAATAGGCAGAGAAGGTATGTTACTCGATACAGCACAGAGAGAGAGAGAGACAGACAGATAGAGAGAGGGAGAGACAGAGACAGAGAGAGAGCGAGACAGAGACAGAGAGAGAGCGAGAGAGAGAGAGAGAGAGAGAGAGAGGGCTAACTGTGGCTCTCTGATGGTCTCAGATCTGGGATGCTATTTCGGGAGCTACAGGAAAGCCCCAGGGATACTGGTGTGGAGACAGTGGAATAAAATGAGAGATTTACCGGGTAGATCTTGGGTAGTGTGTGTGTGACAGAGAGAGACAGAGAGAGAGAGAGAGAGAGAGAGAGAAAGAGAGAGAGTGGGAGAGAGAGATAAACTTTTGTTTATCCATTTCACTTGCTTTGACAACGTAAACATGTTTCCCATGCCAATAAAGCCCATTGAATTAAATTGAGAGAGAGAGGGGAGTAGGAGAAGGAGGGCGAGGGTGAGAGGGGAGTAGGAGAAGGAGGGCGAGGGTGAGAGGGAGAGGGGAGTAGGAGAAGGAGGGTGAGGGTGAGAGGGAGAGGGGAGTAGAAGAAGGAGAAGGAGGGAGAGGGTGAGAGGAACGGAGGGTAGGCGGGGAGACACCAAAGAATAATTGTCCCGATTGGTGTTTTTAAATCACTGATGAAGGATTTTGAGGCTGATTCCCTGACCTGTCAATGTTTTTAATTTTCTGTTTTATACTCTTGTGAATTCAATGTTTTTTACTAGATTACTTGTAGTTTTTCACATTGTCTGACTGTAATTTTTTTGTAATGACTTGGTGCTGCCTATCTTGGCCAGGGCGCTCTTGAAAAAAGAGATTTTAATCTCAATGAGCCCTTCCTGGTTAAATAAAGGTTCAAATAAAAAAAATAAAAAAATAATGGCTTCTCCAGTGAGTTACTTGGACACCAATGTATTTCAGCCTTCACCTTTCTCTTTAACACAGTTATCAGAAAGACCATGTACTGCTTATGGAACGACATGGAACCACAGCATAGGCCTACAGACACAGATGACCAAACAGGTAATAACACAGTCACATATCAATTATGAGCATGTCCTGATTGCTTCTCAGAAAACAACTAACATGAAAACAGTCAAGTTATGTCTCTATTTCAAATGACCTTATATTAGAGAAATTCAGAGTCAGACAAAAGTATTTTGAAATTCTTTGACACAGCCAATGGCATGCTACTACTCTAATACTCAAACCTGGAGTGTTAGCAATTACAGTAGCTTGACATGTTAATCGTAGCAGTTTCTTTCTTATAAATAAGTCACTTCCAATCCTTTGGGTTGTCTTGGGTGAGCTACACGCAGCACTCACCCCACACTAGAGGTCGACTGATTAATCGGAATGGCCGATTAATTAGGGCCGATTTCAAGTTTTCATAACAAACGGAAATCGCTCTTTTTGGGCACCGATTTGGGTGATTTTTAAATTTTATTTTTAACACCTTTATGTAATCTTTATTTAACTTGGCAAGTCAGTTAAGAACACATTCTTATTTTCAATGACGGCCTAGGAACAGTGGGTTAACTGCCTCGTTCAGGGGCAGAACGACAGATTTTCACCTTGTCAGCTCGGGGGCTCCAATCTTGCAACCTTACAGTTAACTAGTCCAACGCTATAACGACCTGCCTCTCGTTGCACTCCACAAGGAGACTGCCTGTTACGCAAATGCAGTAAGTCAAGGTAAGTTGCTAGCTAGCATTAAACTTATCTTATAAAAACAATCAATCAATCATAATCACTAGTTAACTACACATGGTTGATGATATTACTAGATATTATCTAGCGTGTCCTGGGTTGCATATAATCTGACTGAGCATAGAAGCATACAAGTATCTAACTGAGCGGTGGTAGGCAGAAGCAGGCGCGTAAACATTCATTCAAACAGCACTTTCTTTACGTTTTGCCAGCAGCTCTTCGTTGTGCATCAAGCATTGCGCTGTTTATGACTTCAAGCCTATCAACTCCTGAGATGAGGCTGGTGTAACCGAAGTGAAATGACTAGCTAGTTAGCGCGCGCTAATAGCGTTTCAAACGTCACTCGCTCTGAGCCTTGGAGTGGTTGTTTCCCTTGCTCTGCATGGGTAACACTGCTTCAAGGGTGGCTGTTGTCGTTGTGTTCCTGGTTCGAGCCCAGGGAGGAGCGAGGAGAAGGACGGAAGCTATACTGTTACACTGGCAATACTAAAGGGCCTATAAGAACATCCAATAGTCAAAGGTTAATGAAATACAAATGGTATAGGGGGAAATAGTCCTATAACTACAACCTAAAACTTCTTACCTGGGAATATTGAAGACTCATGTTGAAAGGAACCATCAGCTTTCATATGTTCTCAGGTTCTGAGCAAGGAACTTAAACGTTAGCTTTCTTCCACGGCACATATTGCACTTTTACTTTCTTCTCCAACACTTTGTTTTTGCATTATTTAAACCAAATTGAACATGTTCCATTATTAAATTGAGGCTAAATTGATTTTATTGATGTATTATATTAAGTTAAAATAAGTGTTCATTCAGTAGTTGTAATTGTCATTATTACAAATTTAAAAAAATTAAAAAAATGGCCGATTAATCGGTATTGGCTTTTTTGGTCCTCCAATAATCGGTATTGGTATCGGCATGGAAAAATCACAATCGGTCGACCTCTATCTCACACACACACACACACACACACACACACACACACACACACACACACACACACACACACACACACACACACACACACACAGCTGTTACTGTAATACCACGCACACAGAATTTCTGTCGTGAAACCTGTGTACTCAAAACACTTCATGATAAGACAGAAAAAGAGAGGGGAAAGGAACAAGTAGAAACATGCTTGTATTCGGGACTTTAGTGATGTGCTATACATACACATGAAGAACATGCTTGTATTTGGGACTTTAGTGATGTGCTATACATACACATGAAGAACATGCTTGTATTTGGGACTTTAGTGATGTGCTATACATACACATGAAGAACATGCTTGTATTTGGGACTTTAGTGATGTGCTATACATACACATGTAGAACAACATGCTTGTATTTGGGACTTTAGTGATGTGCTATACATACACATTAAGAACAACATGCTTGTATTTGGGACTTTAGTGATGTGCTATACATACACATGAAGAACATGCTTGTATTTGGGACTTTAGTGATGTGCTATACATACACATGTAGAACAACATGCTTGTATTTGGGACTTTAGTGATGTGCTATACATACACATGAAGAACAACATGCTTGTATTTGGGACTTTAGTGATGTGGTATACATACACATGTAGAACAACATGCTTGTATTTGGGACTTTAGTGATGTGCTATACATACACATGAAGAACATGCTTGTATTTGGGACTTTAGTGATGTGCTATACATACACATGAAGAGCGACAAGTTTGTGTATAAATCGGGATCTGCTCCTTAATCTGCCTCCAGATGATGATCTCCCATAAAGGAGTGTGGAGATTACTACTATCCTCTGAATACCTCTGCAGAATGCATGATATTACATTACAATGGAATATATTACGTTTTTGCATGTTCTGATTAGGGACTGATACATTTTGGGAATATGATCCTAACCAGCGACACATTGGTTTTTTGAAAGACTTCCCAGTCAATTGCTGGGAGAAGGTGTTGCTGACACAAGACTTTATAAATGCATATGATCAATTGACCAACTTCTATGGAAAATAATAACTGAATGGACTGGACCTTTGATCTAGTTCAGGGTTCCCCCCCCCCCCCCCCCCCCCCTTGGGTGCATGTTTTGTTTTTTTCTCTAGCACTACACAGCTGATTCAAATAACCAACTCATCATGTTTTGATTATTTGAATCAGCTGTGTCGTGCTAGAGAAAAAACCCAAACGTACACCCCAGGGAGGCCCCAGGACTGGGAAGCCTGGTCTAGTTAAACCCAGGTCTATAGAAACTACACAGAGATAACACACTAATGACAGTTACCTTATACCAACTTGGCTAATTAATGTCGGAAATCATACCTCTCTCTCTCTTGCCTTATGCGACGGAAGAAAGGGTAAATGAGAACCGGGATGCTGTGTCTGATGTGTGAAGAGCATGCTCAGAGGTTTTGTGTGCATGTGTGCGTGTGTGTGTGTTGCTGATCTATACCGAGTGTCTGGAACACACACACACCTCGGAGTGTGAGACATCTGCTGTACATGAATACACCTGGGGCTACACCTCCACTGATAATCACCTTCTGATCATATTTTATCCGTTTTATGTTAATGACTTATTCTTATTCATTTTCGTCCTATCTGATGTGACTTCCTTGTTATATGTGTTTGTGAAATGGCTTGTGACAGAGTTAAGTGAAATTCACTGTAAATACAGTTTGAATTTCAATCTACCCTCTGAACTAACTGGGAGAGGAGCTTACATAAAACAGCCTTCTCCTCAGATGGGAATCTTGAGCTGAGGGATTTAACGGATGAGAAATTGACTTAAGTGCAGGACAAGATTAATGTCAGAAATTTGCCACCAGATGGGTTTTTTCTCATGGTCTGTTTTGGTTCCCAGTGCCAGTGAAACGTGGAGGAGGAAGACAACGCTGAATCATCTGTGTACTGGATTATGTGCACAAAACCCATATTATTAGACTACTAGACTGCAGTGGGTCCTGGGTAGGATGTTTTATCTCTCCTCCTATAAAACAAAGCAAAATGTTTTATAATATATTTTTGTCTATTCTGTCTATTCTAGTAGTGGTGTCTCTTTGCGGAAGAAACACATTAGCCAATGTTCACAGGCTCTGAGTAAAAGCCGTGTCCGTCAGCCTCAGGGTTTGACTTCAATTTATTTTCAATGAATTGAAGAAAATAAACTGTCATCGAAGATAATGGCCAGTTTTCCAGTTCATAGCCGATGATTCAATGCAATTTGAATTTGATTGTTCTGAGATGGAATTGACCCCAGAACAGGTCATTATGTTATCTTTATACTTGGGTGAGACAGTGAGGTTTGCCTCCTCTCTCTCTCTCTCTCTCTCTCTCTCTCTCTCTCTCTCTCTCTCTCTCTCTTTCCTACCATTGCAGCTGACTGTGGAAGAGCAGACCTGACAAATGAAGCAGATTCTAAGGTTGGAGCAGTGTGTTGCTGCTGTGAGGAGCACGCCATGCTGGACTCAGTGGCACGGTGCTCTTCTTAGTGATTGGCAGTAACCTCACATGACTCACTGATGGGGTTGGTCAAGGTAGATTATGTGGAAAGTAGGACGGAGTTCAAGAAAGGAGGGAGGGAGGGAGGGAGGGAGGGAGGGAGGGAGGGAGGGAGGGAGGGAGGGAGGGAGGGAGGGAGGGATGGATTTTAGCATTAGGGCAGAGCCTAATCCTGATTATGTTGGTTAGGAATACGAGATACATCCACATTCACCCACGCTGGTCGCTCCAATGAAAGTAGTCTGATGTGACAGGATCTGATGTGACCTTTCATGCGTTAGCCTGACTGAAGCGTCCCATGCTCTGGAGCTGCATGGGGACTGCCTGGAAATGCCAACGCTGTCAGAGCCCTGGCACCAGCCCTGACACAGCCTCGACCAGGGAGACCAGATGATGGGGTGTCTGTGAGATGACCCGAGGGCAACAATAGACAGATGGCAGCTCTGTCTCCACTAAAGACCATCATGTCCCCATAGATGCTCCATGCTAGCCTATAGGCTAGCATGTGGCAACCTCTCAATTTCCCATGTTAAAGTCCCAGTGCAGTCAAAAACATGCTTTTCATGTGTTTTATATATATTTCCACAATATGAGGTTGGAATAATACAGTAAAATTGTGAAAATGATGATAGTGCCCTTTACTGTAAGAGCAGTTTGAAAAGGCTGCCTGAATTTCAGCCTGTTTTGGTGGGATGGAATTTTGGGGTGACATCACCAGGAGGCAAATAGGTTACTAGACCAATAAGAAAGAGAGTTCCAAACCTCACTACCAATAACAGCTTGTTTTCAGTTATCCCCTCCCCACTCAGACAACTTCCAGACAGTCTTAGAAAATATCTTTGTTGAGAAATTGCTCTTTGCTAACAAGCTATTTTTGTTAATATTTTACCATTTTATCTGAGATTTTTTTTTCTCTCAAATGAAGGTAATTAATTGCTACCCAGAAATGATTTGATCGTGAGATTAAAATGAGTGCATTGGAACCTTAACAAACCAGTGCCATGGTTCTGGTCTGACCATTTGATCCGTTTCATTTCCATGCTTATTCTTCTTATACAAGCAGATCATATTTCTGGAATACTTACCTGCATTGTTACCAGATTTACTGTTTCAGGTTTTACTATCTCAGACTTTATGGTATTTTATAACACCCTCATAATCGTTCATTATCTTTGAACTCTTGATATCAATAAAAAACCATGGGGATGATCTACAGTGCTCTTCTTGTATTATCCCTATGGTTACAGTACATCCTAAAGCTACAGTCAGAAGTATGGGATCAGGACCAACAAGAGGACAAATGAACCAACCAAAAAGACAACAAGATTAAATGATTGTAATGTCAAGCCGAACCCAAAAGTAAAAACCTTGTTTATTTTTTTTAACTAGAAGTGTTTCAGCCCTTCTACCCCAAAATGGAATAACCCTGACATAGAGGCAGTTTATAATGTGTTTATAATGTGTTTATAACCATTTATAAAGGGGTAGTGTAAAGTAGCCCTCTGTGAGGATAACTACTGCCTGTTAAAGCCTTCAGAAAAGGGCTAATTCATTTTCAACAGGAAAATGAGTGCAAGGGGGGAAATTGTAAATATCTTTAGTCAAGCGCCTTGTCTTCTATGCGTTTAATCAAGCTTTTAGCACGCTCTATTCAAAAGAGAGGCTAATCATAGTCTTTTAATACAAACCATAATGATTTTAATCAGTGTTCAAGCTGGGTTGGAACAAAAGCCTGCCCACTGCAGCCCCCTAGGGCCAGGTTGCCACCCGTGTTGCATGCTATTGTTCCTGTTATAGAAATGTAGTATAGGCTACATTATTCTTTCAAACCTATCTGATCATTGAATTTAATTCTGTCAATGTACACTTGCATCTCACACTGTTTCTCCTGGCCACAAACAGTTTAGGCTCTACTGATTAGCTACAGGAACAAGAATCAAATTGAGACCCCATACCGTCGGTCCCTCTGAGCATCCTTCTTGTCTTTCTTGTTCATCACTACAGGCACGCAGTTAGTCAGCTCGGTCCAGTCCGCATGTAGACCACAACTCCAGCCAGTAGAGAACCTAGAGAAAAGCCAGGACTCCGCTTTGCCCGGGCGGTGACAGGTACATTTCTTCTGTCCTGGCATACAATCACAGGGCTGTTCGAGGTGAATGTTTCGGACAAGGTGCCGTCCGAAAGTAGTCCCACCGGTCTTCTGGATGTGGAGGAACACTATAACGTCATCTCCTTTGATGTTGAAATCCACGTGTCGCTCAAGGTCTCGGTCAGTAAAATTGAATTTGGACAGAGTTTTTGAGGAACCCTCCGACTCCAGCCCTTCTTGGTACGCGTAAATGTCGTCCCCCGAGTGATATTGGCGGAACATTCCACTCAACTTGTCCCCAGTTAGGAAGCGACAAGAGTTACTGCCGGCTGGACAAATGTACTGATAGCCTATCATCAAGAAGACCACGGCCAGTATCGGAATCAAAATGAGTTTGTTGGATTTATCCTCCATTGTGCGTGGTGAAATAGTCATGCCATTGATATAAGCGGTAACATAAAGTCTCCAGCCAAACCAAATGCTCTAACTCCTCGTGCACCCTGCTTCATCGTAGCCTAGATGGTTACAGTTGTCAAACTTGATGTCTCCTTTGGAGCGATGAACATCTCTCTAGACAGGCAGCTTATTTATTTCCAGCAGCAAAATGTAAAACATTTTTAAAAAACTATTCCCAACGCTATGCCAATGTATCGTCTTCTATTGTCAGAAGCAAAGGAGACATTTGTGAAATTTGAAAAACAGACATAGCCTACCCCGGGTAGTCTATCTCACGAGCGCGCAGCTGATTCAGCATCTTCTTCGACAACGGCTCTGTCCGGAGGCGGCGACTGCAAGCTCTCATAAATGCATCACGCTGTCATTAGTAGCATAACCACCCGGTGCACACGCACTACCCATGCATCTCTCTATAGCCTACCGGTTCACTGTTCATTTTAAACCTTTGCGTCACCACGACAATGTTTTTAAATAATACTTTTGTGTCGCTTAAGGCTGGCTCTTCAAGTCAACATCTCAACAACAATTGTTCATCTGTGCGCAGGGCAATACATTGAAAGCAGAGGAGGATAGAGAGCCATCTACATATGAACCAATCATTTATTATCACTTGCTGTAAAATCGACCAATCCATGAACATAGCCTACGTGAAATACCCATTGGCCACCATAACAATATTCGCACTAAAACATTACTTTTTAAGCCAATCGAAACGGGGATACATGATTATGCCTATAGCCTACACTGGCCAGACCCATGAATGGACATCAAATTCCTTTTCCGTCAGTTTGCAAAGGCGTTTCTGATGTCAAACTTCAGGTTTATCAAATTCCTAATAGTAACTACATGACTTTCAAACAAATGTCGTATGTCTTCTTGGATTTAAAGTGAGCCCTGTGCTGAGCTGAACGGTCTATACTAGGCTATAGCGTTCCAGAACCTTGGACAGGTCCAATAGTGACAGACTAAAGGAAAACAAAGCACCTTTGCAACCACTACGTTGGTGTGCGTGTGTGTCAAATCAAATCAAATGTTATTGGTCACACACACATATTTAGCAGATGTTATTGCTGGTGTAGTGTAATGCTTGTATTCCTAGCTCCAACCGTGCAGTAGTATCTAACAATTCACAACAATATACACAAATCTAAAGTAAAAGAATGGAGTTAAGAAATATATAAATATTAGTATGAGCAATGTGAGTGGCATTGACTAAATACAGTAGAATAGAATACAATATATAGATATGAAATGAGTAAAGTGACCAGTGATTCCTCTAAGGTGCAGGGTTGAGTAACTGGGTGGTAGCCGGCTAGTGATGGCTATTTAACAGTCTGATGGCCTTGAGATAGAAACTGTTTTTAAGTCTCTCGGTCCCAGCTTTGATGCATCTGTACTGATCTCGGCTGACAGGCCGTGGCTGTTCTCCCTGCTAAAGTGGGTCTAAGGTGCCAGGTAAGGTGGAGGTGATATGATCCTTAACTAGCCTAACAAAGCACTTGATGATGACAGAAGGGAGTGCCACGGGGCAATATTCATTTAGTTCAGTTCATCTTGAAGCAAGTGGGGACAGCAGACTGGGATAGGGAGAGATTGAATATGTCCGTAAACACTCCAGCCAGCTGGTCTGCACATGCTCTGAGGACGCAGCTAGGGATGCCGTCTGGGCCGGCAGCCTTGTGCGTGCGAGCGCAAGTGCGTGTGTGTAATCATTTCCTGATGATTTTCTTTGCAATGCACCTCCAACATTACCGCCTTTTCCAAAATTACACCATAACCTGCATGGCCTTGCAGGACAGTGTGCATAGCCCACTCGTGCAGGAAAGTGTGCATAGCCCACTCGTGCAGGACAGTGTGCGTGAATATAGCCTATTCTCATGCTGTTCTCAATCTGCATCATAATGACTGTAAGTGCTTCCACTGAGCTTTTTAACAAATGCATGTTTCTTAAGCTTTTATACCGATCTCAAGCTTTTGTTGAGATTTTCCTGAAACCCCCACCATCAAAGGCTTTTATGACGATGTGGTGAAGCACTTTAGTATTCCATCGTCTTTTTGCCGTGACTGCTCCAGCACATGGCTCCTGCCCCTGTCCTGTCCAGTTCTGTCCTGCCCTGCCCTGCCCTGCCCTGCCCTGCCCTGTCCCTGTCCTGTCCTGTTCTGTCCTGTCCTGTACCTATCCTGTCCTGCCCCTGTCCTGTCCTGTTCTGCCCCTGTCCTGTCCTGTTCTGTCCTGTCCTGCCCCTGTCCTGTCCTGTCCTGTCCTGTCCTACCCCTGTCCTGTCCTGTCCTGCCCTGCCCCTGCCCCTGTCCTGTCCTGCCCCTGTCCTGTCCTGTCCTGTCCTGTCCTGCCCCTGTCCTGTCCTGTCCTGCCCTGTCCTGTCCTACCCCTGTCCTGTCCTGCCCTGCCCCTACCCCTGTCCTGTCCTGTCCTGCCCCTGTCCTGTCCTGTCCTGTCCTGTCCTGCCCCTGCCCTGTCCTGTCCTGCCCTGTCCTGTCCTGCCCCTGTCCTGCCCTGCCCCTGCCCCTGTCCTGTCCCTGCCCCTTCCCCTGTCCTGTCCTGTCCTGCCCTGCCCTGCCCTGCCCCTGTCCTGCCCCTGTCCTGTCCTGTCCTGTCCTTCCCCTGTCCTGCCCTGCCCTGCCCTGCCCTGCCCTGCCCTGTCCTGTCCTTCCCCTGTCCTGCCCTGCCCTGCCCTGCCCTGCCCTGCCCTGCCCTGCCCTGCCCTGCCCTGTCCTGTCCTGTCCTGCCCTGTCCTGCCCTGTCCTGTCCTGCCCCTGTCCTGTCCTGCCCCTGTCCTGTTCTGCCCATGTTCTGTCCTGCCCCTGCCCTGCCCTGCCCTGCCCTGCCCTGCCCTGCCCTGTCCTGCCCTGCCCTGCCCTGCCCTGCCCTGCCCTGTCCTGCCCTGTCCCTGTCCTGTCCTGTCCTGCCCCTGTCCTGTTCTGTCCTGTCCTGCCCCTGTCCTGTCCTGTCCTGCCCCTGTCCTGTCCTGTCCTGTCCTGTCCTGCCCTGCCCTGTCCTGTCATGTCCTGCCCTGTCCTGTCCTGCCCTGCCCTGTCCTGCCCTGTTCTGTCCTGTCCTGCCCTGTCCTGTCCTGTCCTGCCCTGTCCTGCCCTGTCCTGTCATGTCCTGCCCTGTCCTGTCCTGTCCTGCCCTGTCCTGTCCTGTCCTGTCCTGCGGTAACATAATCACAGCTTTGATCAGCACCGGAAAAATGTGACATTGTGGTTTGTGTCACTGCAGCCAGGAGAACAAAGCCACAAGCTGTGAGTGTTAGATAAACACATGCCGGGCTTTAGCGGTGAGAGACTGTGGATAATACAGCAGAAGTTGTGTTGTAGAAAGGGTTGAAGGCAACAACTGTGTCCTCTTATAGCGCAGAGATCACCGCTGTTAAGGGGCCCCTGCGCAGTTGAATGAGTTCAAACAGAACACCATAACAAACTAGACAGATAAGTTCTCGCCATCTTCCTCTCCTCGTTGGTTGAACATTAACCCCCTTCCAACTGTTTGATGGTCACATGGACACCTTTTGAACAGACGTTTGGCAGTTGGAGCCATTCCCAATGCCACAATCATTGATTACAGTTTAAGATTGAGCTGATGGACATTACTCAATAAGGTTGGAGTCTTATTATTCAATTGAATCCAGTCTAATCAGGAGCAAAATTTTAAAAATCCAGTCCTGGTGACTGTAAACATCAACATCAGCCGTCCCGGCTAACAAATGTTGGTTCTCAGAATCGTTAAGGGAATGTTCTGTGCTACCCCCTTGGCACCAGTCCCTGTTAGTGAGGTGTGGTAAAGAGTCTTGTAATCCTGTGGCTGTGATGTTTATAGGGCCTGAGCCTCAGTGAAGCAGGCAGCGGTATGAGAAACAACCCCTCAGAGTGCAGACTCAGCACCTCACCGCTGATATACAGCCCCGAGGGGCACAGGCTACAGGATATTAGATATTTTTTTATATATACATTTTTTAAACGTTCCCTGGTGTCCTGAGATGTGAGGACAGATCATGTGACTGTTTGCATTCATGCTCTGTTTATGTGTTGTATTTCTGTCCTAGAACTGGATCACATTGAGAACATAACATGTCCTCTCAGTTTCAATAGTTCTGAGTAGTTCTGGTTGAAGAGATCCAAGAGAAATCCTCATTGGAGAGCTGAGATGGCCCTCCAAATCAACACACTTTCTGGACAGGAAGTGACATCTAACTTCATAGGTGCATGAATCACACACTGTGCCATTCGCCTTGGCTGCATATAACTGACTGTGCGTGCATATGTGTGTGTTTGTGTGTGTGTGTGTGTGTGTGTGTGTGTGTGTGTGTGTGTGTGTGTGTGTGTGTGTGTGTGTGTGCCAGCACATAAATGAGTTAGATAGAAGCCCTTTGCTTCTGTAAAGACCCACTGCCCTGTGGAGCTCCAGTGCCAAGCTTTCGCCCCCCACTGTCCCCCTTGGTCCAACTACACAATGGTATAGCTCCCATGTCTTCCTCTCAGGCCTGTATAAAAGCCTTCTCGCTCATGCTCTGCCCACCAAGGTTACCATGGCAGCTATGATTGCTCTGTGTGACAGGAGGGCCATTACCCACTTTCCTGTCCAAACAGGAAATACACATAACCTGTCTCTGTGATTTGGCAGGAAATTGGGGAGTTGGAGGAGGACTGTTGGGTTCTGATCGGGCCAGGGCTGGGGGAGGAAGTACTCACCACTGCAAGGCCTTCTACCGCTCTGCGGGGGAAAAATCATATGTGAAAAGGCCCACAAGTAATTGCTGTCCTCCCTGTCTATTTAAAGCTAGAATTAAACTAGTTGAAACACATGTACTGGCAGCTTTGACATACTGCATGGTGCAATCCATGGACGCACAAGCATCAGAATCCTTCCTGTGAATTAATGCGTTAATGTTTTTTTTTTACATTAAAATATGTTAATTATAAGTGCTGCTGTGTGAGATAAAGAGCTTAGATGTGTCATCAAGTGTTTCCAACTGTGATTTACCTCCCTCTGTCTCCTGCTGTTGATTTCACAGGAGTGATTCAGTGCTGGGGTCTCCTCTCTGCAGGTAGTCTCCTCTCTGCAGGCAGTCTCCTCTCTGCAGGCAGTCTCCTCTCTGCAGGCAGTCTCCGGGGAGAGGGGAAATGATCCATTGTAGCGAGGTTCATTGAAGTAATTCCTTGACTGTGTGGTGCTGTTACATTGATTGAGTTACGGACATAATTGAGGGAGATAATGAAAGATTTCAAGAAGAAAATCAAAAACAAAGTGTAAAGAAACTCAACCCCATACTAGTTATTTTGATCATATTCTTTAGAATTTCAGGCATGTGCTGTTAATTACTGTGTATGTCACATTTCAAAGGATCCATTTAAAGTGGGTCAAACGTGTGAAGCTGTGAGAGTGAATTCTCAGGTGTCCTTTTGCCTTGGCCCTGATCAAATAATTTGAAAGATATGTCAGTGTTCATTATAAATCGCACTATAGTTGTGTAATGGATGCATTAAAAAGAAGGTCTCAAGTCAAAACATAGATGACTCAGTAATGGGTGAAACGGGATACATACAATTATTTTGGGATTAGCATAGGATTCCAATAGATGTATATAGCAGAGCTGGGTTCAAATACTATTTAAAATCATTCAAATATAAGGGTTTGCTTGAGTCTGTCTGGAGTACCAAATGGGTGGGTTTGCAGTTTTGGTCTTTGAAATGATTTCATATAGTATTTGAACCCAGGTCTAGTATATCGGATGGATGCATAGACGGGTTGGTTGTTTAGCAACAAAACCAACGCATATGCAACTAACTATGGGGGAAAAAACAGAAGAAAAAAAACAGGGTTGGCTTAGATTGTTGACAACATGTAAACTATGTGTTTATTGAAAACATAAATACATTTTCACAGTGAGCACTAGTTGTCTCTTAAATACTTCGTTCCAGTTGTTGGTTAGCTAGCTAACACATTTTTCCATGTTAGAATTGACATGAAATCAGTCAAAACATCTCAAAACAAGACATGGTAATGAAGAACAAATTGAAACCATCTGAAATGAGCCACTTACAATTCCCTGCATGGCAGTTTCTTGTCATGCTGGCTAGCAATCAGCTAGCGATCAGCTAACAATCAGCTAACAATCAGCTAACAATCAGCTAGCGATCAGCTAACAATCAACTAACAATCAGCTAACAATCAGCTAGCGATCAGCTAACCCATCTATAGGGAAGGACATTCATGGGATGCAGAATAGGATAGAGACTACACTCACTGGCCTTTCTTGGTAATGGTAGGGATAAATACCTTAATCTATGTGTGTGTGCGTGCGTGCGTGCGCGCGTGCGTGCTGAGTTAACCCAGGGTGCCACCTTAGTCAAAGAGGAAGTGGGAGCTGTGCCACACAGACCCTGGCACCAGACTAGCCCTCACCAGTCAATGTATTACTCCACCACTAAAGACTAGGGCCAACATTAAATCATCCCATAGTGCTTCAAATCTCACAGAAAGTCAACAATATTTATATATGTTGTTAAAGTCATATCCCAAATACAGTATATATAAAAACAAAATGTGTATTTATCTAAAATGATTTTCTGTTATTACAGCTCTTATTACTGTTGTTTTTCCCAAAGCAGTATGTGTAATAATGTCAATGAATCATGGTGTAATTTATGCAGTAATATGTGTGGATATTCAGGACTTTTAACAGGGCAGCTTGGGTAAGAAAACAAGGTGAACAGCCTGTGGATCCAGTCTGAATCACAGAAAGTCATTATCTACTGAAAACACCTTCCCCAGAGGAGGAGCAAGGAAGCTTCAAACGGATATCTTAACATTAGAATGCAGTCACATTGCACAAAACTAGGAGAATTGTACTGGGAAATCTTTGAAAGCTTGTTATGCTGGGCTGCTTAGGTAAGTGCATTGGACAACTGTACATCAAAGCCTCAAAATATTCAGTGAGCAGAGCAGAAATGGTAAGAAAAATATACTAATGGATTAGTCATCTCCCTCCGGCCGTAAATATAGTGAATCTCATCTTGGCACATTCCTTAAGGCAGCCAACAGGGAGTATTTTATAGTACATTCCCTGAGTGACATGTTCCACAGTGACATGGGTTGCGTCCCAAATAGCACTCTATTCCCCATATAGTGCACTACTTTTGAACAGGGCCAATAGGGCTCTGGTTAAAAGTAGGGCACTATATGGGAATATGGTGCCATTTGGGATGAACAATTGTGAGAGCTGACAGAAATAGAAAATAGAGTATGTTGTGTTCCCAACACCCCTTAGTAGACTCGATTGTAGGATTAGCTGAAACAAAACCTCAAAACAAATGTTTGTTGACCTTTAAATGATTAATGAAGCCAATTACAGTACCAGTCAAAAGTTTGGACACACCTACTCATTCCAGGGTTTTCTTTATTTGACTATTTTCTTCATTGTAGAATAACAGTGAAGACATCAAAACTATGAAATAACACATATGGAAACATGTAGTAAGCAGAAATGTTAAACAAATGAAAATATATTTGAGGTTTGAGATTCTTCAAAGTAGCCACCCTCTGCCTTGATGACAGCTTTGCACACTTGGCATTCTCTCAACCAGCTTCATGAGGTAGTCACCTGGAATGAATTTCAATGAACATGTATGCCTTCTTAGAAGTTCATTTGTGGAATTTCTTTCCTTCTTAATGCGTTTGAGCCAATCAGTTGTGTTGTGAAAAGGTAGGATTGCTGTACAGAAGATAGCCCTATTTGGAAAAATTCAAGTCCATATTATGGCAAGAACAGCTCAAATAAGCAAAGAGAAACAACAGTCCATCATTACTTTAAGACATGAAGGTCAGTCAATCTGAACATTTCATGAATTTTTAAAGTTCCGCCACAGGAAGGAAAGTCCCAGAGTTACCTCTGCTGCAGAGGATCAGTTCATTAGAGTTACCAGCCTCAGAAATTGCAGCCCAAATAAATGCTTAACAGAGTTCAAGGAACAGACACATCTCAACATCAACTGTTCAAAACTGTGTGAATCAGGCTTTCATGGTCAAATTGCTGCAAAGAAACCACTACTAAAGGACACCAATAAGAAGAAGAGACTTGCCTGGGCCAGGAGACAATGTACATTTGACCGGTAGAAATCGGTCCTTTGGTTTGATGAATCCTAATTGTTTGATTTTTGGTTCCAACTGCATGTCTTTGTGAGACGCAGAGTAGGTGAACGGATGATCTCCGAGTGTGTAGTAAACACCGTGAAGCATGGAGGAGGAGGTGTGATGGTGTGATGGTGAGGGTGTGCTTTGCTGGTGACACTGTCAGTGATTAATTTATAATTCAAGGCACATTTAACCAGCATGGCTACCACAGCATTCTGCAGCGATGCGCCATCCCATCTGGTTTGCGCTTAGTGGGACAGTCATTTGTTTTTCAACATGACAATGGCCCAACAGACCTCCAGGCTGTGTAAGTGCTATTTGACCAAGGAGGAGAAAGATGGAGTACTGCATCAGATGACCTGGCCTCCACAATCACCCGACCTCCAACCCAATCAAGATGGTTGGGGATGAGTTGGACCACAGTTGGACCACAGAGTGCAACTAGTGCTCAGCATATGTGGAAACTCCTTCAAGACTGTTGGAAAAGCATTCCAGGTGAAGCTGGTTGAGAGAATGCCAAGAGTGTGCAAAGCTGTCATACTTTGAAAAATTGAAAATCTAACACATATTTGGATTTGTTTAACACCTTTTTGGTTACTACATGATTCCAGATGTGTTATTTCATAGTTTTGATGTCTTCACTATTATTCTACAATGTTGAAAATAGTACAAATTAAGAAAAACTCTTGAAGGAGTAGGTGTGTCCAAACTTTGGACTGGTACTGTATATCAACGTAAAGGAACACCATTTGAAATAACATTGTAATGATTCTTTCAACAGGCAGCAGTTGGAACGATGAATGAATGATGCAGCTAGTGCTCTATCATTCAAGAGAAGTGGTTGAATATCTAGAGAGGTCTTAAAACATGACTGCTTCAAAAGGACACCTGAAGCAGATGTAGGATACGTCCCTGATGGCACCCTATTCCCTACAGTAGGTAGGGATGTAGTGCACTATATAGGGCATGGGGTGCCATTTGGGACACAGGAGAATACTAACCTTGTTCAGGTATGTGTCTGTTATTATGTTTTTGATTGTGTGTATATTATAGAACTGTCTGTTCATTTATTGAGGCAACTATGACTTCAGATGAGTCATGAAGACCAGTGAAATCTCATTCCAGCCCAAATGTGTGGACAGTTTCAAATCAATTTGTATTACAGTAGTATCTGAAAGGGTTAGAGCAGCATTAATATGCTACGTAAGATGATTGTTCTGGGATGATGACCTTTCGCTGAGCACTAAGCCTTGGAAGATAATGTTTGATAAAAAAAGAGAATGTGTAGAGAAAGCTTAATATGTGAACTCCAAATAGGCCAGAGGACAGGTTTTTGCTATCTCCGTGGTCACAGAGCTACCAGCACATTTGACATTTAAACACATGTCTGCGATAACATCCTCTTCTTTTCTTTTCTTTTTCCTCTGGCCTCTAGAGAAAATCTCTGATTCTTTCTAAATGTCAAGTTAAGTGCTTTTCTTGTCCTGGCTTGACAGGAATGAGATCCCTTCTCTGAATTGGGAGAGAATCAGGCTGGAGAATTGCCAGGGACCATGTTGGATATCTTCCTTTCAAATCTACACCGCTACACCTTTCAACCGATCAAATTAAGATAGCTACTGATGCTCTCTACCTGCACACTGAGATAGAGAACTCAAGTATTTCAATTGAATAGAAAGTGGAGCCGTAACCCTATTTATTTGCTAACATTCCTAACCAGGTACATCAATTTACAGTATGACCTATGTCAATACATGGTGACGTCCACTTCCCGTCTCCCTATTGGATAGCGACAGCTAGTACTCAAACACTTCCCCTCCTGCCATGCTTGGCTCACTGCAGTTTGTGTGAACTCTCTACTTCCAACACCAGAGTGATACTGTACAGACTTTACACAGTGAGTTACATAGAGAGACTGAAATTCTGAAAGCATTGCATCACATAAGTCAAGAAGACACCCACACATGTTCAGCGGATTGATGGCTCTTTCATGTTTCATTGATTAAAAGCTGTCTAATTGAATATTCTGGGAAGACAAGTGGGGAGGAGCCATTTAGAAATGACTACTGCTTAGAAGTGACGTGTTACAATGAGATGATTACTTTTTGTGTGCTGGAGCCAGGCCAAAGGGAGTGAAACACAGCTTGATGTGATGTCACATGATATAAAGCACAGGGACCTATCGACATGCCCCAGCCCAGATCTACAACTAGTGAACACAGGGCTGTAGCAGCAACCCTGAGATGCATCTTGCACTGATGTAAAAAATAACCATCATCAGAACCGGTGAGTGCTACTCACTAACATACAAATTATACTATTCAGTGTTGCACATAGCACTATCTTGGAAGATGGTGAGAAGTGCTAATGTCTCACAGTTCCTCCATGAATGTTGGCGCCCACCTACACTCTTAAGCTGTGACTCTTAGGAACTATCTTCCCTTCCTTATTGCTGACCAGCGTTGGGCCAGTAACCGAAAAGTGGCTAGCACACTGGTTCTAATTTTTGTTGGTTGATTTGCCCTTGATCAAGGCACTTAAGCATTAATTTCTCCAGGGTCGCTGTCAATAATGGCTGATCCCTGACCGTGGCCCCCACTCACAGAGGGTATCTCAGGGGGAGTGGGATATGCAAAAACACATTTCCAATTCACACCACACACTTATACAGGTTACACGCTTGTACATGTGTGAAACAGGACAAATATAAGCACCCCCTATTTGACCTTTGGTTTGATGACCAGTGAAATAGAACCAGGTTGGAGATGAGTGAAAACAAAAGAGACCTTTCACCTTCCGGGAAAGGATAGAAGAAGAAGCAGCCATTTTAGAGCACTAAAGCACAGTCCTAGTCCACATGCAGCATACATGTATCTCTCCCTGACTCTTACCTCTTATTACTTTTGAGATTCTTGGTAATCTCTCTATTTCTATCTCCTTCTCTCTCACACTATTAGAGCCTTCTCCGCCCCTAGCTCCAGGAACGAATCACACACAACCTGTGAACACAGAGTCCTCGGTTCCCAGTGAACTTAGCAACATGTGTTTGTGGGTAGACAATAAAAGGATCCATGGGTTGCCTCTGTCCTCGTCGCTATTTCCTTTCATGTTCCCTTCCTACGAGGCCGAGTCACCTCGCTACACTGTATCTAAACACTCCTCGGCTCGCCTGTCAAAAATAGACAACAAAGTGGCTTGGATGAAAGGAAAAGGACCATTTCTATAGAAAGTTCAGCTCTGAGATACTGCACAATTGTTATACCGCGTTCACTAGGCTCCAGATAAAGTGGAGGATATGATGCATAGCGACGACAGTGTAGCAACTCAATTGTCTTGCAATTTTCCTTGTCACTCAGCTTGATAGTTGCTGAAGTGGCTCTGATGGTTTCACCTTCCAAAGGTCTCCAGACATCACCAATACCTTTGGAGTAAGCATCTAATGGGCGTGTGGTCAGACGCCTTTGGGTGAATCTTGGACCTCTACACATCATCTTCAACATGTTGTCCTTTTGCTGAACTGTGGGATGTTTCATTGGGATGACACACCACACCAGCCCGGGCTTCCTGCCTGCTCCTGGAAAAAACCCCTGAGGGAAAAGTCTCTGTCTGTCTGTCCAAGGCTATCCTGTCAGTCTATCTGGGGCTGTCCTGTCAGTCTATCTGGGGCTATCCTGTCTGTCTGAATTAAATCCACTATTCATCAGGACCTCTATCTGCTGCTAGTGGTACAGCCTGGGAACTGACCAACATCCACTGCTCATCTACTGTCCGTCTACCACAGCAGCAGGACTCCAACAGTAGGTTCAGCACTATATTATCTTTCTCATTTTGTACCTCTATTTAACTAGGCAAGTCAGTTAATAACAAATTCTTATTTACAATGACAGCCTACCAGGGAACAGTGGGTTAACTTCCTTGTTCAGGGGCAGAACAACAGATTTTTTTTTACCTTGTCAGCTCAGGGATTTGATCCAGCAACCTTTTGGTTACTGGCTCAACGCTCTAACCACTAGGCTACCTACCACCCCTTTAAGCTGATGTGATATGAAAGGCACTCTCAAGATGGGAAGTAAAGTACGAGTTTTAGGATTGTCCTACTACCTAATCTCCCTTGTTAAATGTAATGTTCACTGTGTGTGTGTGTGTGTGTGTGTGTGTGCGCGCGCTGACTGGCACGATGCACCCCACAGTGTCTTTCTGTCTTTTTTAACAAGGAGGTGCTGTGTTCTCTCCCTGCCCCCACAGCTGTTTGGCTTGACTGCCCTCAACTAAAACAGAACAGACATGTTTCCCCTTGATAATAGTGAGTTAGATGTCCTATTGTCTGTGTCATGCTAATAATAGTGTGTTTTATTTATTGTTGAGTCATTTTTTAACATTTTTATTTTTTTTAACTAGGCAAGTCAGTTAAGAACAAATTCTTATTTTCAATGACAGCCTAGGAACAGTGGGTTAACTGCCTGTTCAGGGGCAGAACAACAGATTTGTACCTAGTCAGCTCGGGGATTTGAACTTACAACCTTCCGGTTACTAGTCCAACGCTCTAACCACTAGACTACCCTGCCGCATTGACAGTGCACTCATGTTAATAATCTCAAAATGGTATTATTTTATTATGAGACATCTGGACTGTGATTCCAAAGGACCAAATTAACTAGAATTTGTCTTAAAAATGTGATAAAAGTATAATATAATAAAAATAAATAGGAAAATGTTTTGCCAGAAATACTAGGCTAACTGCTCAGTTAGCTCAGTGATGCATAATCATAAGCATTTTTATAAAGGACCTACTACTGACATCTCCTGACAGAACAAGGCACACATCTCTGTGGGGAAGTTCATAATCTACACCACAAGGGGGAGTCCTTTAGCCACTGAAAACTGCTTAAGGACGAACACCACCTTGAGCGTAGCAGCCTTGTCCTTTTTGCGCGGTTGCTTTTCTTGCCTGTAAAGACAACGACGGTGGCTAAAAAGTAACGGCCAACAGCCAACTAAATGTTAAAAGCACCGTGGCTCTAAATGTGTATATGGTATATGCAATTGCGTATTCAGGGGATAACAGACTAACACCCACATTTGTCAATCCCCCTTTCCTAAATCTCAGCAGTTTGAGTTCCCTAATTCCCCTCCCCCTCTTTGCAGAGGGGACACGGGATGAGCAGAGCTTTTGGAATGTGTGAAGCAGCTGCTACGTCACCGCGGTCTCTCAAGTCTCACTCCATCCAGTAAAGCCCGAGTCCCGTGGAAAAACAGTTTTTATGGACTTTAAAAACGTTGCGGACGGTAAGTTTGAGTTCTGACTAAAACTTAGAGTTCGATCAGAATGTTATTTATTTTATGAGACACACTCAAAAGGCATGTACGATGAAGTCCATGTTCAATAAATTAGTTTGCTGCTAAATTAAATGTCCGTTAGCCAATTTAGCTAGCTAGCGAGCCGACGGTAGTAACTAACGGACTAAACTCCACTCTTCCTTCACCATGGAGTGGAGTTTAGTCCGCTACTTAGCTAGGGATGTTTTTGAAAATACAGACGTGTGAGCTAGCTAATTTACTGGTTGCTATTTTGTTCATGTCTACAAAATAAACGTTACTTAGCTAGCTAAATAGCTAGTTACTACCCTATTAACTAATATAGCCTAGTTACATTTATAGCTAGGTAGCTAACTGACGTTAAAAAAAAAATCCTAAAACTGTTTCTCCACATGCATTCTGTTCTTTTGTTGGGCTCAACTTGTCCCAACTTGAACTGTTTTGAGGCACAGTGCCCGTAATTTGAGAGGGGCAACCAGAAGTGGGTGATGCTGCAGAATATAAATATGGTTATTTGTCAAAAGTCATTAATTGTTTAAAAATTGGGCCACAAAGTATCTAACGTTAGTTCGATGACAATAGCTGCGTAATTTGGTTTACATGATTTGGTAATAGCGATCAAGCAATGTCATGCATGTTGAGAGCTTGACACTTCACTTGACTCAATTGGTTATGTGGCTTTTAATGCACAAATAGAAAAAAAAACTCAAGTTTAAGCATTTTTGTTGCAGATGTTAGCCAGACAGATATCACGTGGGTAGAATAACAAAACAGTAATTAAAAATGGTCATATGTTATTACTGCAGTGTCAGTGGCATGAGTGGCTTCACAAAAAACATTGAATACATCCAGCTTGCGAGGATACTGTTGATGCTGCAGTCGCGTGCATTGTGGAATCATTTAGGATTGATTAGGTGCAATATTTCGATAACATATGTCTCCCCAGGGAGCCCGTAAAGTGGGACGCACTGTTCTGTCTCCATGGTGATCGAGAGGACGCCCTGCCTCGGTGTCGCGGCAGACAGCTGAAGGGGGCGTGCACCAATAGGAAACGACTACTCGTTCTCTGTGTTCGATCTCATAAAGGCTCATGAAATCCACGATGGTAAGGACAACACGGCGTCAACGTGACATCGGAAGAATTGGGTAGATTACCATCGAATACGAATGTAATGCTTAGCCATTTTTGTGTCATCTCATATGGTTCATTCATGTGCTGAGAGGTGGAGTCTTTGCTTTTTTCTTCCATATTCTATACTCTCTGTTCATGCTTCTGTTGTACTGCTGTGATACCTGCAGAAGGTTTGTTTCTCCCTGACCTTGATTGAGATGCTGCATTTCTAATCTGTAGCACACAATAATCTATTTGTTGTTGTCTGTCACAAATAAAATAAAAAACAATAACCTAGTATAAATGTCTTGTTTTTTTCAGCCATTTTACAATAACGTCTATTACCCATACCAGCCAGAGACCCAAGGGACCCACTCATCAGCTGGGATCCCCTCCCTCCTAAACTCCCCCCTTAGCCAGCCCTCCTCCAGCGGCCGGTGTCCTCCAGCACCACCACCACCAGCCATGTCTGCCTCTACATCCACCACCATCCCGCCTTTCAAATTCCGGCCTCGGCGCGAGAGCGTTGACTGGCGCCGGATCAGCGCGGTGGACGTGGACCTGGTGGCCAGCGAGCTGGACTTCCAGACCCTGCAGGAGCACATCACAGGGGTGACCTTCTGCAACGTGGAGGGGGAGCGTTGTGTCCGCTGCCAGAGCCCCGTGGACCCAGCGCTGCTCAAGCTCTTCCGCCTGGCCCAGCTGACAGTGGAGTACCTGCTGCACTCCCAGGAGTACTTGACCCTGAGCCTGGGGGCGGCCGAGGAGAGGCTGCAGACCCAGGCCCGCGAGCACCAGCAGCTCCTGGCCCAGCAGCAGAAGCAGGCGGACCAGGCCAAGGTACTGAAGACGGAGCTGAAGCAGAGGAAGAAAATCATTGCCCTCAACCAGCAGGCTATGATCAACATGACCAATTGCCATAAGGTACTGAACACCTCCTCACGCTGCTGCTTCTTCTCGGTGTCTGTTTCCATTTGTATTGTACAACAGTTAGTCCCCCCCTTCCTCCTGGGTCCCCCTCTTAGCCATTGTTCCCCAGGTGATATTCAGAGCTGCTTTAGCTTTGTTCAATTATCATTGTCAGAGGAGTGAGAATGCTAACAGGAGGTTCATCTTCGTACATATCTACCTCAGTTACCTCGTACCCATGGACATTGTCTCAGTACTGGTACCCTGTGTATATCGCCAAGTTATCGTTACTCAATGTGAATTTATTCCTTGTGTTATTATTTTTACATAATTTTTTTTCTTTTTTTTCTCTGCATTGTTGGGAAGGGCCCGTAAGTAAGCATTTCACTGTTAGTCTACTGTTAGTCTACCTGTTGTTTACAACGCATGTGACAAATCAAATTTGATTTGGTTTAAATTAATTATACCATTTAAATCAGAGACATAGTATTGGAAATAGGTTCACCTCATCCCGTAGCTGTAATGTGGCCACTTTATAAGGATTGGTAGACGTAATCATTATCAGCCTTGTTTTGGGACCTAAACAATAGGATTGTGCTCTGAGCAGATGGTGTCAGCTGGTGATAATTAGACCTAGTTCTTTTAATCCACTTACAAAAGGGTGGCAAGAGACGGAACCAAAATGACTGAACCACCTCCCCCACCCCCATTCATGTTTCCATAATGACATTGGTCTCGCGTCAACGTGTCGTTTTGATTTTCTTCTATTTGTTACACCAGAAATGTATGCATTTATTGTACAGATGTAGAATAGAAGGATCCTTATATTTTTAAAGGGCATTGCTGTTGAATAGGGCCCAGCTGTTGCCAAGGCAACACCTAGTGTTTCATATGACTGAGCATTGTTGCTAGGTGAGAGTGCCCTGCCCGGTTAACAGGCACGTTGATAACCGAGGCGTCTGTACAGCTCAATTATTGATGGGCCACCGTGCTTCCAAAAATAGGCCTAGATGTGTTGATTGTTTCACACAGGTACTCAAATGTATTACGTCAAGCTACATTTACAGATACAGGAACTTCAACAGATATACAGAATGCACAGTGTATCTGATACACAGTATCTAGCCTAATTGCATAAATTGTAGTACTTGTATCATTCAAGAAACGTCCTGTCTATTTCAGCCTGTGTGTTGTCAATGCAATCTAGAAAATGAACGTTTTAGTCCGCTTTTTTATTACTGTCTCGCACATCAAGACACGGCAAACGGATGCCAACAGACACACAACCGCCTTGATTCGATCAAGGACCAGGCCTAATTCAATTTCACTGGCGATTTCCAAAGTTATTCCAGAGCAGCAATGCAATTACAGCACACAACAACAAGGGTCTCTGTTGTAGAAACCACCACTTCCCCTGCAGCATGGTAAAGCACCAGCACGCGAGGCAACAAGGTATCGGTGGCAGTGCGGTTCAGTTTGAATGAAGGCACAGATGCGTGCTGTGTTGGTGTCGGGCGTTAAATGTGGCGTGTGATGTGGTTGCTCTGGCGTTTAATCTGCCCCGTCTGTCACTCCCCCTCCCCTGTGAGCTGGAGCGAGGTGACGCCAGGCATATGGGGTGAATCACGTCACACACGCTATGTAGATCTGTCTTCCAGGAAACAGTCCCTGAAGCTTATTGGTGGATGGTAATGTCGATCTGTCTCCCAGGAAACAGTCTCTGAAGCTTATTGGTGGATGGTAATGTCGATCTGTCTCCCAGGAAACCGTCTCTAAAGCTTAATGGTGGATAGTATAGTCGCGGCTTGAGCTTTGGGTTCAGATGTGTTAATTTTTTACACACAGCCCAAGTTGCCTATTACAAAATTGGCCTTACGTTTGATCTATAAGTGAAGGTAGCAAACAACATGTATTCAGACCATTGATTCGTTGCAATCTTTGCATGGGAATGAACTGTCAATGTATAATTCCGTTTTCTTTTCTTTTCCTTTAGTGTCAACATTGTGATAAAGCCTTCATGAATTCCTCCTTTCTCCAGAATCATATGCAACGTCGCCATGCAGACGAGTACGACAGCCGTAAGTCAAGAGAACTTTAAAAGGTTTGATCATCAGTTTAGAGAGAACGGTAGGGAAAGTAACCGTCAGTCAGGTAAGAAGGTTCGCTGCAGCCAACTACCCTGTCTCCTATAGGGAGTCCCACTGGTATGGGTGTCCCCAAGCGCACCACAGTGTGTCTACAATGCTGGAGAACCAGTTCCTATGACATCCCACTGTAGTTTGCAGCAGCAGTAGACATGTCACACACTCCCACAGAGTCTAGCAGAAAGAGATAGGTGTATATCTTTGAGCCCGGCCCTGAAACACTACTTAGGCTAACTTTTTCTCCATTAGTCTGTCTCTGTTAATGTTTCTCTCAGAGTTAAGGACAGGCAACCAGAGGAAAGTGAAGAGCATTGCAGATGAGGAGGAGATCAGTCGGCTGAAAGGGCAGCTGAGTTACACCACATCTGAGCTGGAGTCACAGAGGCAAGCCCTCTTGGCCAAAGCCTCTCAGGTGGGACAATAAGAACCGTGCTTGTTTCCATGGCATTGATCAGTTTGCACTTTGTTTTGAGCTTTTGACCATTTTCATTCTCTTTTCATCTGTAGGAAAGAGACCAGCAGTCCATGCACCAGGATTTGATGAGAAAGCTAGAGAGATGGAAGGAAGAAGAACACAGGAAGATAGAGGAGATGAGAGACGGTTTCCGGAGGGAGATAGAGATGCTTCACAACAGGAATGCTCTTCTTCAACAAGTGAGTCCACTAGTCCATTTGGCAAAGCACTGGCTTTCATGCTTCTGTGTCCAATTCAAACTGATGCGTTGGTGATTTGGTTCTGTAAGTCAGGGAGGTTTTTGTTTGAATGATTTGATGTGATCTGTACAGAAAGTGGATCTCAAGATGACCACTCCTGAGAGGAGGCCCAGTCCTGCTCCACAGCAGACTGACCAAGACATGGATGAAAAAAGCAAGATTGTGGTCCAGAAGATGGATCAGAAACACAAGAAACTGGTAAGCAGCTAAGCAGTACTTCTTCTCTTTAAATATTTCAAGTTGTGATTTTTTTTTAAATGTATGTACTATTTATTTTGTTACAGGAAGAAAGGTTTACATCAAAAATTGAAAAAATGAAGGCTAACCATGAGAGCGAAAAGAATCAGGTATATTAAGTTTTGATGAAGAATACTGGTTAACAGAACTACTTGTGAGTTCTGTTGAATAGTTAATGGTCAGCGGAGAGCCTTGAAAGAGGCAGCCATCGCAGTGGGATCTCTAATGTCTATGTCTGTCCTATGTCTCCTCTCAGTGGCAGGATCAGTTTAGCAGGTTGGAGTCGTCTGTGGTGGAGTGGCAGCAGCAGAGCCAGAGGCAGAAGGAGGAGAGTGACCGGCGGCTTCAGGAGCGGGACCTAATCATCCTCTCTCAGCGAGAGCAGGTCAGTTCACTCACCACCACCCCCTGGCGACCCGGCCACCGGGAAACTGGGCGCCTACTTGACCCTCATACAGGAAATCCTGGATTGATGGCGCCGGATGGACGTGTCATGTTTCCACTCACTCATATAGTGTAGTCGTCAGGGCCACTCTGACTTCATAAGCATGTTAAAAAGTTAAATTAAATTAGATTACGCCCTTGGGGTTCAACAGCAGGGTTTGAATACAAAACATTTAAAAAATATATATAATTAAGATATGTAGCTTATTGTACTTCTTCATTTCACAGATAAAGCATATGTCCTCAAATCCACCTTCTAAAGTAGTTGAAGTTCCAGGTATGCATACTTTTTCTTTGACTTTATTTTTTGTATTGCTGTGTTTATATTTGTCAAATTTGGATATTGGCTTGAATCTGGATGTTAGCTTGAACTTGGATATTAGCTGTTTATAGTTCTGTAAAGAACCTGTTATTACTGACTATTCTTCCTACTTTGTATGTTTCAGTGATCATAACAGCCACAGCGCCAGAGCCTAAACCAAAGAGAGTAGTGAAGGGTAAGTTATTAGCAGGAGATTCCCAACGATATGTAGCTCAGTCAATCTAGACATCTGCATCCTTTTGCTCAGAGAAAAGGTATGCTAGCATGTAACGAGACTGTTCTGTCAGCGATCTCTCCCTGTTGATCAGACCTCCCAACAAGACACCATTAGAGATCAATGTTATTGTTCCATCTACCTGTGTTCCCTCCTCCTAATTCCCGCTCTTGTCTGACGTCTGACCCCCCGTGTTGTCCAATCAGAGCAGCCTCCCTCTGCTCCTAAACTGGATCCTATAGAGGAGCTGTCTGAGGAGGACAAAGGTAACACAGTCTAGACGGCAGAAGCGTCTGTCTGTCTACTCCATGCATGCTCTCTGCATGGACGTGTCAGTCGGTCTGTGATGCCTGCCATGTAGTCAGTGAGCATTTGTGAAGTCAAGTCAGTCAAAGCCACGTTGGCCCAAAAAGGCAGCAAGATGTTCTCTTCTGCCCGTCCCTCTCCAGAATCATGTGGCTGTTAGCTGTAGTTATCTATGGCACAGGTCCTTTGTAAATGGAAGAAAAGGAAGTTCATATGCACCGCTCTCTCTCTCAAGTCCTTTTCATGCTTGCCCAGCCTGTCCTCTGAAACTACAAAGGCGTCAGTGTTATTTTGAGTGTGTTATCAAGTGTATGTGTGTAACTACTGTACCTGTCTGGTGCTTGTCATAGACTCGTCCAGCGTGTCTGAGAAGAAGCCAGTTGTTGTAATAAAGCAGCCGTCTTCTGTGACCAGTGTCCTGAGGAAGAACCCCAACATCAAGAGGGAGCTGCGTCCCGCCCTGGAGCAGGCACTCCTAGAGAAGCTTGAGTCCCTGGGAGTCAAACCGGTATGTACTGTACCTTCATGAGTACATATACACAATGGCATCTTTAAAATCACACTCTGTGGAAGATCTATGACGCGAAAGAGTCAGCCTGACAGATACACCATCAAAAACAGACAACAAATTGACTTCACTAATAGACTTGAGGGATCATTAGTTTCCCCCGTAAAGATAATCCTTATGATAGTTAAGCGTCTTCCGTTTTCTAATCTACACAACTCTGTAGGGTCTGAGGGGACTCGGAGGCAGCGAGTACAGTGATCTCATGGCTAAGTTGCGCTCTGAGAGAGAGAGTACGGCGAGGGACATTCCAGACTACTGGCGTCACCGTGAGGATGTGGCTCACACATTGCGTCTGAGACTGAAGGACAAGAGGACGGAGAGTGACTCTGCCCCCGAGCAGCGGGTCAAACCAAAACAACCCACTCAAGGTAGATGTATTTGTATTTATTATGGATCCCCGTGTCACGTTCTGACCTTTATTTCCTTTGTTTTGTATTTATTTAGGATGGTCAGGGCGTGAGTTGGGGTGGGCAGTCTATGTTTGTTTTTCTATGATTTGGCTATTTCTATGTTTCGGCCTAGTATGGTTCTCAATCAGAGGCAGGTGTCATTAGTTGTCTCTGATTGAGAATCATACTTAGGTAGCCTGGGTGCACTGTTTGTTTGTGGGTGATTGTCTATGTTAGTTGCTTGTGTCAGCACAGTCCTTATGATAGCTTCACGGTCGTTATTTGTTTATTGTTTTTGTATTCAGTGTTCAGTACTTTCTTTAATTAAATATTCATCATGAACACATACCACGCCGCATTTTGGTCCTCCGATCCTTCTCGCCTCTCCTCTTCAGATGAAGAGGAGGACGACCGTGGCACCCCGTTAACTGCTGCCAAGGCAGCCGCTACTATTCCTCGGGCAAAATTAAAGCCGTTATACAATTTAAAAAACATTACAATCCAATCTTTACAGAAGTCACAACACACTAACCCTAACCACATATCTACAATGTAAAATCCATGTACGTGTGTGTATAGTGCGTATGTTATCGTTTGTGTGTATGCATGTGTCTACCTGTGTTTGTGTTACTTCACAGTCCCCTCTGTTCCATAAGGTGTATTTTTACCTGCTTTTTAAATCTGATTCTACTGTTTGCATCAGTAACCTGATGTGGAATAGAGTTCCATGTAGTCATGTCTCTATGTAGTACTGTGTGCCTCCCATAGTCTGTTCTGGACTTGGGGACTGTGAAGAGAACTCTAGTGGCATGTATTGTGGGGTATGCATGGGTGTCGGTACCTTCAGCATGTCAACACCTCTTACAAAGACAAGTAATGATGCAGTCAATCTCTCTTCCACTTTGAGCCACGAGAGATTGACATGCATGTTAGCTCTCCGTGTACTTTTAAGGGCCAGCCGTGCTGCCCTGTTCTGAGCCAACTGCAATTTTCCCAAGTCCCTCATTGTGGCACCTGACCACACTACTGAACAGTAGTCCAGGTGCGACAAAACCAGTGCCTGTAGGACCTGCCTTATTGATTGTGTTGTTAAGAAGGCAGAGCAGAGCTTTATTATGGACAGACTTCTCCCCATCTTAGCTACTGTTGTTTCAATATGTTTTGACCATGACAGTTTACAGTCCAACGTTACTCCAAGCAGTTTAGTTACCTCAATGTGCTCAATTTCCACATTAATTATTACGAGATGTAGTTGAGGTTTAGGGTTTAGTGAATGATTTGTCACAAATACAATGCTTTTAGTTTAGGAAATATTTAGGACTAACTTATTCCTTGCTACCCATTCCAAAACGAACTGCTGCTCTTTGTAAAGTATTGCAGTCATTTCAGTCGCTGTAGTAGCTGACGTGTATAGTGTTGAGTCATCCGCATACGTAGACACACTGGCCATTGCTCAAAGCCAGTGGCATGTCGTTAGTAAAGATTGAAAAAAGTAACAGGTATTTTTGGGCGCCTAATTTAAAAAAAATATATATATATTTTAAATATATTTTTTTATACCTTTATTTAACTAGGCAAGTCAGTTAAGAACACATTCTTATTTTCATTGACGGCCTAGGAACGGTGGGTTAACTGCCTTGTTCAGGGGCAGAACGACAGATTTTCACCTTGTCAGCTCGGGGGATCAAATCTTGCAACCTTACAGTTAGCTAGTCCAACGCAATAACGACCTGCCTCTCTCTCGTTGCACTCCACAAGGAGACTTGTTACGCAAATGCAGTAAGTCAAGGTAAGTTGCTAGCTAGCATTAAACTTATCTTATAAAAAACAATCAATCATAATCACTAGTTAACTACACATGGTTGATGATATTACTAGATATTATCTAGCGTGTCCTGCGTTGCATATAATCTGACTGAGCATACAAGCATACAAGTATCTAAGAATGTGACTGAGCGGTGGTAGGCAGAAGCAGGCGCGTAAGCAGGCGCGTGTGAGGAGAGGGACGGAAGCTATATTGTTACACTGGCAATACTAAAGTGCCTATAGTGTTGTTTGTAACTACCCTGGTAGGTTGACTGACAACCTGAAACAGGTTGCAGGCACTGGTTACAGTTTGAAGTTTGTTCTTGAGTGAGCAGCTTGATGCGAGCCATTCAATTTTTTTAATCGCCCAGGAAATATACTTCTCTGTTGATGTCACATACATTGTCAAGCATTTCACAGATATTATCCAGATACTGACTGTTAGCACTTGGTGGTCTATGAGGACTTAGAACTTTTAATGCATTCAAGAATGTTCATGTGGTTTTTGCTGAGGGGTTCATGTTTCATCTCGTGGGTCTATTCCATTCTCTTGTGATAGTTTGCTAGCATGCTGCTGGTGACATTAAACAAGTCCCCCTTAATCAATGTAACAGTTTAAGCCTTAAGCTGCTCGCAACAGGAGTCATGTTCGTCACCGTTTTAACCTACTTAGGCCTCGAGACGTCCTCAAACGAACAAATCAGCTGATTGTTATTGTTCTGTCCCTCCCTACAGTGACCCAGGCCAGACAGCTGTCCAGCAGCCTTTCCTCCAAGGTGACCCAAGTGATGTCAGGACCAACAGCAGCGCCTGCCAAACAGCTGCAAACGACCCCCCAGCCTGCCCCCCGGACCCTTACCACTACCCTGCCCAAGACCACTCCCAAGTACGTACCTAGTCAGAATCTCCTGCTGTTTGTCTCAATGCATGCCAGATAGACACCCTGTCTAAAGAGACTACCTCACCACTGGCTTCATTTATGTGGTATCAGTTTCTTATTACCTTATAAGGGAGTGATTGATTGTACGTTCATTTCAAATTGTGACATTGACTTTGTTCTCGTAGGACCCCTCCCTTCAGCTCAGACGATGAGTCATCATCAGAGGAGGAAGAGGAGGAGGAGCCACCTCAGAAACCCAGACAGGAGCAGAGAGTCCCTCATCACAGAGCCTCCCAGCCCAAACCAACACAACCCAAGATCACCCCCCATCACAAACTCACCCAGTCCAAACCGGTCCAGGATAGATCAAGCCAGCCCAAACAGGTCCAGCCCATTACCACCCAGGCTCAGCCATATAAACCCCAGCAGCCCAGAAGCACTGCGGTCAACACGACCAAAACAGCAGTCACTGTGGTAGAGAGCGAGGGAGAGTGGACAGAGGGGAGTGAGTTGGAGGAGGTCGACCCACATCAGCTCCAGAACTACAAAGACCAGAATGGGAACGTACAGAAGACTACAAACAGTAAGAGGGACTTTTGTTGTTTTTACACCACAAGGCTGATTTACTCCTTTAACCTCTCTGGGATATTCGGTACGGTAGCGTCCCATCTCAACAACAGCCAGTGAAAGTGCAGGGCGCCAAAAAGGCTTTACGACGAAAGCACACCAAACGATTATGTTAGGTCAGTTCCTAGTCACAGAAAAACACAGCCATTTTTCCAGCCAAAGAGAGGAGTCACAAAAAGCAGAAATAGAGATAAATTAATCACGAACCTTTGATGATCTTCATCAGATGACACTCATAGGACTTCATGTTACACAATAAAAAAAAAAATTCTCACCTTTATTTAACCAGGTAGGCAAGTTGAGAACAAGTTCTCATTTACAATTGCGACCTGACATGTATGTTTTGTTCGATAAAGTTCATATTTATATCCAAAAATCTCAGTTTACATTGGGGCGTTACGTTCAGTAGTTCCAAAACATCCGGTGATTTTGCAGAGAGCCACATCAATTTACAGAAATACTCATAATAAACATTGCTAAAAGATACAAGTTTTATGCATGGAATTTTAGATCCACTTCTCCTTAATGCAACTGCTGTGTCAGATTTCAAAAAAGCTTTACTGAAAAAGCACAACATGCATTAATCTGAGTACAGCGCTCAGACAACAAAACAAGCCATACAGATGTCCGCCATGTTGTGGAGTCAACAACGTCAGAAATAGCATTAGAAATATTCACTTACCTTTAAAAATCTTCAGCAGAATGCAATCCCAGTTCCACAATAAATGTTTGATTTGTTCGATAAAGTCCATCATTTATGTCCAAATACCTCCTTTTTGTTTGCGCGTTTAGTACACAATCCAAACTCATGACGCGCGGGCAAGTCCAGGCGAAAGTTCAGACAAAAAGTCATATTACAGTTCGTAGAAACATGTCAAACAAAGTATAGAATCAATCTTTAGGATGTTTTTAACATAAATCTTCAATAATGTTCCTACCCGGAGAATTCCTTTGTCTGTAGAAATGCGATGGAACGCAGCTACTTCTCACGTGAGCGCACGTGATCGCACGTGATCAGCTCTTGCCACTCTGGCAGACCTCTGACTCATTCATCTCCCATTCCCCCCTCCCTCACAGTAGAAGCATCAAGCAAGGTTCTAAAGACTGTTGACATCTAGTGGAAGCCTTAGGAAGTGCAATATGACCCCATAGACATTGTATATCCGATAGGCAATGACTTGAAAAACCTCAAACCTCAGATTTCCCACTTCCTGGTTGGATTTTTCTCGGGTTTTTGCCTGCCATATGAGTTATGTTATATTCACAGACATCATTCAAACAGTTTTAAAAACTTCAGAGTGGTTTCTATCCAAATCTACTAATAATATGCATATATTAGCAACTGGGCCTGTGTAGCAGGCAGTTTACTCTGGGCACCTTATTCATCCAAGCTACTCAATACTGCCCCCCAGTCCCAAAGAAGTTAAGTGCTAATATCAGATAACAACACACCTTTTCTTTTAGTTGTGTGTTTATTGAAAACTGTTGTCCATAGGTTTTTATGCGTTGTGCTGACCATATTTGTCTTTCCAGATAACCTGGTCAGGGACTTGACTAAGAGCCTGGAGAAGCAGCTTGCAGACAGAGGACCAAAGAAGCCACTAGGGGGAGTGAGCATCTTACCAGAGAGTAAAGACAAAGACGTTGTACGGGAACTCAAGGTGAGAAATCCTCTGTAGTCTCCTCTCTGCAGTGTCATCATCAACTCAGAGTAACATAACACACAGAACAAACAGAACATTTGTCAACGTCAGAATGTTCCCATATCGTAATCGGGTTCATCTGGACTGTTATGCGTTTCAGTATACAAACGAGGATGATGAGGATGACTGGGATATCTCCTCGTTGGATGACCTATCGGTACCCGCCCCCGTGGGCAAGCCCACCGCCCCTGTGAGGAAGAGCCTGGATTCAGACAGCACTACCAGTGTCTGGGGAACATCCACCGGGAAGGGGCAGAAAACAGGTCAGTCTCACTCACTCTCACAGACCCAGCTCCATTCAGGTCCCTTTACCCTTCATCTTCAGCCTCTGATGATGTTTATCCATTCCCCAGGTTTGAATGAAGCAGGAACCGGCAGCACTCTGAAGAGCAGCCTGGTCTCTGTCAGCGACTGGAGTGACGATGATATATAGTCATATGGAGGGTTTACAGTTCTACAATGATAAAACTCAATATGACGCCCATAGGAATTCTTTGGAAGGCAAATATACTTCTACATGATTTACCGATACTGTTAGAATAATAGTTGCATGTAGAAGAGACTTAACTAAGAGATCCTCTGTTCAGGACACTGTGTATCTCTTGAGATATACACCTATGACAGTGGTAGCCATCTGCCTTGTGGCAGTTTTCAGTGTTTTTATTTTATATACAGATTATATATTAGCTACAGGGAATTGTCACCTTAGAGGTTTTATGAAATGTGATATTGCACTCCATGTGAGGTACTTGTATGATTTGTGTCAAAACAATTTACATGAAATTTGTAAGACATTTGAATGTCCTATGAAAAAAAAAATGTTTTTGTATATAAAATATTTATACATGCTAGACAAGCAATAAAACTTTTTTTTTTAATCAAATGAAAACATTCATCCATTTCCTTGATGTCAATTTCGGTTCACTAAAGGAACACAGTTATATGTTAGTAAAACAGTCATACATGAGGTATCTACAAGGTGTAGGTGGTGAGTCAGTTCCCACAATGTTTTCAATGGTAACTAACGACCAATGATATGAAGCAGTGTATTTCCTGCAGTACAGGAGCTACTGCAGCTCAAACTAAATCGCCCCTGCTAAACGTCCCAGTGGTCCTTGTTGTCCTGATCCTTCTGCCACCTCTGCTCCCTTGGACCAATTGTGGCATTGGAGTCACTCTGGAAGAGTTTGTCATCATGTATGTGCGTCTGGTCCGAGCTGTGGCATAGGAGTTAGGTCTGCGGGGCCTTTTCTTTCAACTGGAAGACGGAGCAAGAGAATTGTGAGATGATGAACATATCCGACACAAAAAATATTCCTTTGATGCAATCTATTGTCTTTCGGGTGAAGCAGGAATATTGTGGAAAGTGTTTTATGTTGAGCGTAGACCCTCCTTTCCAGAGAAGAAACTGAGTACGAAACCACCGGTGATGAGCAAGAGCGAGCCTCCCCAGCCAATTAAAACCGCTGCTCCGATTTCAAAGAGAAAAAATTTGAATGCATATACTGTATACTTAACTACTTGAAACCAATGTTGTTCTAGTGTGTTCCAGCAGTCTCATTGAAAAAAATCCACTCACTTCTGTGCCTTGAAATTGAGATCTACAGACTCTGATCTTACTTTGTTACCTCACCAGGAGTACAGGATCAGGCCAGAAAATCATAGGAGGAAAACAGCTATTATTATCATATCACATTTTTTTAAATTGAACTAGGCAAGTCAATTAAGAACACATTCTAATTTATAATGATGGCCTACCCAGGCCAAGCCCTAACCCCGATGACACTGGGCCAGTTGTGCACCGCCCTATAGTACTCCCAATCACAGCCAGTTGTGATACCGCCTGGAATCAAACCAGGGTCTGTAGTCACGCCTCTAGCACTGAGATGCAGTGCCTTAGACAGTTGTGCCACTCCGGACCGCTGCGCCACTTCGGTTACTAATCAGGTACTCCGTAAACATATCTTACCAGACGCCAGATAGGTGATTCCCCCGGCGAAGGTGACCCGTGCATTGGCGAGCTCTGACCCTCCAATCTTGGTGCACTTCACCCCTATCAGTGTGAGGACTCCAGCGAAGAACCCAAGAATGACAGAACAGATGGACAGAGCCCTTACTGAGTGAAGGAACACTGATGCCGAGTAGAACACTCAGTTAAACAGGAAGCCAAAGTACAGGACCACAATTATGTATTATACACTGAGTATACAAAACATTAGGAACAACTTCCTAATATTGAGTTGTACCAACCCCCTTTTGCTCTCAGAACAGCTACAATTCATCAGAGTGTGGACTCTACAATGTACTACAAGTCCTGTGTGGCTCACTTGTTAGAGCATGGCACTTGCAAAGCCAGGCTTGTGGGTTTGAATCCCATGGAGGGCCAGTATGAAAATGTATGCACTCACTACTGTAAGTTGCTCTGGATAAGAGTGTCTGCTAAATGACTGAAATGTTTAAAAAATGTGTCAAAAGCGTTTCACAGGGATGCTGGCCCATGTTGGTTCCAATGCTTCCCACAATTGTGTGAAGTTGGCTGGATGTCAAAAGAAAAGCCAGCAGCGTTGCAGTTCTTGACACAAACCGGTGTGCCTGGCAGCTACTACCATACCCCATTCAAAGGTACTTAAGGCTTTTGCCTTGCCCATTAACACTCTGAATGGCACACACACACAGTCCACAGTCCTTTAAGCTTTCTCCTCCCCTTCCTCTACACCGATTGAAGTGGCAAGTGACGTCAATAAGGGATAATAGCTTTCACCTGGATTCACCTGGTCAGTCTATGTCATGTTTTTAATGTGTTGTGTACTCCGTGTATATTGGAGTTTGTGGATTCCACTCTATGGTGTCGCTACTTCCGTCTGCAAAATGTTGATCATGATATTTATAGTCATACTTCTGCCCTGCCCCATTATCTGCCTGTAATGTAGTACTGTATAAGAGCATCTGCTGAATGACAATCAACTGCACCAAACTGCACTGAAGATCTTGATTACAACCCTCCAAGTTGTAAGAGTCAATATCCCATCATGTATCATCAAATGTTAGGTGTCCATATTAAGACAGAATCACACATCCATGCAAGTTGTGACAAGCTGACCAGAACATACCTGGTAGTCCCAGCATGGAGGGGTACTCTTTGCAGTCGGACACCCCCGTTGAGTCTGAGACACAGTCCTTCCAGAGGTTAGAGAAGTAGTTGCTGGTGGTGAGCACCACGCTGCCCACTTCAGACCAGGTCCAGTACTCTATACCCAGGGTGGAGCTCACCAGCATTGTTATGTCACTGATGCCTCCCAGTCAAACCAGCATTATGGACGTTTGGCTTATCTCACAGGGTTTTGCTCCGTAAGCAAACGTCTTCTTTTCCCACGAACCAGGGGGAGATAGCGTCAGGGATGGGGATTCATGAAACTGGTTTCCTCCCTCCCCTCGTATGGGGGTTTGACACTAGGTTTCTCTCATAGCCCTTTATCTCAAATCACAGTGGATGAACTGCTCTCTCCCAGCTAAGGTCACAAGACACTGGTGCATGTAACTGATTCATGTCAATATTCTCTGGACAAACTGATAATGATCTATGTAATGCAGCCTATAGAGTAGAGCTGAGGACAGTATCCTAAAGTAGATCTTTATTGGACAATTTGTTTTGCCACAATAATGAAAATAGCATTTTAAAATGAAAAAGAACATGCCAATACACATGGAACTATGGAGCTACATAACAAAAAAAACGTCAATCCCAGTGCAACATGCCACACGATCACAACCAATCACTGTAGAGGTGGGACTTGTTGGATCCCTTTGGCTCCTGTGACTGTTTTGATTGGCTGTTTTCTCTCGTTCAAAATTCTCTGGTGAGGGGCACCATGGGAGATCTGGAGGAGTGGGCCAATTCCACCCTGCTAGCGTATTAAGATATATTCAGAAAACATGCACTCAAGCTTTATGCAAATCGCATTGTAGACTGAAAATACACCATTCATTTAGAGAAGCATGCATATGTGGTGGTGTGTGTAAATCAGGCATGTATGCTTATACTTATACTGTACTGTACATTTAACCTGTTTGAATGGGCTACTGTGAATATAGTGTCAGAGAGCAGTATGGGTCCTAATATGATGAGGAAGCATCCCACTAGGCCAAGCCAAAGAGCAGATCCAATATCATACCTGAGTAGGGGAAAATGTAGAAAAAAACAGCTTGATATTCCCATACGGTTTGTTATTCCAACATCTTCCCTCAGATTGTTATATTTGCGACATTGCCTTAGTTTTGATGGGTCTGCTTTGGCATGTAAAAATGGCTGCTGCAACTGTGTTTATTAACAATAACTGCTGATGTCTGAGACGCCTGCATGATGATGCGTCAGGGATTAGGAACCAATGACAAAGAAGAAAGACATATAGTCAGGATGAGGAAGTTTAAACCCTCTAAGTTAAGGTGATTTGTACAGTATGTGTCCTGAGAGAGGCAGCTGTTAATAGCAGTTTGTCATTGGTTCTCTGGTTTCATCCAATGTAAGGGCACTCCATTCCAACAAAGGAAAACACAGTTCTCACCAGCCCCACGGCTAGACCAATCATCAGAAGCCCTCTCACTCCCTTGATGTACGCTGTGTAACACAGACAGATCTCATTGCTTTGGAGGCTAATCAATTACTGTAACATTATGTACAAAATGAATTGAACCTAGCTTAGCCAAATAAAATATATCGCAAATATCATGTATCGTTGTATTAGTCAGTATGTATCATAGCTGTGTTAGCCTGCCAATATGCTTTAATGAATTATGTTCAATTTAGAGAAAGATTCATATTAACAGGCACCCGTAAGACTGCTGATTATTCCACACAGAGATACCAGATACGAGATGAGAGATTCTAGTACTCAAACCACATTTCACCGTCCTCAGAACCCCAAAGTCCACACAGTTGACCACAGCGGTAGAGTCCTCAGAGCAGTCCTTCCACAGGTTGGACCAGAACCAGGTCACACTGACGATTGAGGACCCACCCTGGCCTCTGACCTGGGCCACCCTCCAGTAGTCAGTCGATAGCCAGGGTGCAGGCCACAAACACTCAGTTCAGCATGGACACCACGAGGCCCAGGATCTGAACCAACTTTCTCCACATTCCTCTGTCTGGACAGGTGGAGAGGATCGCTCACAGGGACCTCCGAGGGTAAGTTAATGGAGCTATTTCAAGGTTATTGGTTTTATCTAATCTAGTCACGGAATTCACAAAAATGCATAGTTTAAAAAGTATTCCATATTAATTTAGAAGAGCACAAGATAGGAGCATCGGTCTGTCAGCTGTGCGGCATATCACTCTTGGTTTAAATAGGGAACAGTGTCCGGGCAGAATAGAGTGGCAACACCAAAAACAGAGACTGTTTACAGGCAACCTCCCTGACTGCTTTGGCAGGTATGACTGTGCTGACAATATTAGGAAAGTAACATCTAAAAGAGTTGGGGATTATTTATAGACCTTAAAATATCTTGATTTTGATTGGACTACAGTTGAATCGTTTGAAAAGGGAGAACAACAACAACATGGAGTCAGAGAGAGCTTGGTCGAAAGGCAGAAAAGTCCTGCTTGAATGACATGATCAATAGCAACACATGAAACAATGAACGTGATGAAGCATTTGATTTAATGATGGTGAAACACACCCAGGATAAAAGGCCATTAGATACAGAGACATTCCCTTACATACAGATTCACAATTGGATCATCGTTGGGCTGTCATACGATTCAAACATTTCATCGAGTTAATCAAAGGATTTGTTGTGATTCATCGCGATTCCTCGCAAATTCAGAATTTGCTCAAATTGAGTTGTCCAAAGCAACGGTTAGCAAATCAGGTAAATTGATAAAGCACACTTAATTTAACCTCATTGTTAACGTGTTTTGGCATCAAATTGTTTTTTTTTAGCTATGTAAATTATGTATTTAGGATATTCTCACTGTATTTTGAAAGCTTTCAGACAATGAGATTAATCCCGATTTAAAGAACAGTAGTTCACTAAAATTCCATAAAGTTAACGGATTAACTCTGACAGCCCTAATCATCATATACAGTATATACAATTGTTACTTCAGTTCAATCCAGTCAAAATCACACATACTTGAACAGAACCAGGTCATATGTAGGAGTTTTTGATAAACGGTTCTCTCTCGCTCCTCCTTGACCCACTGGATAAAGAGGACACTGTACTACTGCTGCCGCTGCTCACCTCAGAGTGCACTGACCCATGAGACCTCGACCTCGATGAACGACCAGACGTCAAAGACCCACCACCAGATTTCGAGGACCGTCCAGACCGCTCTGATTTGGACGCGCGACCGGACTGACCAGACCTTGAGGAGATGGCAGATACATCTGAGTGTGCAGCTTTGGAAGAAATCTTAGATGCAGATGAAACCTTGATCTTTGAGGTGATCTGGGATACTGGGGACTGTGGTGTGGTGGACTTGGCCTGGTCGCTCTCAACCTCGGGAAGTTCAGGGATGACTATGGTTTCGCTGGGAGAGATGACATACCAAATGAGAAAGAACAAATCAATGACAAGTGTGTTATGAGTAAATGAATAACTATTCCATGATGAGCATGGCTATGCTTGTACTCACCTCTCGTCCCCACAGAGCAGTTTGCACACAGAGACCAAGTAGAACCAACCCCCTGTCATATGGAAAGCTGATCCCACCCAGCCAAGAAACAGAGGAGTACCCAGGTCAAACCTGTGTGTGTGTGAGAGAGAGAGAGAGAGAGAGATAATTCCTATTATCTTGTAACTGAATGGAAAAACCTGCATCCAAGTCAACTCACTTTAATCCGTCAAAATAGGGGTTGAAGTATTCCCCAGAGACGTATTTTGCGTAGACAGCATATCCCGACGCAGCCAGAAAGCCTGCATAAGAAGAAGTGAGTCAGTCAGCTACTCTCTATCTGCTACAGTGTGCATCTACCAGGTTGCTTTCACAGAGAGAAAAGTCAACTGAAAGAATATGTCTACCGCTGATGATGTGAAAGACTCCTCCAGTAAAGAGCTTCCTGTACTTCGCCTTGTCCTTGCCCCCGAGGAAGGTGCACTCCATCCCAATGAGACTGAGTACGAACCCCAGCATCCCCACAGACAGAGCACCCATCAGCAGGCCCCTCACAATCTGGATGTGGTCTGGTTGATTAGAACACAACCGAACGCACGGTCACATTTTACACTACAGTAGGCTTTATAACTTCAGTGGAATAACCAATGTCACTGTGCTGAAACAGTCTAAACTCACAGAACTTTGTCTGCATTGCTTAAAAGACAGCACAGTAATACTCACATATTAACATCATTTGTTTTAAGCCCTATTTTTTTTGGGGGGGGGGGGGGGGGTAAATTAACTTAACAGGCTGTCTTCATATGTGTACCTCTTGTTGATATACGACTTCATGCCCACCATAGAAATAGAATTAGAACACAATATATGATGCATGTCTCTACGGTACTTACTGTCCACGGACCAGAGCACAGGGAAGTCTTGGCAGTTGGTGACAGAAGTGGAGTCGGTGAAGCAGGCCTTCCACAGGTTAGACCAGTACCAGGCCACCTTGATGACAGCCGAGCCGCCCATGCCCCCGATGGACGTGACCTTCCAGCCCTCCATGGCCATGGTGCATGCCACAAAGATCCAGCCCAGCACTGTCATCAGGAAGCCCCAGATCTGCATCACTCGGATTTTCATCCTGATACTCCGGTGTGTGGAGTCAGTCTATATGCTCTATATCTAGATAACCCTCAAGTCTTATTATGACCGTCTCTGTTGCGTTTCTTTTTTTGAGATCTGACTTATTTGGCGATTCCTTTTTCCCTCGTCTATACGATGGTGTGTCTCCTTGGTGGAGCCACCGTCCAGTGGAGCCTGAGTCTCCTGCTGTGCTGTGCTGTGCTGTGCTGTAGAAGAAACCTGCTCATCCCAGTCATACAGCTTGGTAGCAGGGCTCAGTACGACTAAGGAGACAGTCATTTTGTCGCTCTACCTGGTTGTCACTTTTCCCATACTGCATGAGGGTGGATATGGGTCTGTTGCTGCTCAGGTTCCCAGAACCCTGTTTGGGTGCTAAAGATGTTGACCTAAGCGTTTATCTCACGTTTCAAAAACATCCATCTCTATGTCCCAAGCTGATTCCTTGGGTTTTTGATTTATTTGACTAATTCTGATCAAATGTATTCGAAATACATAAACATGACCTAGTATGGCCCAAAGGCTATGGGAAAAACTTGACCTCATCTCAAGATTATCATTATTTTAAATACAGTGCAGGTCTGACCTTAACTAGTTCAATAAGAACTCATTACCTGAGGAATTACAACTTCAAAGTCCGTTGAAGCGCTTCCATTGTCCGTTGACATTGCCTCGGGCTGCGGTAGGTTATTAGCTAGGTGTGCTGCCTGCTTTACTTATATAATTAAAACATAACGTCTTTGGCCTCATATAATTATGCTTAAATCCACGGCTCTCTCTGATGGTATTAGTTGCATGGGGAATGGATTTTCTTGTGGTGAGTGAAGATGAGAAGGGTCTTCTTTGTACCGAGTCCCTCGGCTTATTGGCAAAGTAGATGGGACATTGGATTGGACCCACTGTTGTGATGCATGGACCTATATGGTGGTAATTCATGCTTTTCATTAATCAAGGGCTAATAAGAGAGAATGAACAAAAGAGTGGTTGTGTTCGCTGGCAGGGCCTCACGTTAATTATGGGTTATAAAGCACAAATACCTGCTGCAGAATTACCTACCATGAGAATTGAAGAAATATTAAGTAAGATTCCATCCAAAGATGCATACACAGAACATTGTTTGAATTTCTATCTGTCAATAGTTTGATTCTACGGTCCTCTAAATAAAAGTGTAGGCATACGGTCTGGTGGTGTCTTGTTGAAAGGCGACCAAACTGTGCCTCAACCACAGTCCGAATCTGACTCAACTTGTGTATTTTGTACGGAAATGATTTGCTGTAAATTTGGTAGAAATAAACTTTAGGACGCAAGGATTCTGCTGGTGGCCTTCATGTTTGAATGTAGAATCTGATGTGACAGGATAAACATGAATTATGGATGCTTGTAAATCATGTGGCCATTCTGATGCTTCAATCCATACAAATTAGGAATCTTAGACTTATTGCATACAATAAAACTGTAAAAAAAAAATATATATATATATATATATGGCGTATTCATCTCTTGATTCATTCTGAAAAATATGGACATCAAAGTGGGAAATCACTCACCATTATTGATTTTGTCTAGATGTCTGGCTATCATCCAAACATAGTAGTGTTGTCAGAGTAGGTCCTCTGACCAACCAGAGCTGCGGGACACCCGACACTTGTTTACGGATACACAGGACTGGAGCAGGGAGCACGGGGCGGCTGCCAGCTGTAGCTCCATGCCAGCTGGTGAGAGTCCCCCGGCTCGGAGGGCCAAAAGGATTCGCGGAACAGGGTTAAGGTTTCCATTGATCAGAAGGTGGAGATAGATGGCAGGCGGCGGGGGGGGGAACTTCCGATTCCCATATCCGAGTCTGAACAAAGATCAACTGGGGCAGGACTGCTGTTGATTGGTAACTCTGTGATCAGTCGAGACAACGGAATCCCCTTTCTGTCTGTGGTGGCTGGTAGGAGGCCATCTTTCAGTGTGAGGTATATTGCAAAAATACAAGAACTTGACAGTTCTTGAGAGCACACAATGCTCTCTATTGACTCTTCCTTCATCTAGGCTTCACTTGTGGTCTGCTAAAGAGTGACAGCATACGGCAGACGGGCATTGGCTCCACAGTTGAGTTCCGGAGGTAGTTGTCATGAGACACTCATACAGAGGTCCATGTCAAAGTGATAAACCCCCAAATTAAAGAGGCCACTTATTCAATCCCCCTTTTCTTTATACTTAATTGGGGCGGCAGCGTAGCCTAGTGGTTAGAGCGTTGGAAGGTTGCAAATTCGAATCCCCGAGCTGACAATGTACAAATCTGTCGTTCTGCCCCTGAACAGGCAGGTAACCCACTATTCCTAGGCCGTCATTGAAAATAAGAATTTGTTCTTAACTGACTTGCCTAGTTAAATAAATAAAATAAAATTCTCTTTCATCAGATCATTCAGAGAAAATGATCACTGAATTCCTTCTTGTATGTAAAAAAAAAACAGCATTTATTGACATTGCCACTGTTTACAACATATTGGGAGATGTACAGGAATGAACCAATCGAGTAATGTCTTTCGATGACCTCAAACGGAAACATATTCCTGATATTTGTTCTTGAGGCATATCTAATGAACAACAATGGATTTGGAAGAGCACCAGTTCGTTTGTCCCTTCAAGGTGACCCGGGAGTTCATACTGTGATCCTAGCCAAATCGAATTTCCTGCCCTGTGAAGAAAACAAGCTTATCTGATTTATTTTGTTTATCGCCCGTTGACAGAAGAGACCTATTACCTAATGTGGTTTTAGAGAGGAGCCAACAATCTATTTCCTCTTGCTGATTTCAAGGGTTATTTCCCCCAGCATTGTTTGTGCCACAGGGGGTGACATTGTTCAAGTCAGTTATACAGCAGAGGCACAGAGACAGCAATGAGTCTCCTTTGGCAGAGAAGATATCAAAAACAATGTTCTATGTACAGTGGATTGGAAAGAAGTGCGATATCAAGGAAAATAAAAGCAGGTAGCATGCATCACACCCTTAGGTAATGTAATCACACAGGAATCCGTCTCAATAAGGAATTGGGGATCTGGTTGAAGAGGTATGAAAAGGTGACCTCAACAAGCTTAGCCCAAGGGTCAAACAGTCCACGGTCACCTCATATGACCATATGCCCAATGCCAGTTGTCCGTCCGTTGTCAAACATAGACGTTCTTTCCAAACTGCCTTGAGTGTTCTGCTGGGTCTCGGGGGTCTGTGGTAACTGGCGATTTGTAGAAACTGTTGGCAGACTTGCTGGGTTTGTGACGCTTGGTTACCATAGACGTACCACCACTGTAGGAGCACTCTGCTCGACTAGAGGAAAACACTAAGGGTTACTCCTTTGAGATATACAGTGTCCTCATTCCCTTTCCATGGTAATTTTTTTTTTTAAAGTCTGAGTTCAGAAGACAGAGAAGTCTCGGATCTAGGACAATTGTAGTGACAGTTATTGAAGCAGCTTGTTACCTCATCCCACCCTATACACTCGTTCCCTAGGCCCCCCACCCAAGGTGACTTTCACATAAATACGTTGACACTATACACAAAGAAAACATTCAGTCATCAACATACAGTGCATGTCCTTATACTGTTGTCACTATGAGACAAGATGTTGACAGTGATCCCTGGATATGCCAGTACTTAAACAACTTCATTACAGTTCATATTAAACTGCTTCATTGAAACACTTACTGAATGACAAGCTTTACGATCCGTCTACTCTATTATAGATAACTTTCCATTTCTGTGTCTCAGTCAACATGATGTTGAGATACGTACCGTACTTACAGATTACATAACATACTGAGTAAATGGAGGGGGGGGGGGACACGTCTATCAAAGTAATACTTTTCTGTAATTGACCATCGTTGAATTAAATTGTACAAACTTGCCTGAAGCCCTCTGACAAGGAGAGGCAGAATATGAGTCCTCCTGAAATGCAGAGCACCGAGCCAGCCCAGCCGATGAAGAGCGCTGCGCCCAGCTCAAACCTGGCAACGAGAGGACGGGCATAGCCGGCAAAACCGGTGACCAGTTAGTACATACATGTGCTCACTGCATTTTCATTTGTCGACATGCAGTGCAGTAGGACATTAAGTAGCACAGTTAAGCTGAACACTTACTTTTGAGCAAAAAAGAGTGGGTCAAAGAACTCTGATGTGATCCTGTGTGCGTACAGGGAGCATGCAGTCAAGGAGCAAAGCCCTGCAGAGAAAACGGAGAGGACTCAGCTCTGGTCTAAATAGCAAGGAGTAGTTCAACAAGCACACAATATAATGAATATTCACCATTGAGTATGAAGTGAAGGCCTGAGAGGCCTGTTAGTCTGGCCTTGGTGCTCTCTGAGCCACCGATCCTGGTACACTTCATTCCCATCAGGGCCAGGGTGGCTCCAAAGAACCCCAGGCACACAGACGCAATCATCAGGCCCCGACACACCTGGATATACGCTGGGTGGGTGGGTGGGTGTGGGTGTGGGTGTGTGTGGGTGTGAGGGAGAGAGAGAGATAAAGAGACAAACACAGAGTTATCTCACACTTGTAAAAGTGCTCTGACTTTCTCAGTTTTCCTCTCATTGCCACTTTAAAAGCATTGTATCCTCAAATGGCAGCTTGAACACCCGGTTCAAATGCTGCTCTGGCCTCTGGTAGTGTATCTTTTAGAGGCTCTTGGGCTTAAGCCAACAAAACGATAGGGTTATCAAATTCCAAATACCACTTTTTTCAAAGCCAGCCATTCATCCCAGGAGACGGATGCTTAAGATGTAACACATCTGTGATTAGGTCAAATAAATCACACTCACACACACACACACACACACACACACACACACACACACACACACACACAACCCCATTACAGTCACAAACAGACACACATATGCACACACACAAACACACACGGAAACACAAATTACACATAATCACATACAATTACAATGACAATACAACATCACAGCAAAAATAGCAACCAGTTAAAGTTTGGACTGACCATCCAGAGCCAGCATGGAGGGGAAATCTTTACAGTTGGACACTCCTGTAGAATCCGTGACGCAGGTCTTCCACAGGTTGGACCAGAAGGTCGCCGTGGTGATGACTGTCCCATCCACGGAGGACACCTTCCAGTAATCAGTAGGCAACGTGGAGCAGACCAGGATCCATCCAGATATGGTCAGGATGAAGGCAACGATCTCCGTGGCCATGTTGCTCATCCTCCTCGGATAGTCCTGTCCTGTCTGTTGTAGAGCTGGGTCAGGTAAGCTGGTTAACAGCAACTGCGGCAGATGAGACTGTCTGTGGAGCTGAAGATAGTGGATGGAGAGCAGAGTCAGTCCAGGATGAATGGTTAGGAGGTGAATTGTGTCCGTGGTTAAGATGTCGTAGCCTGGTTTATGCTCAACAGGGAGGGCTCTGTGTTCAAGCCTCTGCACTTCTACCTCTGGACCAATCCCAAGGATACACATCACTCACTGACACACACACACACACACACACACACACACACACACACACACACACACACACACACACACTGAGACACACACACACACAAACACTGACACACACACACACACACACACACACATACATAGTCACACACACACAGACACATGCTCTCTCTCTCACACACATACCCATCCACCCACCCACCCAGCCACACACACACACACACACACACACACACACACACACACACACACACACACACACACACACACACACACACACACACACACACACACACACACACACACACACACACACATACATACACACATACACACACACATCACTCCACAGTAGTCATTTGAGTGAGAGGAGGGGGGTCAGTGAGTGGATCAGTAGGAGATGGGGCTAATTGAAAGGATTTGAAATGTTTGTTGGTGGACAGGAAACAGAGCTAAGAAACTGACATGTGTATGACAGAAAAATGGACAATAAGCAACTGTTCAACATGTAGATAGACAGAGGAAGACCGTTGTTCACTCGTTGCAAAGGTTAGTGTCACATAGTTTCCTTACAATTATATTAGTTGAAATTATACAATTCATTGATTTGATTATAAAATGTCTTGCTATAAATGTTTCATACAAGTGTTTACAGTTTTCTACAATCCCGTTGGCACTAATTTCAGAACCTTGTGATCATTTTTCAAAACTCTAGACACAAAACTCAAAACGGTCATCACTTGTAGGACAGGCTGTCCAATGTTCAAAACATTGCATTGTGCATTCATATCTTTAAAGAAACCTTGCACTTGCAGAATCATTGGTTCAAATAACTAATTTATAATGAAATACCATAGGAACATTCATTTAGATCACCCACACACAAGATACCGATAGTTTCACTGTGTAGTTGTTCGTTCAATCATTAAATATTGTAGTACAAAATATGTGATACATGTTTCATTATGGTACTACACGTAAATGCATCACTGTAAAAGGACTAGTAGAGAGAATACTACAGACACAGTGGAATTATTGAACAAAATCTGAAATGTATTGATGAAATACAATAAAATCGCAACACAGGTTTCTTTGAATCAAAGCAAAAATAATTAGCTACAAAAAATATACAAAAATACAGTAAAACATCAACTGCAGTGTTCCTCACCTGGCTTACTGTAAAAAGCAAAACACAGGTTTGATTACTGTACTTCTATATTTCCCTCAACCCTGTCTTGTGGATTTGGCCGCAGGTTCTCATCCACATCACAATGCATGTTTTCAGCCAAACATCTTGGGAAGAATCTTCGGGCGAAGCCAGGCCTGACACTGGTCTGCCGTGATGTCATTGCATGCGTCATCCATGGCCTGGAGAAGGGTGGCTTGTTCGTGAGGGTGCCTATCATATACCTTCCACCACGTGGAGAAAAATTCCTCAATCGGGTTTTAGGAAAGGAGAGTATGGGGTAAGTTCAGGGTGGTAAATTGTGGTTGGGCCTGAAACCATGGTTGCACCATTTGAGCTTGGTGGAACCTGACATTATCCCACACAATGACATAGGTCATGCCATCAGCTCTACAGACCTGATTTAGCTCATCAAGGAAGGTTACATTCGAACAGCGAATCATGTGGCTGCCTGCAACTCAATATGTAGACTATTAGATGTTGTTCGACCAAACATTAGAACAGGCAAGATGAGTAATCTAAGCAACTTTGACCGTGGTATGATTGTTGATGCCACACATGGTGATTCCAGCATCTCAGAAACAGCTACCTTCCTGGGATTTTTACACACTACAGTCTCTAGAGTTTACAGAGAATGGTGCGATAAACAAAACACATTCAGTGAGCTGCATTTCTGTGGGCAAAAACACCTTGTTAATGAGAGAGGTCAGAGGAGAATGTCCAGACTCACTCAAGCTAACAGAAAGGCCACAAATGCTCAAATAACAGCTGTTTAAAACAGTGGTATACAGAATGGCATCTCTTACAGTTTTTTTACAATCACTCTGGCACTAATTTCGGGAACCTTGATGTCATTTTTCAAAAATCTAGACACAAAAACTCACAACCGATGATCAAAATGCAAATTGTTCAAAACTAACACTTTTTCCAATTGCTTGGATACAATACACATAAAGATAAGATAATTTGTTCCTTGAACTAAAATCGCCTGTTCAAAATGACACAACTTAACATCAAAGTATTACCATTTCAAAATGCAATTCACACATTACATCTGAGATGACTGTCTATTAATTTAATTACAATGATCTAACTATCAATTGATACAACTGCTCAAAATGATGAGTAACTGTTGCATTACTCTTAATGCATAGTTTCATGGAAACTGATGAACAATAGTCCATGTTTAGAAAGTTTCAGGATAACGAGATCCATTGACACCAATTACCATAACATGAACCAATTGGACTACATTATCTATGGATGTAATATTTCATCATCATTCTTTATCAGACACTGTTTCTATGGTCTCATGTACCACTTTTCCAGACCATGTTTTCAGATTTCACATTACTGTATACTCACTCTATTAGGTACACCTATCTAGTACTGAGTAGGACCCCCTTTTGCCTCTACAACAGCCTGAATTATTCACGGTGTTGTACGTTAAGAGATGCCCTTCTGCACACCACTGTTTTAAACAGCTGTTATTTGAGTATTTGTGGCCTTTCTGTTAGATTGAATGAGTCTGGACATTCTCCTCTGACCTCTCTCATTAAAACTTCTTATGGCTGCAGGGGCAGTATTGAGTAGCTTGGATGAATAAGGTGCCCAGAGGTTCCCAGAGTAAACGGCCTGCTCCTCAGTCCCAGTTGCTAATATATGCATATTATTATTAGTATTGGATAGAAAACATTCTGAAGTTTCTTAAACCGTTTGAATGATGTCTGTGAGTATATCAGAACTCATATGGCAGGCAAAAACCTGAGAAAAAATCCAAACAGGAAGTGGGAAATCTGAGGTTTGTAGTTTTTGAACTCAGCCCTATCGAATACACAGTGGGGTATTGGTTATGTTGCACTTCCTAGGGCTTCCACTGGATGTCAAAAGTCTTTAGAAACTTGAATAAGGCTTCTACTGTGAGGTGGGGCCGGATGAGAGCTCTTTGAGTCAGTGGTCTGGCATAGAGCCAGGTCCTGGTTACGCGCATTTCACATGAGAGCGACCTGCACTCCATGGCTTTTCTACAGACAATGGAATTCTCCGGTTGGAACGTTATTGAAGATTTATGATAAAAACATCCTAAAGATTGATTCTGTACTTAGTTTGAAATGTTTCTACGACCTGTAATATAACTTTTTGAACTTTTCGTCCGACGTTTGGCTGGACCTGCACAAGCATTTGGATTTGTGTACTAAACGCCCTAACAAAAGTAGCTACTTGGACATAAATAATGGACATTATCGAACAAATCAAACATTTATTGTGTAACTAAGATTCCTGGGAGTACATTCTGATGGAGATCATCAAAGGTAAGGGAATATTTATAATGTTATTTCTGATTTCTGTTGACTCCAACATGGCAGATTTTTTTTTCTTTTTCTGAGTGCCGTTCTCAGATTATTGCTTTTTCTGTAAAGTTTTTTTGATTTGAAATCTGACACAGTGGTTGCATTAAGGAGAGGTATATTTATAATTCTATGTGTAACACTTGTATTTTCATCAATGTTTATGATTAGTATTTCTGTAAAATTGATGTGCCTATGCAAAATCACTGGATGTTTTTGGAACTAGTGAACGTAACGCGCCAATGTAAACTCAGATTTTTTTATATAAATCTGAACTTTATCAAACAAAACATACATGTATTGTGTAACATGAAGTCCTATGGGTGTTATCTGATGAAGATCATCAAAGGTTAGTGATTAATTTGATCTCTATTTATGCTTTTTGTGACTCCTATCTTTAGCTGGAAAAATGGCTGTGTTTTTCTGTGTCTTGGTGGTGACCTAACCTAACGTTTGTGGTGCTTTCTCTGTAAACGCCTATTTGAAATCGGACACTGTGGTGGGATTAACAACAAGATTACCTTTAAAACGGTATCAAATACATGTATGTTTGAGTAATTTTAATTATGAGATTTCTGTTGTTTTGAATTTGGCGCCCTGCACTTTCACTGGCTGTTGTAATTTCGATCCCGTTAACGGGATTGCAGCCCTAAGAAGTTTAAACAAGGTGTTTTTGCCCACAGATCTGCTGCTCACTGAATGTGTTTTGTTTATCGCACCATTCTCTGTAAACTCTAGACTGTAGTGCGTAAAAATCCCAGGAAGGCAGCTGTTTCTGAGATGCTGGAATCACCATGTGTGGCATCAACAATCATACCACGGTTAAAGTTGCTTAGATTACTCATCTAGCCCGTTCTTATGTTAGGTCAAACAACAACTAAAGCCCTCTCTCTATATATTGAGTTGCAAGCAGCCACATGATTCGCTGTTGGATTGTAACCTTCCTTGATGGGCTAAATTAGGTCTGTAGAGCTGATGGCATGATCTATGTCATTGTGTGGCATAATGTCAGGTTCCACCAAGTTCAAATGGTGCAAGCATGGTTTCAGGCCCATCCACAATTTCCCACCCTGTACTTACCCCCATACTCTTCTTTCCTAAAACCCAATTGAGGAATTTTTCTCCATATGGAGGTGGAAGGTATATGATAGGCGCCCTCACGAACAAGCCACCCTTCTACAGGCCATGGATGACACATGCAATGACATCACGGCAGACCAGTGTCAAGCCTGGATTCGCCATGCCCGAAGATTCTTCCCAAGATGCTTGGCTAATCAAAACATCCATTGTGATGTGGATGAAAACCTACGGCCAAATCCACAAGACAGGGTTGATGGAAATATAGAAGTACAGTAATCAATCCTGTGTTTAGCTTTTTACAGTAAGCCAGGTGAGGAACACTGCAGTTGATGTTTTACTGTAGTTTTGTATATTTTTTGTAGCTAATTATTTTTGCTTTGATTCAAAGAAACCTGTGTTGCGATTTTATTGTATTTCATCAATACATTTCAGATTTTGTTCAATGATTCCACTGTGTCTGTAGTATTCTCTCTACTAGTCCTTTTACAGTGATGCATTTACGTGTAGTACCATAATGAAACATGTGTCACATATTTTGTGCTACAATATTTAATGAATGAACGAACAACTACACAGTGAAACTATGGTATTTCATGATAAATTAGATATTTGCACCAATGATTCTGCAAGTGCAAGGTTTCTTTAAAGATATGAATGCACAATGCAATGTTTTGAACATTGGACAGCCTGTGTTGCAAGTGATGACTGTTTTGAGTTTTGTGTCTAGAGTATTGAAAAATGATCACAAGGTTCTGAAATTAGTGCCAAAGGGATTGTAGAAAACTGTAACATACAACACTGTGAATAATTCAGGCTGTTTTGGAGGCAAAGGGGGGTCCTACTCAGTACTAGGTAGGTGTACCTAATAAAGTGAGTGTACAGTAATGTCAAATCTGAAAACATGGTCTGGAAAAGTGGTACATGAGACCATAGAAACAGTGTCTGATGAAGAATGATGATGAAATATTACATCCGTAGATAATGTAGTCCAATTGGTTCATGTTAAATGGTAATTGGTGTCAATGGATCTCGTTATCCTGAAACTTTCATGATCTAAACATGGAATATTGTTCGTCAGTTTCCATAAAACTATGTATTAAGAGTAATGCAACAGTTACTCATCATTTTGAGCAGTTGTATCAATTGATAGTTAGATCATTGTAATGAAATGAATAGACAGTCATCTCAGATGTAATGTGTGAATTGCATTTTGAAATGGTAATACTTTGATGTTAAGTTGTGTCATTTTGAACAGGCGATTTTAGTTCAATGAACAAATGATCTTATCTTTATGTGTATTGTATCCAAGCAATTGGAAAAAGTGTTAGTTTTGAAAAATGTGCATTTTGATCATCGGTTGTGAGTTTTTGTGTCTAGAGTTTTGAAAAATGACACCAAGGTTCGGGAAATTAGTGCCAAAGTGATTGTAAAAAACGGTAAATATTGCAGTTATCTGGTATTCAGTAGGCCTATCTGTTGACTCATAGCCCCACCCAGTGGAGAGAAAATATAAATATTCATGCAACCACGTGAGGGTGTCCTGAGCCATGATGCGAAAACTTCAATAGGGGCGTTTCCTCTCTCTGTTTTATCTGAAAATATCCAGATCAAACAAACACAGGATTGGTGAAAGGGCAAGTATTCACTGCTTTATTTCCTTCACATCAGTGCAGATGGAAGGAAAGTAGTTGTTTCTGTATGTTGAAAATGACGTGGAAGTTGATATTTCAGCAAAGGCCAACATGTCTTGTCATGTTTGTTTATTTTTGCTGCAGAAGTGGTCATTCCTGTGGATAGGGGGTGTTTGGCTGTTCGAAATGAAACAAGGAGAGATCGAGAGAGAGAGAGAGATCACACATATTTTCCTTAGTTTCCTGCTATTATGGATGTGTGTGGCTAGTTACATATTGACCAGAAACTGTAAGTCCAGTTATCCATCAAAGACCAAAGTATTTATTTTAGGGACCTGAACGAATAGATACGGGGCAATTTCACAGTAACAGAATGACTCTGAGACTCAGTCTAATACACGAGAACAATTTCCACATCAAATTTGACAAAAACACATTTACTCAAAGACCAGTGCAGATGTAGAGTTTGGTAACAGAATAACGGTAAAATCTCCATCCGTTTTTTTATGTGACCACATTTTCCCAAAACTCTGTTAAGATTCAAAGATGTCTGCAGACAGAATGGGTGTCAGCTGTGACATGACACATTAAGTTTAGAAAAAAAATCTTTTTTTGTTATTGAATTACTGTAGATGAAGTGGATTAACACCCGGTAACATAATGATGGTAACAGAATGACATCATGGGTCCCTGATCTGTACTATACAGAAATCCATAATTATGAATGTCATTCTCTTCATGATGATGTATCCTGAATAGACACAAAGGTAGAAAAAAGTAATATCTTCCTTTGCATGTTTGGGTGTTATTCTACAAACTGGCTATTATTCTAATGAGCTCCGCCCCCAAAAAAGACCAAATTTGGTTGGGCTGTACCGGACCAAATCTGTACCTATCTGTCACGTGTGCTCCCCTTCCGGCCTCTAGGTCACCAGGCTGCTCGTTATGGCGCACACCTGTCTGTCACCATCGTTACGCGCACCTGTGCGTCTTCAGACTCACCTGGACTCACTTCCCTGATTACCTTCCCTATATATGTCCCTCCCTTTGGTTCCTTCCACAGGCGTTATCGTTTCTTTTCTAATGTCATGTCTGTGTGTTGTTCGTGTTTTGTGTTACGATTATTCATTAAAACACTCACTCTCTGAACTTGCTTCCCGACTCTCAGCGCACACATTACACAATCATAGATGTCTACATTTGGACATCACAGTAGAGCACAGTAAAGTACAGTGGAGTAGAATAGAGTTCAGTACAGTAAAGTATAATTCTATATAAACTCAGCAAAAAAAGAAACGTCCTCTCACTGTCAACTGCATTTATTTTTATTTTGTATAAATATTTGTATGAATACAAGATTCAACAACTGAGACATAAACTGAATAAGTTCCAAAGACATGTGACTAACAGAAATTGAATAATGTGTCCCTGAACAAAAGGGTGGTCAAAAGTAACAGTCAGTATCTGGTGTGGCCACCAGCTGCATTAAGTACTGCAGTGCATCTCCTCCTCATGGACTGCACTAGATTTGCCAGTTCTTTCTGTGAGATGTCACCCCCCTCTTCCACCAAGGCACCTGAAAGTTCCCAGACATTTTTGGTAGGAACGGCCCTAGCTCTCACCCTCCGATCCAACAGGTCCCAGACGTGCTCAATTGAATTGAGATCCGGACTCTTCTCTGGCCATGGCAGAACACTGACATTCCTGTCTTGCAGGAAATCACGCACAGAACGAGCACTATGGCTGGTGGCATTGTCATGCTGGAGGTTCATGTCAGGATGAGCCTGCAGGAAGGGTACCACATGAGGGAGGAGGATGTCTTCCCTGTTAACGCACAGCGTTGAGATTGCCTGCAATGACAACAAGATCAGTCCGATGATGCTGTGACACACCGTCCCAGACCATGACGGACCCTCCACCTCCAAATCGATCCCACTCCAGAGTACAGGCCTTGGTGTAAAGCTCATTCCTTCGATGATAAACACAAATCCGACCATCACCCCTGAGACAAAACCGCGACTCGTCAGTGAAGAGCAATTTTTGCCAGTCCTGTCTGGTCCAGTGACGGTGGGTTTGTGCCCAAAGGTGACGTTGTTGCCGGTGATGTCTGGTGAGGACCTGCCTTACAACAGGCCTACAAGTCCTCAGTCCAGCCTCTCTCAACCTATTGCGGACAGTCTGAGCACTGATGGAGGGATTGTGTGTTCCTGGTGTAACTCGGGCAGTTGTTGTTGCCATCCTGTACCTGTCCCGCAGGTGTGATGTTTGGATGTACCGATCCTGTGCAGGTGATGTTACACGTGGTCTGCCACTGCGAGGACAATCAGCTGTCCATCCTGTCTCCCTGTAGTGCTGTCTTAGGCATCTCACAGTATGGACATTGCAATTTGTTGCCCTGGCCACATCTGCAGTCCTCATGCCTCCTTGCAGCATGCCTAAGGCACGTTCACGCAGATGAGCAGGGACCCTGGGCATCTTTCTTTTGGTGTTTTTCAGAGACAGTTGAAAGTCCTCTTTAGTGTCCTACGTTTTCATAACTGTGACCTTAATTGCCTACCGTCTGTAAGCTGTTAGTGTCTTAACAACCGTTCCACAGGTGAATGTTCATTAATTGTTTATGGTTCATTGAACTAGCATGTTAAACAGTGTTTAAACCCTTTACAATGAAGATCTGTGATGTTATTTGGATTTTTACTAATCGTCTTTGAAAGACAGGGCTCTGAAAAAGGGACGTTTATTTTTTTGCTGAGTTTAGTAGGCCTACAGTAAAGTACAGTAGAGTAGATTATACTGTACTCTACTGTACTGTACACTATTAAACTCTACTTTAATCCACTGTACTGCACTTTCCAAACTTGTGAAACTGACATATATGATTGGTTCAGATTTGGACTGCCCAAATGTAACCTATTTTCAACGCCCATGGACGTCCGGTGTCAGTCAGTGATCAGTTGGTGAAGGGGCTAGTTATAGTAAATGGAAAGAGAGATGGAAAGGAGGACAGTAGCAGGGGACCCACCTGTGGTTTGTGACTACTATGAATTCCCATTGTGGACAACTCAGTTGCAGTCATTCTGTAACAGATTTTTTGGGGCATTCCGTTACCAATTTGGTAATAGAATGATGCTTTTTAATCACTTAATTAATCCTAAACCAAGTTATTAGTAAAAACCTAACTAATTGGAAGGTCTACCTTTCCTTGTTACTACTGTGAACTTTCATTTTCCTCCCTCCTCATGAGGGAGAGAAATTTGAAAAGATATGTGGGTTTTTGGTAACAGAATGACAAGACAATAGACAATATTTACTGCACTTACAGAAGGCAAATAATCTCTGCAAAAATAAATATCAATGTTGATATCAATTTTCTACGACCCCTTTTCCATGTGTTTGGCCAGAAATCAAAGCCTTTGCTTATTCCTAAATTATAGGATGGAAAATGTTTGAAAAAGTGTATGCCTTAATTTAATTTGATACCAACTTTGATGTGCTCCTGTGAACTTCACATGTTAGTGCTCATGGGGCTTTTTACATGGAAATGCCCTACTGTAAAAAAAAAATGCTGTATCATACCACAGAGAGATAAAGAGAGATAAAGATATGTACATTGTTACGTCATGCCAATAAAGCAAATTGAATTGAATTGAGTGAGAGAGAGGGAGATAAGTGTTCTGTTATTGTGGATGTGTTTTCCTGTGGCTGGTTACACATTGACCAGAAGCTGTAAATCCAGTTTTACATCAGAATGAACATCACATAACAAAGTTATTTATTCTAGGACCTGATGGAATAGCTACAGTAGCAACCTGTTTGAATGACTCATCCCACTGCTATTGCACTCTTGAACAGCAATTGTTGTTGTCTCAGTAAATAGGATAAATGTTGTTGGGGGCAATTCAATTAAAGGCACTGCATTTTCCTCTGAACAGTCACTATTGTGGGCTATTTTCCCTCTTTGTGTCAGTAACTAGAGCCAGTCAAATAGAATAATGAATTAAAGCTGAAATTTAGATGTGAGTAGAACCTGGGAAGAGTGAGTCCGTCTCTCAAGAAAACCATTTACAATAAACTAATACATTGACCATGTGCAGCTCTATTAACAAGGTGAGGTGAGAATGTGGTGTGTGGCTCCTTAATGACCCCTGATAATAGTATTTAGGCTAAAAAACATAATCTGTTTTTTAATAGTGTGATCCTACGGTTGACAGAATGCCACTTCACTTTCCTACCATTATCATACTGTGTTGTAGACATTACAAAGGTCATTGAATTTCCATTGAGGTCACACTTTCTGACCCCTAAATAGTGGGTCCAGAGAAACAGGTTATGGGTAGATTGTGTGTGTGTGTGTGTGTGTGTGTGTGTGTGTGTGTGTGTGTGTGTGTGTGTGTGTGTGTGTGTGTGTGTGTGTGTGTGTGTGTGTGTGTGTGTGTGTGTGAGAGAGAGAGAGTGTGAGTGAATGAGAATACCTCACCCAGAGTATGTGAGCAGAGTTGAGCAATCAGAAAATCGCTATAAATATATATATAATTCAAATTCATTCCATTAATTAAAATCACAATTTAACCAGCAGCCATCCATTTTTGTGACAACCTGGACCTACCATTTAGGCTACATGTCATATTACACAGCATATAAACACTCTGATTAGGTGAGGAGCCAGGCAAGAATAAGAAGGAACAAAAATGTATTATTTTTGTGACTATATGGACCTACCCTTTGGTTTTGAAGTATTGAAACCAAACCATATGATTTTAATGAAAAGTATTAAAATAAACATGAAGGTGAATGTAAGAAGTGCTCATCATTTCAAATAGACTTTACGTCATATTAAACAGTATATAAACACTCTAAATACGTCAGGAGCCCGACAGGGAGTCTAATAAGGAACGGAAATGAATTATTTAGGCTGTATTATTTCAATTATTATCAAGACTATAGCCTACAAAGAAATACATTGTGAAGCATTTGTGAGTGTGACATACTATTAGACTCAGTCTAAAGTGCCTTTGAATTGATTTTTAGATACACCAGTTTGGCCAGAGTCTGTTGCTCATGCGATGGTGCCTGGAGAGCAGGCCAGAGTCTGTTGCTCATGCGATGGTGCCTGGAGAGCAGGCCAGCAGTGGAGAATATCTTCTCACCATGCTTGCAGAGCCACTGGGGATGCTAAACATCCTTTTGGCCACTCTTGACAGAGTTTCTATTCTATCGGTAGGCATAAAGGTTTTTAGGCAAAATAACCCAGTGAAAACGGAGCCCAAAATCAACTATGTCCTATTGTATAGATAATAGAAGAAAAATTAAGGAAACTTTTAAGAGATCAGATTTTTTTGTTGATATGATACACTTAATTAGCTGTGGTGTTGTTGAACCGTGATGACTTTCTATCAGAAATTGCCACGTGACCCCACACCACTGTCCAAAGAGGAGATTCACTGCAAGCTGAAGTCTCTTGTGGAAAGTGGAGACGTTATGCAAAAAGAATGTGAGTTCATGAAAGTAGACTATATAATCAGGAGCATTATTCATTCCTTACCAAAAAATCCACAAACTCTCTAAAAACCCAGTGTTGTGTCACTCTGCAAATGTATGCAATCCTATGGACATGATTAACACCCTCAAGACAATGCACAATATCAATGGGGAGACGCTTGTGGCTTGCTTTGATGTTGAATCCCTCTATACTAACATCCTCCATCAGGGAGGCCTAGAAGCCATGGCAAACTCTCTTAGTCAACGACCCACTGGCACACTCCCTAGCATTAACCGTATGGTTCAATTTGCTCAGATTGTCTGACTAAGAACTTTTTCATGTTTGACAATGACATGTTCATTCAACAGAAGGGAACTGCGATGGGTAGTAAAAATGGCACCGAATTATTCCAATCTGCGTGTGGGGTTGTTTGAGAAGAATGTGATTTTCAGCCCTAACAATTCATTCTTGCGCCGTATCAGACTCTGGAAACGCCTCATTGATGACGTATCCTTTTCATTCCAGGGCACAGCAGAGGAACTTCATCGATTCCACTCCTTCATCACTACAAGCAGTCAACATTTGAAATGCACCCTAGCCTTTGATGCGCATGAAACAGGTTTTCTTGCCATTTTGTTTAAGAGGGAGGGGTGGATTTAGCACGGATCTATACAGGAAGCCGACTCACTGTTACCCGGAAGACAGCTTCCACACCACACCCCTAAAAAAGAGCCTCCCCATTAGCCAATACAGTCGCATACGCAGGATTGGTAGTACACCGAGTGAACAAGCCGTCTATCTGGATGAGCGTTTCAGACTGCGGGTGCTACCCAGAAGAATGGCTGCATGGCGCAAGGGAACGTTATAAAAAATATGACCCTTGATGACACCCTCACGCCCAAACCTCCCCGCGCACCTGACCAACGCGTTCAATGCTTCCTTCAATACTCCCCACTTGGTAAACAGTTCAACCACATCATTAAAAAACACGGGTACATGTTGAGCACTGATCCACAACAGGAAAAGACGTTTAAAGAACCCCCGCGGGTAGTTTTCAGACGCGCCCCCAACATCAGTCCAATGGTGGAGAGGTGTGATCTTCCACCAGTGCCATGTAGTACTTTTCTAGATAGACAACGTGCCGGACGGTAACTATAGACGTGGCGGATGTACCCAGTGTAACTTTACGAAAAGATGCACTATGTTCAATCACCCTATTACGGGCAAGGTCATTAAGATTAAGGGCATCATTACATGTTCCACAAAAAAAAATGGATATAGCTGATCAAGTGTATTTGGGGGTCTATGCTATGTAGGAAAAACGAAACCAGCTCTGAAAACAAGGATAGCAGAACACATGAGTAATATCAGGACCCTTGACCAGAGAAACCCTGTGGCTGCGCATTTCATGGAGGCTCATCACAACACTAGCTCTTTGAAATACATTGGCATCGAGCATGTTAAGACTCCTAGGAGGGATACTGATAATCTGTTATTGAGAAGAGAATTGGATTGGATTCACCGTGCGTGCACCATGTCTCCTAGAGGTCTAAACCAACAGTTTGATATGAGACCATTTCTTACATGAATATGTCACTTTGATTTGTCTTGCCTTCTGTCATGGTTCCACCTGTCACCAGAGAGTGGCAGAGACCGTCCTAGAGGCATTAACGACACTCAGGTGTGTCCAATTTACTCATTATGATTTCCCTGTTAAAAGAGATGTGTTTTTTTTTTGTCCTTTGCAGAAGCTTGAATTGTTTACCATGTGCGTTCGTTTCCTGAGTGAGTTTGAGACTTTTGTTGAGTTTGTTGTTTTTTCAAGTGTACTGTTATCCTGTGGCAACCGTTTCTCAATAAAGTATTACGTTTATCCTTAACCACTAATTCCTCGTCTGGTCTCTTCTCTGCACCTGGGTCCAACCTCACCACGTCACAGCAAGCTTCTGCCCAAACATGGACCCAGCAGAGATCACCCAGATCAAGAATGTTGTAACCCACCAAGGAGCACTGCTGGAGAGGCAGCATGAAAAACTCTCCCAAATATCAGAGACACTTCTACTGGAAGTTGAGGTGAACCACTCAGAGACTCTTAGTTTTCTTTTGATCACTGCTCCCAAGAACCCCCTTATCCTAGGGTACCCCTGGCTAGCGTTATGTAACCCACCATTCTCCTGGTCCATGGGACACCTACTAGACTGGGGTAGGGACTGCCAGACTAAATGTCTAAGACCCCCACCAAGAGCTTTGCCATGTCCTCCTGCATCCATTGAAGACCAAGACTTCTCCTCTCTCCCTCTCGAATACTTCCACCTCCGGGAGGCTTTCAGTAAGAGGCAAGCCACCACCCTTCCCCCCCCCCCATCGTCCATACAACTGTGCCACTGTGACACCTCTGTACGCTCCAGCTCCACTCCCCTCACATACTCTGACCACACCGAAGGAGAGCAGGAACCAAGAGAAACATACAAGGAATCTGATTCCCTTTTATAACCATCTGACCTATTTGAGTTGATGGCCAATAGCAAACTCTAAAAGTCAACGTCCAATCAGATGACCAGACCTACAGAACGTGAACACAACACCTCTACTTCACAGAGGTGTGTGGGTGGATAAGAACATATACAGATAAGGCAGAATTCTTGAGAAAGACCATTAAGATAAGATTTTATCCCAACCCCTCTGGAAGAGATTGGAGCAAGGGGCTGCCACACTGGAGCAGTTGATGTATGGGGTTAAGTGCCTTGCTCAAGGGCACAACAGGAGGCAATGACATTGATACAAGTAACCTTCTGGTTGCCAGCTCACTTCCCACCAGATTTTTACTGTCAGACCCAGGACTCAAACTTCCAACTTTCCAGTTGCTGGCTCACCTCTCTAGTCTAATCGCTAGGCTACATGCCTCCCTAAAATAAATAAAACCTCTTGAGTACAATGGTTAAGAGTCATTTCGAGGGCTGGGCCAGCCTGCAGTTTCTGTTTTGAGAGTTACTAGCTCCTCTGAACAGTCACTATTGTGGGCTAATTTCCCTCTTTGTGTCAGTAACTAGAGCCAGTCAAATAGAATAATAAATTACATCTGAAATCTCAAGAAAACCATTTACACTAAACTATTACAGACGGCTATGCGTTGACCATGTGCACCTCTATAAACAAGGTGAGGTGAGGATGTGGTGTGCGGTATTTATGTCATCTGGGTGTGTTGCCAGAGCAGCTGTTGCCAAAGAGATTTGATCTAGGGCTGCTCCAATGATATAGCAGAATATGTGCTGTCATGACAATGGCACAGCATCATAAGAGACTTAGACAAGACAACAATATGTCACCCTTCTCGTATGAACACAGGCATGGTTCTTCGCCTGGTGATTGATTTTCATGTAAAGGTCATACAGGGTTAGATTAAGCTTAGTTCAGGACTAAAAATACATTCTTAAAGAGATTTCCCTTTTTTTGTGGCTGGGAAACCAGCCACAGTGTCAAATAAAAACTAAGGTGAACATAATCTGTTTTTTGTGTGATCCTACAGTTGAGAGAATGCCACTTTCCTACCATTAGTATACTGTGTTTTAGACATTACAAAAGTCAGTTAATTTCCATTGAGGTCACACATTCTGACCCCTAAATAGTGGGTCCAAATCCTGGGGTCATGGGTAGGTTATCCATGTGTTTCTGTTAGGAAGAAACCGTAACAACAATGACAGAATGACTGAATGTGTAACTAGGCAGACAACGTGATTGAGCTGTGAAGCGAAGTCCATTCTTGACTCCAAGAGTTAAAATGTGACAACCTCAGATAAATATATATTTTACTTTACCATGTCTTAACACAATCATGTACAAGCTTGTATATGAGAGGTTGCTTTTTCCATTCAAAATTCAATGGAATTACCTGCACACAAACACATTTAATTTTTTAAGGTTCTTTGGGAAAGGTGATGGTTCTATGAGGAACCACAATGACCCAAAGAACCTTTTGAGCTATTCAATGGTTCTTTACAGTTCACAAAAGGGTTATTTGCTTTTTTAGTGGTCATTAAAATGTAGGTTACGGCTCATGAAAAAAACAATTTGGGGCGTGGTTTGCTCACAGCTCTTTTTGTGCAATCGTGAGTGAGAGTGTCATTCCAGTGTATGTAATCTGCTGTGTTACGCCATTACACTTTATACATGACCAATGCTGTGTCTTGTGAAAGACTCATGTAAGGCCTTGTGTCAATTGAGAACTGTTGGCCAACTTAGTGGTTCTCAATTCTCTCCTCAGGGACCCCAGCCTTTCCAGACATAGCACACCTGATTCAACTTGTCAATTAACTCAATAATAAAGCCTATGGCAGGGATCATCAGCTAGATTCAGCCACGGGGGCTGATTTTTTCATGAGCGGATGGCTAGGGGCCCGGAACATAATTATAAATAATTTGCAGACTGCAAATTGACCAAAAGAAGCGCAAACCGATATAATATTTGACGGCAGGTAGCCTAGCGGTTAAGAACGTTGGCCACTGGTCACTGGTTCAAATCCGCGAGCTGACTAGGTGAAAAATCTGTTGGTGTGCTCTTGAGCAAGGAACTTTACCCTAGTCGCTCTGGATAAGAGCATTTGTTAAAACATAATCACACCTATTCTTTCCATGACATAGACTGACCAGGTGAAAGCTATGATCCCTGATTGATATCCACTTCAACCAGTGTAGATGAAGGGGAGGAGACAGGTTAAAGAAGGATTTTTAAGCCTTGAGACAATTGAGGCATGGATTGTATGTGTGCCATTCAGAGGGTGAATGGGCAAGACAAAAGATTTAAGTGCCTTTGAACGAGGGATGGTAGTAGGTGCTAGACGTATCAGTATGTGTCAAGAACTGTAACGCTGCTGGGTTTTTCACGCTCAACAGTTTCCTGTATGTACCAAAAATGGTTCACCACCCAAAGGACATCCAGAACATTTGACAACTGTGGGAAGCATTGGAGTCAACATGGGCCAGCTTGTAGAGTCCATGCCCTGACGAATTGAGGCTGTTCTAAGGGGGAATACTTTGGAACATAAAGAAAGAACCACAAAAAGGGTTCTATACAGCCCCAAAAAGGGTTGTAACCATAGAATAACCTTTTTTTGGTGCTATATAGAACCTTTTTTAATGGTTCTTTATTGAACTGTAAGGAAAGGGTTCTTTATAGCACCATTCAGGTTCCATTTAGAACCATATGAGCATGGTTCTTTATAGAACCTTCAAACCAAAAAATGGATCCACAATGGTTACAAGCCAAATAACTCTTATTGGGTACTATATAGAACCATTTGGTTTTAGTGTGTATTGCATCATGTTTTCTAGTCTTTTCCGTTTACATAATCCCAAGTACACCACACTTCACACAGATCAATTTATGGTGACATACATTTCCTTTTTCCAGTCCTTTGACTATGGCCACTTGCCTTACAAGTAGTTTAAGAGAAAACGAAGAGCGGAAGAAAGGATAAGGAAAAACGCTGATGTAGAAGATTAATCGCATCACAAGGTTTCAATAAGGGAAAGCCTTGATCCTTTCTTGATGAATTTTACTGAGTTGGTTGAGCAGGGCAACAGTGTAATCCCTTGTTGGCTGTTCTCCCTGAGCTCTGGCCCCAGAGAGGAGCTAAAAAGCTACAGCAACATAGCATGACTCTGCTGTTTTTAGTTTCAGCCAAAGCACCACACCCAGAGGGTGTTATATCTGTTCTTTGCAGTAATGAAGATAATGAGAAAGAGAGAGTTAGAGAGAAAGAGAGAAAGAGAATGTATGCAGAGCAACAGGCCCAACCCCCACTAATACACCAGCCCAAGCCCCATCCTGCAGCCTAAGAGGCATGCACCAGATACTCAGCTCACACCTAATGGTCCGAGCCTAAACCACACAAATAACAACACTGGACACTATGTAACACAAAGCTTTGACTATTTCATCCTGGATTATACAAGGTCTGCCATTGGACTAAAGAGCAGGAACCCAGACTTCACCGAAGAAATTGGGAAATACAGACATTGTCATCCTACAAGAAACATGATATAGAGGAGATGGACCCACTGGTTTCCTTCTAGGTTACAGAGAGCTGGTAGTCCCATCCACCAAATGACCTGGTGTGAAACAGGGAAGCGACTCAGGGAGTATGCTACTTTGGTATAGAGCAGACCTAACCCACTCAATTAAATAATAAAAACAGGAACATTTTACATCTGGTTAGAAATAAATAAGGAAATAATCTCAACAGAGAAAAATGTCCTATTGTGTGCTACCTACAGTGCATTGAGTAAGTATTCACACCCCTTGACTTTTTCCACATTTTGTTGTATTACAGCCTATATTTAAATGGATTAAATTCATTTTTACAAATGAATTACAAATGAAAAGCTCAAAGGTTTTGATTCAATAAGTATTCAACCTCTTTGTTACACAAGCCTAAATAACTTCAGGAGTAAAAATGTTGCTTAACAAGTCACATAATAAGTTGCATGGACTTTCAAACACAGATTCAACCACAAAAAACAGGAAGGGTTTCCCAATGCCTCGCAAAGAAGAGCACCTATTGGTAGATGGGTAAAAAAAAGAAACATACATTGAATATCCCTTTGAGCATGATGAAGTTATTAATTCCATTTTGGATGGTGTATCAATACACCCAGTCACTACAAAGATTCAGGCGTCCTTCCTAACTCAGTTGCCGGAGAGAAAGGAAATCGCTCAGGGATTTCACCATGAGGCCATTTGTGACTTTAAAATAGTTACAGAGTTGAATGGCTGCGTTAGGAGAAAACTGAGGCTGGATTGACAACATTGTAGTACCTCCACAATACTAACGTAAATGACAGAGGGAAAGGGAGGAAGCCTGTACAAGATACAAATATTCCTAAACATGCATCCGGTTTGCAACAAGACACTAAAGTAATACTATAAAAAATGTGTCAGAGCAATAAACTTTTTGTCCTGAAGACAGTGTTGTGTTTGGGGCAAATCCAACCAATGGATGCTGCTGAGGCACGGCTCATAATAATGGTTGGAACGGAGGAAATTAAATGGCATCAAACCATGTATTTAATGCATTTGATACCATTCTTATTATTTCGCTCCAGCCATTACCAGGAGCCTGTCCTCCCCAATTAAGGTGCCACCAACGTCCTTTGAATCTAATACAACACATTACCACTCTTCATATTTTCAAGCATAGTGGTGAGTGCATCATGTTATGAGCATGCTTGTAATCGTTAAGGACTGGGGAGTTTTTCCGGATAAAAAATAAATGGAATGGAGCTAAGCACAGGCAAAGTCCTATAGGAAAACCTGATTCAGTCTGCTTTCCACCAGACATTGGGTGATGAATTCCCTTTTCAGCAGACAGTGAATGTTCCTGAGTGGCCGAGTTACAATTTTGACTTAAATCTGTTTGAGAAAAAGAGAAAAAACAATGTGTCTGATACACACAGGAGCTTGGTAGCACGTTCTCAAAGTATGAGCAAATGCACTTGCCCTTTTAACCAAATTCAAGCAGAAACTCACCCCCAACCTGAATTAGCATTTCTTTGCACTTTGCTAGTAAAAACAAAAGACAGGAACCACATACCCAGATTCTAATCTAATCAATTTAAATGATAGGAGCGCATCTCTGTGTCACTCCTCTTTTAACTATCCCTGTCCAATGAACAAAAGAATACAGCTTCCCTGTAACAATAAATCCATAGCATTTACAGTACAATAAAATATATCATAAGTCATAGCTCTTTATAAACTCTTGAGACAATGCAAACATGACAATTTCATTCATACAGTAACATTCATTTAGTCTGTTTCATTCCTCTTCTGGCATCAGTGACCCCATGACTTCCATGGGAACGCCCCGCCCTGGAGAATACCCCTGTGTTTAACCCCTTGTGTTAGCCCACAAATGGTCAGCCACCCAAACAATGTCATAAAACATTTGATTGAGTCTTCACGCTGGGCTTCAGCGCATGCAATTCGGCAGTTGTGGGTATCACCTTCTCTCCTTCCAGTAAAACAGCATTCCTTCCACAATATCCCCCCTAGACACAACTACGACTAAACAACCAACAAAAAACGGGTCACAACTCCTGCAGCTCTGTCGCACACTGGGTCTGTACATAGTCAACGGTAGGCTTCGAGGGGACTCTTACGGTAGCTACGCCTACCTTGGCAACAGTAGTGTAGACTAGTTCATCACTGACCTCAACCCAGAGTATCTCAGAGCGTTCACAGTCCTCCCACTGACACCTCTATCAGATCACAGCCTTCTTGAACAGAGCAATAATCAATCATGAGGCATCAAAGCCGAAAAAACTGCATACTATCAAGAAATGCTAAAGATGGAAGGAAAATAGTGTAGAAACCTAACAGAAAACAATTAGCCAACAACAAATTCAATTCCTTTCAGACAACTTCCTGGCAGTGGTGGTAAAGAACTTAAGTAAAAATACTTTAAAGTATGACTTAATGTCACGACTTCCGCCGAAGTCGGTTCCTCTCCTTCTTCTGGCGGCGTTCGGTGGTCGACGCCACCGGTCTTCTAGCCATCGCCGATCCACCTTTCATTTTCCATTTGTTTTGTCTAGTTTTCCCACACACCTAGTTTACATTCCCTCATTACTTGTTGTGTATTTAACCCTCTTTACCCCCATGTCTGTGTGTGAAATTGTTTGTTGTAGAGTGTTTGTGCACTCTGACTGGTTCGTGACGGGTTATTTTGTACCCATATTTTGTTGTTCTGGGTGCCGTTGGTTTTTGCATATTAAACTGCTCCGGTTTTTAAACAGTTCTGCTCTCCAGCACCTGACTTCCCTGCATCCAGTCACGCACGTCTTACATAATTTCACACCTGAATATGGAGTCAGCAGGAGTAGGTGCCCCTGGTATAGGGGTCGAGGAGCGCGTCCGGGAGCACGCGGCGATTCTCCACCATCTCGGCACCGCCATGGACCGCGTCATCTAAACCATGGACCGCTGGAAGAGACAGGGAGTTCCTCCAGCGCCTCCACCAGCACAACCGGGGTCTCCACTACTCACCCCCTCTGCACCCGGTCCCAGTGGGATTCCTCTCGCCCTTCCCCGGGAGTATGATGGGACGGCTGCACGCTGCCAGGGTTTCCTGTAGCTTTCATAGCAACGGAGGGCTCTCACGGGGTGGTCGCGAGAGTGCGCTGGCCAGAAAGCCAGCGCAGACCGTCACCGCAGTGAGGCCCCGGTGTTCGCACCGGGGGACCGGGTCTGGCTCTCAACCCAAAACCTGCCCTTCTGCCTGCCCTGCCGGAAGCTGGGGCCACGGCTTGTGGGGCCATTTAAAGTCCTGAGGATACTGAACGAAGTTAGTTACAGGTTACAGCTTCCCCCCGATTACCGTATTAACCCCTCGTTCCATGTGTCTCTCCTTAGGCCGGTGGTGGCTGGCCCGCTTCAGGAGTCTGAGGTGCGGGAGGTTCCTCCGCCTCCTCTGGATATTGAGGGGGCCCCGGTGTATTCCGTTCGCTCCATACTGGATTCGAGGCGTCGGGCGAGGGACCTTCAATACCTTGTGGAGTGGGAGGGGTACGGTCCGGAGGAGAGATGCTAGGTTCCAGTGGTGGACGTGTTGGACCCTTCAATGCTGCGGGAGTTCCACCGTCTCCGTCCGGATCGCCCGGCACCTCGCCCTCCGGGTTGTCCCCGAGGCCGGTGTTGGCGCTCTGCTGGAGCCGCGTGTCAAGGGGGTGTACAGTCACGACTTCCGCCAAAGTCGGTTCCTCTCCTTGTTCGGGCGGCGTTCGGTGGTCGACATCACCGGTCTTCTAGCCATCGCATTGTTGGTTAGGGGCTCGTAAATAAGCTTACCTGTTGTATTCGGCACATGTGACTAATACAATTTGATTTGATTAAACGCTAAAACAGTACAGAAATACACATCAGAAATCAGCTCAATGTAATTGAAGAATCCATAGAATCTAACCACTTCTGGGGGAAATTGGAACACACTAAACAAATGACAACATAAAGAGCTATCTTTCCAAAATGGAGATGAATGGATAAACCAGTTCCACAATCTTTTGGCCCTATAACAAAGAACAAACAGTGAAAACATATAGATGATCAATTAAAAATCTTAGAATCAGCTATTAAAGACTACCAGAGCCCACTAGATTGTACAATTAAATTGAATGAAATGCAGGACAAAAAACACCAAACAATGCATGTTGAGCAGAATTAGAACGATTCCCACTAATTATTCAAATCCAGAAAAAAATTAATGAAATTGTACAATCACCTACAAAGAAGCAATTTTCAAACCTTCCTTAACAAATCCCTCACTCACAGGGAGGTGAACCTGGAGAAAAGTCGCCTCAGCCAGCTGGTACAGGGACTCTGTTCACAAACACAAACCGACCCCACATAGCCCCAAGACAGCAACACAATTAGGCCCAACCAAATCATGAGAAAAAAAAGAGAATTATTTGAAACCTAGAAAAGACTCAAGAAAGAAACTGAGCAAACTGGAATGTTATTTGGGCCTAAACAGACAGTACACAGTAGCAGAAGACCTGACCACTGTGACTGACCCAAAATTAAAGTTTTGATTATGTACAGACTCAGTGAGCATAGCCTTGCTATTGAGAAAGGCCGCCAAAGGCAGACCTGGCTCTCAGGAGATGACAGACTATGTGCCCACTGGCCACAAAATGAACTGGAAACCGAACTGCACTTCCTAACCTCCTTATGACCATATTAGAGACACACATTTCCCTCAGATTGCACAGAAACAAAAAAACATTTTAAAACAAATCCAATATTGATAAACTCCCATATCTATTATGTGAAATTCCATAGTGTGTCACCACAGCAGCAAGATATGTGACCTGTTGCCACAAGAAAAGGGCAACCAGTGGAACACAAACACCACTGTAAATACAAACAATATTTATCTGTTTATGTATTTCCCCTTTCATACTTCAACTATTGTCACATTGTTACAACATAGCCAATAATATAACATTTGAAATGTCTATATTATTGTAAAACCTTTGTGAGTGTAATGTTTACTGATAATTTGTGATTGTTATTTCCCTTTTGTTTATTTTCTATTCCACTTGCTTTGGCAATGTAAACATGTTTCCCATGCCAATAAAGCTCTATGAATTGAATTTAGGTAAAGAGAAAAGAGAGAAAGAGAAAAGGAGAGAGAGAGAGAGAGAAGAGAGAGAGAAAAAGAGTTAGGAGACGATTTGTCTGCTTCTGCAAGAGCTCCTGAGCCACTCCTTTGTCTGTGGTGAAAGGGCAGATCAGGGATGGAGGATAGGTATAGGAGGGGGGAAGAGGGTTCTCTCTCACCATGCCCTTTACCTGAAGAAGGACCTGCAATCCACTCTTTCATTGATTTATCTTTTCCACTTTTCATCTTGTCCACATTCTGATTTTGCACACATTTTCAGACAGGTGTAGACGATTAAAAAATGCATTGTGATCTGATTGTGATTTGATCTTCCTGACCACCTCTGTAAGTAATCAATCTTCCTGACCACCTCTGAAAGTAGTCAGGAACGCATTGTGTCCGGATATCTTACAAGTGTAGACAGATATGGACAATGAAACCATTTAAAATATTATTATTGCAACGTAATTTCATTGAAATGACGTAGAAACAACATTGATTCAACCAGAGTGTGCCCAATGGGACCATTGACTTATGGCATCAATATGTGTCTTAAAATAAATAAACACATATTATTTTGAAAGAGTAGCTGTCAAATAATTTGCATACAGGGAGGGACCAGGAAATCTGGTCACAATGCGGACACAGTGGAAAGATATGAGCCACATTTGAATACAATGTGTAGACACGTTTCTGAAAATATGGGCACAATCAGAATGTGAACAAGATCAGGAAAAAGGATGCATGTTAGCGCCAGGTATATATGTGGCTATACAGAGAGAGGCGAGAGAGAAAAGAGAGAGCAATGCTTTAGTGAGCCTTACAGCTTTCGCTGTTGAAAATTACATTCAAAAATGCTTTGTGTCAAGAATAGTGTATGTGCATGCTGAAAAGTTGTTGCTCTCTGTGTGGTTACATGTGGTTCAAATGAATTGCTTGAAGGTTAGATCCTCACTGAGTACATATTTGCCACAGCACTAATATATAACAGATGGTTGTTATGGTGTCACTGTTTACTACCCATTCTGCTAGAGAGAGAAACCAGATGACATCCCTGGAACCTGATAGGCTACGTATGTTCTAAGGATTCGTTTTTGGTAGCCGGGATTCAGGAACATGAACACACAGTCAGGTTTACAGTTAGTTTTGTGTCACACCTATTTAGAGTTCTTAGCACCGAAGATGCAGGATTCCTATTGTTTTTATTATTTGTTTGTAACCAAATAACAAATAGGTATGGTACATAACTGTTATAGGGGGGCTTCACACACTTACACCGTGATATGTTTGATGTTGATTTGCTTAAACTCTCAAGACTGAAGCTCTCATATTTGTTAGAGGGTCGTTCCACAAAAATAGTGCCTTTTCTTTGACATTTTAAGTAGAAATTATGCACCAATATTGAATTTTAATAGCCTGTTATATTAAATGAAGTGCCCTTTAATATAGAGCACATGGAGAATTCAATCAATTGCAGCAGTATCTTTGTAGAGTTCATGTTCTCAACAAACCAATGCCTTCAATTGAACCAGGAGGTTCATGAACTCGAAGTTAGATCCAGGTAGAAGTTGCCCTTAGAGTCAACTTGGCTCTACCCCAAGAAGGATGTAGTATGCAGTACTATGCATTCACATTTTGGACATTACTGAATGAGACCTCAGTCTCAGCTATTGACTGTCACCAATTACTATACTTCCACGGCTCTCTGGTTTCCACTAGTTACCACAGCCACAAAATAAAAATTCATGAAAACCTAAATGTACTTTTTGATCTTCATTTAAGGTTAGACATAAGGTTGGCAGTATGGTTAAGGTTACAACAATAAGAATTAAGAAGATACATTTTAGAAATAGGCGGGGATTATGACTTTGGTAACTAGGGACGACCCTGTTTGGCGCTAGCTAGCGCGTGTCGTGCCACAGCACAATTCCGACTCGAGATCAGTGATTGGCTTTACATAGTTATCACATTTTCTATTGGCTGTCTGTCTTGTAATTTAGTACCATGTGCGTGCAACTATGTTACACAACAGAAAATAAAGTTACAGTTTTGAAGAGTGGAGGTGGCGACTTTGTCCTACCGCACACGTGGACGTTGGCTAAGCCTTTGAATAGTGCCAGCAGGGAAATATGGAACCGGTAAAAAAAGATGCGAAGACGAATCCATCGGCAACAGCTAATCTTTTCTCCCAGGTATTCTTCTGGTAAGTCAGCAACCTTCGCTGCCGGGTTATTGAAATGAAGCTGAGCTAGGCTCTACAGATAGTCGTTATAGTTACTGTTCGGCTATTCGAAAGATCTTCAGTCAATTTTAGTTTGAGAGGTTAAACGATTAGTTGTTTAATTAAATTAGGTATAACGTGATAATGAACACGTATAACTTAAAAAGCACTAGTCTGGTTTATTACACAAAGTGCGTTTTACCCATGTAATTCCATGGTTTCCCCCACTGTGAAATCACAATTTCCGGTTGATTCATAGTCTTGGATTATGTATGGTGCCAAATAAGATTCCAGTAATTTATGAACCAAGCATATTGTTTGCGCAAACTAGGCTATTAATCCCCACCTGGTTTGTTTCGGATACACTCAGAGGTAAACCTCTGCGAGAAGGGAAATGATGGATGCCTCATTTTGAATTGAATGAGACAATCTGTGCCTTATATTTACATTAAAGACGCGCTCCAGCAATTTTTGTTGACTTTTCCAGTTGAAAAACAAGACCCCACCCCACGTATAAAGACAGTAATGTACAAATGGGTAAAACAAAATGTTTTGAGCAAAATCTTTTTTTTCAGTGCAAATTAGCTCAAAAGGAGACTGGAGTAGGTATTTTTAAAAAGTTTGCTAAGGCATTTGCTGACAATTTGTACATTTTACATGCACAGTGCACACAGTTGGGTACTCAAGCATTTGCAATAAATGTTTTTTACAAAGACATGCTACCAGTATGCCTATGTCACAAATAGAGTACATCCTCTACTGCAGTGGTTCCCAAACTGGGGGATCTGCAGTGGGGGGCTTGACGAGGTAGTGGGAGATGAGGAATAACCAAAACTTAAAAAATAAGTTGTAGTAGTATAATGCACAAGGTGCAATTTCGAAATTGGGTAGTGCATCAGCAGTTTTCCCTCTTGTCATTGCATCTCACTGATCATCCCTAAAGCCAACACCTCATTTGGCCGCCTTTCGTTCCAGTTCTCTGCTGCCTGTGACTGGAACGAATTGCAAAAATCGCTGAAGTTGGAGACTTTTATCTCCCTCACCAATTTCAAACATCTGCTATCTGAGCAGCTAACCGATCGCTGCAGCTGTACATAGTCTATCGGTAAATAGCCCACCCAATTTTACCTACCTCATCCCCATACTGTTTTTATTTATTTACTTTTCTGCTCTTTTGCACACCAATATCTCTACCTGTACATGACCATCTGATCATTTATCACTCCAGTGTTAATCTGCAAAATTGTAATTATTCGCCTACCTCCTCATGCCTTTTGCACACAATGTATATAGACATTTTTTTTTCCTACTGTGTTATTGACTTGTTAATTGTTTACTCCATGTGTAACTCTGTGTTGTCTGTTCACACTGCTATGCTTTATCTTGGCCAGGTCGCAGTTGCAAATGAGAACTTGTTCTCAACTAGCCTACCTAATTAAATAAAATAAAATAAAAAAAACTTAGAGCTATTTATAACTTGTCAGAAATGTCCAGGTGATTATGAAAGTAGTGATCGGGGAAAAACGATAGCTACATAATCAGGATATTATTTTTGATATATCGTTTTGACTATCCCAACATTATTTTTGTGCTAGTTTGCTGTAGCTGTACCATATCTCCAGTATTTTTTCCCCCTTCATAGCATGTTCTCTATCTTCTTTTTAAATAGGGAGTCAATACATTTCACCACTTTTTTATTTATTTCCATGACAGATCAAAACTCGTTTTCTCATAGCTCTCTCTTGTCCCTCTGCAGCAGACATATGGTGAGCAATATGTTTGGAACATTGAATCACAATAAAATCGCAGCATTGAATCACAATGCATATAATATCGGCACGTAAGAATCAGGATAATATTATATCGTGAGGTCCCTGGTAATTCCCAGCCCTAGATGAAAGGGGAGCATGAGTAAAAAAGTTTAGGACGCACTGGTCTGCTGCAGCGTTTCCCAAACTCGGCCCTGGAGCCTTCCGGAGTGCACATTTAGTTTTTTCCCCCTATCATTACACAGTGATTCAAATAACTAACTCTTCATCAAGATTTTATTATTTGAATTAGCTGTGTAGTGCTAGGAAGAAAAAAACTGGAAACAAAACGTGCACCCATGGGGGGCCCCAGGAACGAGTTTGGGAACCCCTGGTCTAGTGCATGCATTGCCCTGCTCATCCTGAATGTAACACTACGTGTATTAAACACTTCTCTTCATCTCTAGCTTTGATCTCTTCCCCTTTTCCATATATTCTCTCTTCCCTTTTTCATTAGCTGGCTAAATCCTTTGTTCCGCATTGGATACAAACGAAGGCTAGAGGAAGATGACATGTACAAAGTGCTTCCGGAGGATGGATCTGAAAGACTGGGAGAGGAACTACAGAGGTATGGCAAACGTATAATTTTGAACCAAGACAGAAGTGGCCTGATGAATTGTGGTTAATTAAGCCCAAACATCACCTTAAATAAAACGTAATAGCGGAATCGCCTTCAAACCAGTTGTTTATCGCCCACCTGAGGATGTTTATCCTACCACTACTATACACTAAGCATATCATGAAAGCCATATCCTTTTGGCTGTTTACCCTTTGATAATTGGGTGAAAAGGAGTTGCGGCATTTAACATGTCCTTGTTAATATTTTACATGCTGCCTGTCCTGTCTGCTTTCAAGGACAGTTCTAAAATGACTCAATAAAAGGAAGCATGCATACCCTCCTGTAAATGAGGGAAAAAATAAACAAAGTGTTTCAGCATTTCACCAAGACATTGTGAATATTCACCTATACAACCTGGCCTCAGGGAGATTTGTAGGATTTGGAATGTACACTTGTCTCCCTCCATTTAGTATATGTTACCTTACAAAATGTAATAACTATTGTACCACATCATACAAATTGGATGACTGACTGTATCAAGCATCTTGGAGGACGTATAGTATTATACATCTTTCTCTGGGACCGGGCTTCTTGTTGCGTTGTTAGTATTTGTTGCTAACGTTAGTGGCTAAAGCAGCAGGTTAGGAGTATTTGCTTAGCAGGTATGGAGAATTTAAGTTGAGGTTAGGGGAAGGGTTGGCTAAAATGCTACAGTTGTCCCCGACGTGACTAAAACATGCAACCTTTGAGTTGCTGGACAGACCCATGCTCCCTGACCTACTTTTGTTTCTGTCTTAAGTAACCGGACCATTATTCTATTCGCAACGTAGCGTATCATACTAAAGGGAGGTACACAAATGTAAATAACATATCCTACGTTTGTTAAATGTGGTCATGCTGATCAATCCGTTGTCTTTAACTAAACAGGGGTGTCAAACATTGCAGGGGGTCCATTTCGGCCCGCAGGTGGTTTGAGTAATATAAACTATTTTAAAATATTGTTTTTGCAGGGAAAACTACCTCGATATATTTTAAAATGACAAATCAATGTAGTTACTTCAGAACTATTTAAATCTGATCTGATATTGTTTTATATTATGAACCTTCAGTGAGTTTCTTTGAGTTACACATTCATACTCTAAGATTCAGACAGAGCAATGGATGCAAGCACTGACCATCCATGAGGTCGGAATTATAGTTTTAACCATGTTTTGAAGATGTATAGTGTTTGCTTACAATGACATTGTTTAGACACAGTGGAGTAAAACAAGCTTATTTTGTGTTGTGATGGATTAAGACAGTTGAACTAAGCTCACAAATCAATGGCTATATACTCATTCATTTAAATGTAAAGAAATGGATGTACCAATCTTAGATTGCCCCTTTAAGGGTAATTGTATCACCACATGATGCAATGCAGACTTGAACATCCAGGTACCTATAGGGATACCTTGCGTCGTCAGTCCTCGCCTCCTCAAAACTCATTGGCGAGGACGTGAGAAATCAAGTCATTGCAATTGAGATTCTCCCAAAGTAAAATGAAAGCCATCTCTCCACAGTCTTTGGGACCATGAGGTGCAGAAGGCTGCTAAAGATCTCAGGCCTCCCAAACTCACCAAAGTCCTGATCAAGTGCTACTGGAAACCCTACGCAGTGTTGGGGATCTTTACTCTTATTGAGGTATGTAGAAGAAAAAACACGACCTGTTTAAGACTTACTGGTACCCTGCTAGGGAATTAATGATATCTTAGCCATATGTTTTATATATCAAGCTGTGGATTCACCTCATATCCTCTGTATTCTCTACCTCTTCTCTTGTTCCCCCAATAGGAGGTGATTAAGGTGATCCAGCCAGTGTTCTTGGGAAAGCTGATCCAATACTTTGAGAAGTACGATCCTGATAATATGGATGCACTGTATGAGGCCTTTGGCTACGCTGCTGGTGTCTGTCTGTCCACCATGATCTTGGCTGTCACGCATCACCTTTACTTCTTCCACGTCCAGAGGACCGGCATGAAAATGCGAGTAGCCATGTGTCACATGATCTACAAGAAGGTAAGAGACACATGCCTACAGACCTTTTTTAATTTTTTTAACTGTTTTTTTCAAGGTTGTATCTGATGTCCTGAACTTGAACTTGGCAGACTAAAGGATGAGCCACCCTCCCTCTAGGGCACATGTCAAACTCATTCCAGAGGGCCAAGTATCTGCGGGTTTTCGCTCCACCCTTGTACTTAATTGATGAATTATGGTCACTGATTAGTAAGGAACTCCCCTCACCTGGTTGTCTAGGTCTTAATTGAAAGGAAAAACCTGCAGACACTTGGCCCTCCTTGGTTTGAGTTTGACACCCCTGCTCTAGGGCAGTATTTCCCAACCCATACGTTTCACTTTTTTAAACCTAAGTTTGCACACCTGATTCAATTAGTCAAGGGGTTGATGATTTATAGAGTAATTCAATCCGGTGTGCCAGTTTAGGGCTACATAAAAAAATGTGAAACAACTAGTGGTCCCTGAGGAGAGGGCTGGGAAACCCTGCTCTATGGTATGACTGCCTTTCCAAACTGACATTTAGGTATTTTCTTCTTCATATTGTGACAAATTACCTGGTTATTTATTGAGTTTGCAATAATTAACGTGGTAATGTATATGTCACCCCATAGGCCCTGTGTCTCAGCAGTGTAGCGATGGGAAAAACAACCACAGGCCAAATAGTGAACCTGCTATCCAACGATGTCAACAAGTTTGATGAGGTATGAACCCTGTAATGCATTTTTTTTGTCACTTTGCATATTGCTGACTTAGTGTATTAGCAACAGTAGAAAAAGCTGTTGAAAATAAACCTATACTTTTAAGACCTTTTGATCCACTGTGCAGACAGACAGACCCAATCCAATATCAGCTGTGTTACTTCAACCCTGGAAGTTGCACAAGGCTGACTGAGTTGTTAACCTGCATGGTGCCAGTCAAAGTAACACTTGAGTTTTTAAAGTAGAGTACTGTGCATTTTGATAATGGTCCGAGTCACAGGCTCCTCCGGGCACCTGGCAGACAAATGAACATTTTGACTTGTTACTCCAGTGTTTCCCAATCCTGGTCCTCCAGTACCCCCAACAGTATACATTTTTTATTGTAACCCTGTACAAGTGCACCTGATTAAACTTGTCAACTAATCATGAAGCCCTCAATGAGTTGAATGAGGTGTGTTTGTCCAGGGCTACAATGAAACTGTGTACTGTTAGGGATACTCAAGGACCACGGTTGGGAAACACTGTCCTACTCCACCCTGCTGTTTTATTGCATATTGTGGTCAATGATTCAAAGTCAAGGAAAGGTGCTGCTACATATTACTGTTTAGAACATGGCTGAATGGAACGTGCACAGTTGAATTCAGTGACTGTAGCATCAAACTACAGTGTAGATGAAGCAGCCATGTTATAGATGTTACACAGGGGTCTAGAACACGGGTCTACAACTCATGGCTTGTGGGCCACATCAGGCCCATAAGTCACTTGTGGTGGCCTGCTGGAGGGAATTTGAGACAACTGATGTACCATAACCTCCCAAAATCCTGTTCTTTTTTAGAAACACTCACCCTATGAGTTCCAACACATGATCCCTCTTGGTTACAGGTGACTATTTTCCTGCACTTCCTGTGGGTAGGGCCTCTCCAGGCGGCGGCCGTCCTGGGGCTGCTGTGGGTGGAGATTGGCCCATCATGCCTCGCAGGCATGGCCGTCCTCGTCATCCTTATGCCAACGCAGACCATGTTTGGAAGGCTCTTCTCCAAGTTCAGGTAACACACAATGTAGATAGGAGTCTGAGCTTACGATTTTTCAAAACACGCAGGGAGGTCAGTGAGTGCCTTTTCTTGCCCAATATGAACCCGAATGAACATAGCAATTGCTTTACAAATTGATCTTTGGCCTGCTTTTATGATGTGTAATGATTATCCCTAGCATAGACCATATGAGAACATAATCCTAACCCTAGTGTTGAATTTTTTATTTATTTAACCTTTATTTAACCAGGTAAGCTAGTTGAGAACAATTTCTCATTTACAACTGCGACCTGGCCAAGATAAAGCAAAGCAGTGCAACAGAAACAACAACACAGACTTACACATGGAATAAACAAGCGTACAGTCAATAACACAATAGAAAAATATGTCTATATACAGTGTGTGCAAATGAAATGAGGTGAGGCAATAAATAAGCCATAGTAGCAAAGTAATTACAATTTAGCAGATTAACACGAGTGATAGATGAGCAGATGATGGTGTGTAAGTAGTGATACTAGTGTGCAAAAGAGCAGCAAAGTAAATAAAAACAATATGGGGAATGAGGTAGTCCATCTGTAAATAGCCCTATGTGCAGTGATCGGTTAGCTGATGTTTAAAGTTAGTGAGGGAAATGTAAGTCTCTAGCTTCAGCGATTTTTGCAATTAATTCCAGTCACTGGCAGCAGAGAACTGGAAGGAAAGGTGGCCAAAGGAGGTGTTGGCTTTGGGGATGACCAGTGAGCTATACCTGCTGGAGCGCGTGGGTATTGTTATCGTGACCAGTGAGCTGAGATAAGGCGGAGCTTTACCAGCATATACTTTTTTTTTTCTTCATTTATCTGTTATTTTACCAGGTAAGTTGACTGAGAACACGTTCTCATTTACAGCAACAACCTGGGGAATAGTTACAGGGGAGAGGAGGGGGATGAATGAGCCAATTTAAAACGGGATTATTAGGTGACCGTGATGGTTTGAGGGCCAGATTGGTAATTCAGTCAGGACACCAGGGTTAACACCCCTACTCTTACGGGATATTTAATGACCTTAGAGTCAAGACACCCGTTTAACGGCCCATCTGAAAGACAGCACCGTACACAGGGCAGTGGGATTTTTTTTAGACCAGAGGAAAGAGTGCCTCCTACTGGCACTCCAACACCACTTCCAGCAGCACTTCCAGCTGCATCTGGTCTCCCATCCAGGGACTGACCAGGACCAAACCTGCTTAGCTTCAGAAGCAAGCCAGCAGTGGTATGCAGGGTGGTATGCTGCTGGCACTTATAGATGACCTGGAGCCAGTTGGTCTGGCAACAAATATGTAGCGAGGGCCATCCGACTAGAGCATACAAGTCACAGTGGTGGGTGGTAAAAGGGGCTTTGGTGACAAAACGGATTGAAAAGCATGCATTTGGTTTTACTAGCGTTTAAGAGCAGTTGGAGGCCACGGAAGGAGTGTTGTATGGCATTGAAGCTCGTTTGGAGGTTTGTTAACACCGTGTCCAAAGAAGGACCAGATGTATACATAATGGTGTCGTCTGCGTAGAGGTGGATCGGGGAATCCCCCGCAGCAAGAGCGAGATCGTTGATATATACAGAGAAAAGAGTTGGCCTGAGAATTCAACCATGTGGTACCCCCATAGACTGCCAGAGGTCTGGACAACAGGCCCTCCGATTTGACACACTGAACTCTGTCTGCGAAGTAGTTGGTGAACCAGGCAAGGCAGTCATTTGAGAAACCAAGGCTATTGAGTCTGCCGATAAGAATAAGCTGATTGACAGTCGAAAGCCTTGGCCAGGTTGAAGACGGCTGCGCAGTACTGTCTTTTATCGATGGCAGTTATGATATCGTTTAGTACCTTGAGCGTGGCTGAGGTGCACCCATGACCAGCTCGGAAACCAGATTGCACAGCGGAGAAGGTACGGTGGGATTCGAAATGGTCAGTGATTTGTTTATTAACTTGGCCTTCAAAGACTTTAGAAAGGCAGGGCAGGATGGATATAGGTCTATAACAGTTTGGGTCTGGAGTGTCTCCCCCTTGAAGATGGGGATGGCCGCGGCAGCTTTCCTATCTTTAGGGATCTCGGACGATACGAAAGAGCGGTTGAACAGACTGGTAATAGGGGTTGCAACAATGGCAGTGGATCATTTTAGAAAGAGAGGGTCCAGATTGTCTAGCCCAGCTGATTTGTACGGGTCCAGGTTTTGCAGCTCTTTCAGAACATCTGCTATCTGGATTTGGGTGAAGGAGAAGCTGGGGAGGCTCGGGCAAGTAGCTGCGGGGGGTGCGGAGCTGTTGGCCGGGGTTGGGGTAGCCAGGAGGAAAGCATGGCCAGCCGTAGAGAAATGCTTATTGAAATGTTCGATTATCATGGATCTATCAGTGGTGACCGTGTTACCTAGCCTCAGTGCAGTGGGCAGCTGGGAGGAGGTGCTCTTGTTCTCCATGGACTTTAGTGTCCCAAAACTTTTTGGAGTCAGAACTACAGGATGCACATTTCTGTTTGAAAAAGCTAGCCTTTGCTTTCCTAACTGACTGTGTGTATAGGTTCCTGATATCCCTGAAAAGTTGCATATCGCGGGGACTATTCGACGCTATTGCAGTCCACCACAGGATGTTTTTGTGCTAGTCAAGGTTAGTCAGGTCTGGAGGGAACCAAGGGCTATATCTGTTCTTAGTTCTACATTTTTCGAAAGGGGCATGCCTATTTAAGATGGTGAGGAAATTACTTTTAAAGAATGACCAGGCATCCTCGACTGACGGAATGAGGCCAATATCCTTCCAGGATACCCGGGCCAGGTCGATTAGAAAGGCCTGCTCGCAGAAGTGTTTTAGGGAGCGTTTGACAGTGATGAGGGGTGGTCGTTTGAGCGTGGACCCATAGCGGATGCAGGCAATGAGGCAGTGATCGCTGAGATCCCTTTGTAGGGCCAGTTGGTCAGGATGATATCTATGAGGGTGCCCATGTTTACGGATTTAGGGTTGTACCTGGTGGTTTCCTTGATTTGTGTGAGATTGAGGGTATCTAGTTTAGATTGTAGGACTGCTGGGGTGTTAAGCATATCCCAGTTTAGGTCATCTAACAGAATGAACTCTGAAGATAGATGGGGTGCAATCAATTCACACATGGTGTCCAGGGCACAGCTGGGAGCTGAGGGGGGTCTATAACAGGCACCAACAGTGAGACTTATCTCTGGAGAGAATCATTTTTAAAGTTAGAAGCTCAAACTGTTTGGACATAGACCTGGAAAGTATGACAGAACTTTGCAAGCTATCTCTGCAGTAGATTGCAACTCCTCCCCCTTTGGCAGTTCTATCTTGATGGAAAATGTTGTAGTTGGGTAATGAAATCTCAGAATCTTTGGTGGCCTTCCTAAGCCAGGATTCATAATCATAGTAATTTCAAACCTTACATATGATTGTAAACAAATGTAAGTATCTTTCTATTATGCTTGGGAATACTTTGGAACAGATTTCCAAAAATAAAATTGCTGGGGGGGTGAGGGTTGAGGAACCCAGACCTAATATATGACTGTCCTTTCCTTGCAGGAGTAAAACAGCAGCCTTGACAGACAATAGGATACGCACAATGAATGAAGTGGTGTCTGGAATCAGGATCATCAAAATGTATGCCTGGGAGAAACCCTTCTCAGCACTGGTCAATGAAGTCAGAAGGTAAAAAAAAAAGTATAACATTGAAGCTTTTGCACGGATCCCACTGCACAGAACAAACTCAATATTGAGATAGTGTTAGATTTGTAGATATTGTTACTGTAATAAGGCTTAACAAGTGCTGTTGTCCAAAGCCCATTACAGATTGTGAAATGTGTTATTTCAAGAATTCTGTTATCACCCATGATTCATTTCAGCTGGTTGTTCTGTTAGGATTGCTGACGCGAGTGAAAGTCCCACGGTGTGTTTTAACCAAAGACCTTTCTCTTCTTGTAATTTTTCTGTCTTGACGAATCGACACCAACAATAGCTTCTTATGATGATGTAACAATGTTTATTAAGGAAACTGTCAAACACACTAACTACATTGTCTCTTCTGAGGGTTTGTCCAGACATTTTAGATAATCTTATCTAGTACTTTGTGCCAAAGTAACACTGACACAAATGTATAAGTTATACAAACATACAGATGTCAGTAAAATCAACTAAAATCCTAGTAATTACCACCCAAGCCTAATGAAAAGGGTTTATACTGGGGTATTTTGAAATACCCACGGTATGATTTTTCAATACTTGTATTTATTTATTTCACTCAGTGGCCAATCTACTACTGGGTCAGACCCCTTTTCCAGAACAGTCTGATTTCTTCAGAGATTGGAAACTTTGCTCAATTAGTATCAAAAGACTTAACGTGTGCCAGGAACACATTCCCCACACCATTTCAACATTGCCACCAGCCTGTACCGTTGACACCAGGCAGGATGGGGCAATGGACGCATGCTGTTTACACCAAATCCTTTCTCTACCATTGGACCAGGCAATGTTTTTCCACTCCTCAATGATCTAGTGTTGGTGATAGTGTGCCCATTGGAGCCACTTCTTTTTTTTTAAGCTGATAGGAGTGGAACCCCGGTGTGGTCGTCTGCTGCAATAACCCATCTGTGTCAAGGACCGACAAGTTGTGCGTTCCGAGATGCCGTTCTGCACACCTCTGTTGTACTGCACCGTTATTTGCCTGGTTGTGGCCCCCTGTTAGCTTGCATGATTCTTACCATTCTCATTCGGCCTCATCAACTAGCTGTTTTCGCTCACAGGACTACCGCGGACTGGATGTTTTTTTAACAGTCGCACCATTCTCGGTAACCCTAGTCACTGCGGTTTCTGAGATACTGGAATCGGCCCGCCTGGCACCGACGTTCATACCACGCTAAGTCTCTTGGGTCACTTGCTTTGCCCATTCTAACGTTCAATTGAACAGCAACTGGATGCCAGTCTGCCTGCTTTATATAGCAAGCCATGGCCACGTGATTTACTGTCTGAAGCTAACCATTTTTGTGAACGGGGTGGTGTACCTAATTAAACTGGACACTGAGTGCAGTCATCCTGCAGTCGTCTTATGCACTAGGTTAATAGATAAAGCAGATCGTGTTCTTCATTTCGCCTGTTTTGTTTTTTTTCATTATGAAGCACTTCCCCAAAGCAGCTGATTGAGCCAATCATGGTATTGTTACGACCCTGGGTTTATAAGCGCGGAAATCGACCCTGCCACATTAGCATGCTTTTGCGGCACAGTCGAGAGCGCGCCGGACCTCGGGCTCGAAGGTCGAGAGTTCGAGACCTGCTCCCTGCTGTTTGTTTACAAAGAGCACACAGAGTTAACGGTGAAGTTCAAGTTACGCTTGAAATTCACAACTGTTTGCCAGCTAAATATCTTATAGCTAGCTATACGTTTAACTTTTAATTCGCTCCAACTCAGGGATCCAGCTATGTATTTGGTTTGCTAACTTGCTAGCTAAGTGGCTAGCCTGCAAGATCAAGCTTCTTGGTTACAGCAGACGATAAATCTCCTCCTGGATCAAGAACCCTGCTGTCTAATATTTGTTTTGTGCGTGCAACAAATCATTTAAGATAGTTGTACAACTTTATGAGCAGGGGTGTCTGTCCTTGCAATTTGTTTATGTTGAATTGCACTTGTTAACAATTAGCAAGCGTCCGCTATGGGAATACGATAGTACTCTGTGGTGCACATCGGCTTTCTGGGTTTGTTTTTGTTACGGAATGCCTCTCTCACCCCTCCCCAGGAAAGAAATCTCCAAGATCATGTCGAGCTCCTACCTGCGAGGCCTCAACATGGCCTCCTTCTTTGCGGCCAGTAAGATCATAGTCTTCATCACCTTCACCGTCTACGTCCTCCTGGGGAACACCATCTCAGCCAGCCGGGTGTTTGTGACCGTGTCTTTGTACAGTGCCGTCCGCCTCACCGTCACCCTCTTCTTCCCCTCGGCCGTAGAGAAACTGTCTGAGACGCGCATCAGCGTCCGTAGGATCAAGGTATTACAATACATGTGAACTTCTTAAATGGTTGCATTCTCCGAAGGAGTTTTAGTGTTTATTTGTGCTATCATATGGTAATGTTTTCCTGGGAAGCACACGGTATCTGTATAGTTAATCCAAGGTAGAGATGCTATGACACATCGTCCCTTAAAAATAATCCGTGTGAAATGCAGATCTAAGCGCTGCTGCGGATATGAATCCCATTCTTGCCCAGTTGCTCTGGTTATTGTGCATTTACTTAATACATATCTGTCAATAGAGATAATGCATAATCTCTTGATGTGTGAACCATGCAATACCAGAGCTCTCCTGAAGTTGTGCAAGGCTCGTCTTCTGCACGTGTTGGCTTCCGACAGTGCAGGTGTCGTCTCTGCGCTGGGCTCCTTTTTAGTTAATTTTAGATGAGCTGTCCTGACAGTTGCCTGGATGCCAATGTGAAACACAAGGCCCAGCTCTGGCTGATCCCATAAGACTCATTATGTAATCATGTCACATTATCATGCTTTATGATCAGTGACTGTAAAATCATCATGGGACTTATCTGAGCCACAGCCAGGCTTTTAATTTACTGTATGTCATCTGATTGTTCAAAGCCAGGGACGTAACAGGCATCATTGCAGTCAAGATCCTCAAGTTGTTGAATGTGTCATCTCGATCCAACACGATTGTAAACAAAGTCTCGGGTCCATCTCGATGTGGCAGTTTTGTTAACATAAGGAGACATGGCTGTATATCACTGTAGAACTCTTGATGAACTATTGTTTCCACTCAGACTTTTCTCCTGTTGGATGAGATTGTGAAAAGCAACCATGGATTTCTCCAGGAGGAGAAGCAAGAGCCCTCTGTGGAAATCCAGGACCTGATTTGCTACTGGGACAAGGTGAATGTTCAACTACTGCCACCCAGACTCCTAGATACACCTACAGTACTGTTTACTGCTATCACAAACACCTTTATTACAGCTTGATGCTGCGTGTGTGTGTGTGTGTGTGTGTGAGAGCTCAAAGTATTGAGACCGAGACAATTGTATTGTTTTTGCTCTCTAATCCAGCACTTTGGATTTGAAATGATACAATGACGGACGTTAAAGTGCAGACTGTCAGCTTTCATTTCAGGGTATTTTCATCCATATCGGGTGAACCGCTTAGAAATTACAGCACTTTTTGTTCATAGTCCTCCCATTTTAGGGGACCAAAAGTGTTTATAAACAAATTCACTTGTGTATTAAACTTGTGAGTCTACAAACATTTTGGATGCATTTGCTGTTTGTTTTGGTTGTTTAAGATTATTTTGTGCCCAATAGAAATGAATGGTAAATAATGTCACTTATTGTATATAAGAATAGAATATGTTTCTAAACACTTCTACATTAATGTGGATGCTACCATGATTATGGATAGTCCTGAATGATTTGTGAGAAAGGTAGCTCATACCCCCCCAAGACATGCTAAACTCTCTCCATTACAATAACAAGGCAGGTTAGCATTTGTATATTTATGCATTTTGGTGCTCACTCTTTTATAATAAAGTGTAACCTGAAATGACCCCTCTCTCGCTCTGTACAGAGTCAGGACGCCCCGTCTCTCCAGAACCTGTCACTCACAGTAAAGTCAGAGCAGCTCGTCGCCGTCATTGGTCCTGTGGGGGCTGGAAAGGTCAGAGGTCATGTTTCTTAGCTTGGTGTGGCAGCTTATTGCATCACTGTATGAGGACCGCCAACGTAGCGGGGAAGTAAGCCAACTGGAATATTTATTTAAAGTGTGAATCAGATACCGGTTTTGCAGGATGTGTAAACATTGAGGTTTTCTCCTCTTACTGTGACATAAAGCCTGCCTTTGTGTACACTTGAGTGTACAAAACATTATGAATTCCTGCTCTTTCCATGACAGACTGGCCAGGTGAATTCAGGCCAATGCTATGATGCCTTATTGATGTCACTTGTTAAATCCAGCTCAATATTGGGAAGGTGTTCCTAATGTTTTGTACACTCAGTGTATGTTCTTCTTATCAAGCTCGCCTGTTCCCCCTTCACATTTCCCACAGTCCTCTCTGCTCAGCTCCATCCTGGGGGAGCTGCCTCACGACAAGGGGGTGTTGAAGGTCAAAGGTCAGCTGACCTACGCCTCCCAGCAGCCCTGGGTGTTCCCTGGAACCATCCGCAGCAACATCCTGTTTGGCAAAGAGCTCCATCCTCAGAAGTATGAGAAGGTCCTGAGAGCCTGCGCCCTCAAGAGGGTAAGACACACTGAATGGAGCTCTCATTATATTTAATGCTGGGAGACTGCTAAATGCAAGGATTGGTGAAGCTCCATTGTGAACGTTGGATCTCTTGAACTTTTGACTGCAAAGAGCACCAACACCTTGGGCTCTAGGTGGTACGCCTTTCATCAGAGCTGCCAACACTCGTACATGAACACATACAAGCTCTGTCCCCTCTGCCCTATTGAACACAATGGGAGATTCTGATGGTTGTGGGTCCTGTTAACCCCTGTCGTCTCTGTTGTCCCTTCTGTGTTCAGGACATGGAGCTGCTGCCAGACGGAGACCTGACATTGATAGGGGACAGAGGAGCAACCCTCAGTGGGGGACAGAAAGCTAGAGTGAACCTGGCCCGGTAAGACCACAGCTCCACTTCATACCAGAGTAGAAATGAGTTGAGGTACATTCTATAGATGAATATCCTCCAGTCTCTATCTGAAAGCCTTGTGTCTCAGGGCTGTGTACCAGGATGCTGACATCTACCTGCTGGACGACCCTCTAAGTGCTGTGGATGCGGAGGTCGGGAGACACCTGTTTGAACAGTGAGTGAACCACAGTTTCAGCTAAACACGTTTATTTTTTATTTTTTACAACTGAATAGAGTGATGCAGTACAATAATACACTGATAGGACTTTGCTCTCAATGCACCGTCTCAACATGACTGTAAAACAGCAAAACAATAGAAAACACAACTGACTGGGCACACACGGGTTGTTTCCACGTCATTTCAATGAAGTGACGTTGAACCAATGTTTAATTGATGTCTGTGCGAGCTCATTCACTTTTGCAGCAGCATAATCCTCACTCTCCTTGTCCTTTATAAGGGGTCACGGGAATTGCCACAGGGTAGCTCACCAAGTCTAAACATTGTCTAAGCAAGGAAATGACCTCATTGATCATGAGCAAAGTGTTCCTCTCTTACTGAAGTATGTAATACAGTGGATTAACTACTGGCTTACTGAAGCATAAACTGGAATATGTACGGTACTTCCACTTTTGTTCTGGGGCGTTATGAAGCACTCTGTTCCTGCTCCTGTCCCCCAGTCCTTTGTTGATTTTATCTGGAAGAGTAGCGGAAAGCCTGGAGTGCTCTATTCCTACCTCCCTGAGGTCTCCAGCAAAGCAGCCCTAGCCTCTGGAAGGCAGGAAAAGGAGTGGTGCTGCTGCCACTCTCAGGCACACAATGGCAACAGGGCCCTACTCTACCTCTTCCTGTCACATGACATGGTCCTCTGAAAGTGTTCATAATGGAACCAGCAGGGCAGTGATGAGCAGTGGGCTGCATGTTTACTGTGCAGGGCTCACTTTTACAGAAAGCTATAACGCTATTGAAACGTGTTCTAACCGTTGAAAGAGCAAATCTGTGTTTTTGGTGTGGGTGTTGTCACAGGCCCACCAAAATGCACGCATTTTGCGTACCAACAATGCAATTCTGTCCGTGTACACAGGCACGAGATCCCGGTTATGCAGAAATGAATAGAGCCTGAATTGTATTTTATTTAATTTTTCATAAAAAATAAATCCACTGAGTAAATCTAACGTCCTGATTCTCGAGCTGCAACACAGCTGCAATACATCATTATTCGACGTAGCCCCTCCTGTTTGTTGTGATGCTGAGTTTGCCAACTGTCAGCTGTACGTAAACACATGGACAAATCCCTTTTCGACTCCCTGTGTTGTGGAAAGGTAAACGCATTGTTTCAAGCTAACGTTAAGCGAACATAAGATGGACATTCAGTGGGCTCTGAAGTGCCAGCAGTTCACTCGCATTTGTTAGTGAAAGAAATTTAAATGCAAATACGAAAAATAACTGGTCTCATTTATGCGAGTGATACATTTAATTATGCGTTCCATTAGTTGTATTTTTATTTTTTTTACCCCCTTTTTCTCCCCAATTTCATGGTATCCAATTGTTAGTAATTACTATCTTGTCTCATCGCTACAAGTCCCGTACGGGCTCAGCCATGCGTCCTCCGAAACACAACCCAACCAAGCCGCACTGCTTCTTAACACAGCGCGCCTCCAACCCGGAAGCCAGCTGCACCAATATGTCTTGGGAAACACTGTGGTTAGCGCGCACTGCGCCCGGCCCGCCACAGGAGTCGCTGGTGCACGATGAGACAAGGATATCCCTACCGGCCAAACCCTCCCTAACCCGGACGACGAATAGAGTCTCTGGTGGCACAGCTAGCGCTGCGATACAGTGCCCTAGACCACTGCGCCACCCGGGAGGCCCTATTAGTTGTATTTTCCACGTAATATTACGCGGATCACGCAACCTCATAGACTAACTGTAATTATGATCCACGCCACAAAAAAAATTCAAGTATAATCAAAAATTAACATCTTGGCATTAAATGGAGTCGGGAGTTTAGAAAACTAGCGAACAGCTTTCAGATTCCCTTTGCGGTTGCCTACTTCCACGCTTATAAATCAGTTTGAGGTCTCTGTCGATGTGTTCATTTTGTTTTAAAAAAATGTTTTTGCTTTTAGTGTTGATTAGGATCCGTGTCTGAAAAGCCAATACTTGTGAGCTGGCCCTAGTGATTGTCACCTATCAAACAGGGCCAATCTCCAATTTGCCCACATGAGTCTGGTACTCTGAAAAGTTGGGACAGGGTTGGCAGGTCTGCTGTCAACTCAGACTGTCTCCATGTGTTTGTATGTCCAGGTGTATTTGTGGTATTCTGAAGAATAAGCCCCGCATCCTGGTCACCCACCAGTTGCAGTACCTCCAAGCAGCCAACCAGATCCTCGTCCTCAAGGAGGTGTGTTCCTGGCAGGGTTTAACATTCTACACATGCTTTAAGACTGCATAGGAGCACACATGCACTACCCTGTGCTTAAGTTAATGCAGGACCTGCACAGCAAGCAGGGGGAGATGTGTTTCCATGGGTTATACTGTAAGCACATGTAGGAACACCTCTATAATTGCACACAGACAAGACTTATACATTACATTCAAACTCCAAATGTTTGGTGGGGTGTGACTTTCGTGAGTCTGTTTCAGGGTCACATGGTGGCAAGGGGGACGTACAGCGAACTCCAGTGCTCTGGGGTCGACTTCACCTCCCTCCTGAAGAGGGAAGAGGAGGGGCCACAAGCCCCAGGGGCGGAGACTGAAAGCCGCTCGCCACGCAGCCGCACCCTCTCGCAGAATTCCGTGGTCTCCCACACCTCCTCCATACGTTCTGTTAAAGATGGAACTGAACAGCTTCCGGTGGGTCCCGCCCACTTCCAGTCCTTTGATACAGTCGCCAGGAGCATTTTCACTCTGTGTCCCTGATGATATTTTGTAGCAAAGCAGTGAGTGAAGAAAATGTTACCTGTGTTTGCTCTTTTTGTCCACAAGAAGGCGTACAAACCTTTAGTAGAAGTTTGCCAGACACAGCAAATTCCATCATACGTAATATCTCAGACAGCACTGACATGATTTTGACAACACTTTGGTGAATGATGTCTTGCCATAGAGATTCGGCATTTACACAATTACACTGATTTGGCCCAAGGCAGTATCTATAATAATAGACCGAAATGATTTAGTCACAGGCTATAACTCAATTTTCACTGCATCATTCGTGGGGGACAAAGTGTTTACTGTTGCCTTGTAATTTTAGTAGAAGCTATGCAAGCCACAGCAAAGTACATGTTGTACTTTCCTTAAGAAAAAAGTTCATTTGTATCTTGTTGACATGCTCAGATTCCCCAACACAGGGGTTGTGTAAGTTCTCAACGTCCCTCCTGCTTGAACCTCTACAGAGTTTCTCCTACACAGAGTGCACAGAATGACTCACTTAACATTATGTTGCACAGATGTCATTTTATTTGCAGTGGCTTTAATGAATAGCCCCATTAAATCCTATGATGTTTGTGTGTAATGCAGGCAGAGCCTGTCCAGACAATAGTCGAGGAGAGCCGCTCCGAGGGGACCATCGGCGTCGGCCTCTATGTCAAGTACCTGAAGGCAGGCGCCAACATCCTGGTGTTGATAGGAGTTGTATTACTCCAGTTCCTAGCTCAGGTAATGACATCATAACCCCAGTACAACTACATGGTCAAAAACAGCAATAGTAGTGTGGAAGAAACTCAATCTGATGACGACTTCATTAAATGATATAGGTCTACTAACATATGTTTTTGTGTGCAGGCAGCATATATTCTACAGGACTGGTGGCTGGCATATTGGTAAGATGTTTTAATTTCACTGTTCATTTCCAGTCATGCAACTGTCATGTTACCGTTTTAACATGCAGTGTTGGGACTGGCTCTGTCTCCTCTGTGATTGACAGGGCAGGAGAGCAGGAGAAGCTCAACGTTAACGGCACTGTGACCGTCCAAAATGGTGTCAACGTCACTGAAGAGCTGAGCCTGGATTTCTACCTCGGCATTTACGCAGGTGAGACACCGTGGAAACCCTACTCTGGAAATTGTTTTGCTTCTCCTAGAATAGTGTCACGCAGGCTCTTTCTTCCTCCATAACCTTTGTGTGTCTGTCTGTGTTACAAAATGTAACATCCTAAAATGGGAAATCTGTCTTTTCAGGTTTGACTGGAGCAACTCTCATCTTTGGCTTTGCCAGGAGTCTGATGATGTTCAATGTGCTGGTGAAAGCTGCTCAGTCTCTGCACAACCGCATGTTCAACTCTCTCCTCCGGACACCTGTACGCTTCTTTGACATCAACCCAATTGGTGAGCCATAAGCCATGCATAAACTGGAACATATAGGGAAAGAGATTTTCTGTTGCCACAGTTTTGTGTTGAGAGATGCTGCATTTGTGTTTACTTGAGGTCAGACATAATATATCTGTAGACAAAGAAAGAAAAGTCTTTAAATTCCTGGTGTTGTCTCCTCTTGTGTCCCAGGAAGAGTCCTCAACCGCTTCTCTAAGGACATCGGCCAACTGGACGCGGCCTTACCTTGGACCTTTGTGGACTTCATTCAGGTGAGCCACAACACATTTTGGCCCTGCATCTTCACAAGGTATTTACTATTCGATCACCAGTTAACCTGTTCCCTCTCCTCTGGTTATGTCTTTGGGGCTGTTTTCCTGAGTAGATATTCCTGCAGATCATCGGTGTGATCGCTGTAGCGGCCTCCGTCATCCCCTGGATCCTCATCCCATTGGTTCCTCTTGTCATCGTCTTTCTGTTCCTGAGACGCTACTTCCTGCAGACGTCACGAGATGTGAAGCGCCTGGAATCCACCAGTGAGTGCCAGTGGCTTTTTAAAAACTTTTTGTGTGTGTGTGTGTGTGTGCTGACAGTAATCATGTCTCTCTGCAGCTCGGAGTCCAGTCTTTTCCCACCTGTCCTCGTCCCTCCAAGGTCTGTGGACGATCCGGGCCTTCAGAGCCGAGGAGAGATTCCAGAACACCTTTGACACTTATCAGGATCTGCACTCAGGTGGCTCTCCTTTCAATGCTGCCTTACTTCCATTTTGTTTGTACAAGTACATTGGGTAGAATGTATACGTGTTCTTAAATATAATTCTCAAACAGTCTCCGCTCTGTTCTATAGGAATAAAACTGAATCAGTGTCTCTCGTTTCTCAGAATCCTGGTTCCTGTTCCTGGTCACCTCTCGCTGGTTTGCCGTCCGCCTGGATGGCATGTGCGCTGTCTTTGTCACCATCACCGCCTTCGGCTGCCTTCTGCTCCGAGACCGTAAGAGACAACGGCACACAGAGCCAACACAATTACAGTTAGCTGAAAGAGGCTATGAAAACTACAGCTTGTTTCCATACCTAGAATAGAAATGATTGATTGAGCATTGGGTCTAACTAGTGTCCTGTTTGTTTCTCTTCTGGCCTTGTTAGAGGTGGAGGCTGGATCTGTAGGCCTGGCGTTGTCCTACGCTGTGACTCTCATGGGGATGTTCCAGTGGGGGGTGCGGCAGAGTGCTGAGGTGGAGAACATGGTGAGACAACCAGATATGTAGAGGAACACCTGTATTTACAATTAAACCCTTCCTCAGAGATGCTACATGCTTTACAAACTCACCAGAGAACTTAGTCTGTAAATATGTTGATTGAGATGTGTAACCCAGTTCTCAGAACTATTAGTGGTGACTCTGAAACTGCCTCCTGGTCTATTTGGCCTTTCATCTTGTTCATGCTGGTAGTCGTGCCAGGATGGAATGTTCGTCCATAACAGCTCTTTCAAGAATCCAGCCTGAGGGTTTTCTGAAGCTTCTTAATGCCGCTCTCTATTGTGCTTTTAGTTTCACGTTTTAACGTACTGCACAAGTACAGTGGAATGCCTTTCTTGCAAGCTCTAAACCCAACAATGCAGTAATCAATGTAGTATTAAAAATAACAGAACAAAAACATGAGATATAGAAATAAGAACATGAGAAGTCAGTAAGCTATATTCGGGGTCAGTCAGTTCCAGTACCATATTTACAATGTGCAAGTGTACTGGCGTGATAGGGGTGGGGTGACTAGGCATCAGGATGTATGATAAACAGGGTAGCAGTAGCTAATATGACGATTGTATGTATGTGTGTGTGTGTGTGCAAATGGAGTGTGTAGAGTCCTGTGAGTGAGCATAGAGACTAAATTAATACAAGGGTAACAAATAGTCCATGTAGCCATTTTGTTAATTATTAGAAGTAATATGGCTTGTGGATAGAAGCTGTTCAGGAGCTTGTTGCTGTCAGACTTGATCCACTGGTACCGCTTACTGTGCAGAAGCAGACAGAACAGTCTATGGCTTGTGTGGCTGGAATCTGGGCCTTCCTTCCTGGATGGTAGTGAGCTCACCCCCAATTATGTACTGGGCTGCTTAGAGAAGCCATGCTAGTACAAAAGCCAGGGCTGTTTGACATGGTGCTTTATTCACTGTCCTCAGATGACGTCAGTGGAAAGGGTGGTGGAGTACACAGAGCTGGAGAGTGAAGCACCCTGGGAAACCCAGAAGCGTCCTCCCCCTGAGTGGCCAAGCCAAGGCCTCATCACCTTTGACCGGGTCAGCTTCTCCTACAGCTCAGACGGACCTGTGGTCCTGAAGGACATGAAGGCCATGTTCAGGCCCAAAGAGAAGGTTGGCATCGTGGGCAGGACGGGTGCAGGGAAAAGCTCCCTTGTATCGGCGCTCTTCCGCCTGGCAGAGCCAGAGGGCAGGATCTACATCGATGGAGTTCTGACCTCCGAGATCGGCCTTCATGACCTGCGCCAGAAGATGTCCATCATACCTCAGGTAGCTACTGTTGGTGGGTCTTCTGTGGCTGCTCTGTCCCTTAGTCCTTCTGAATGTAGTAAAGGAAAGGCTTCTAGTTCAGATATGGCTGTTAGAGCTTATTACATTTTTCTGTTTGTGGCCCCTCTGTTCTGCAGGACCCAGTGCTTTTCACAGGCACTATGAGGAAGAACCTGGACCCTTTCAGCCAGCACACAGACGAGGACCTGTGGAATGCTCTCCAAGAGGTACTGCTCCTCAGACTCCTATTGATGCAGATACAGTTTCGAGATATACTCACACACATTTACATACAGGTTAATGGGCTTTTGGTGGCATCAGGGTTTTACTCCAGTAACTGTTTCCTCTCCAGGTCCAGCTGAAGTCTGTGGTGGAGGAGCTGCCCAATAAGATGGAGACGGTTCTGGCTGAGTCGGGCTCCAACTTCAGTGTGGGTCAGAGGCAGCTGGTCTGTCTGGCCCGAGCCGTCCTGAGGAAGAACCGCATCCTCATCATCGACGAGGCCACGGCCAACGTGGACCCCAGGTAAAGAGCTTCCTCTCTCACACACACGTTGCCATGGAGGACCTCCCGTCTGTCCTTTACAGCTGAGCAGCTGACATGCTTTAATGCTGCGTTCATAGCCAAGTGGGAAGGTGGTATTTACCACTTATGACTGGGAAAAATCCACTTGAAGGCCCCTCCAACTGGTAATTGCTAGTGGGGAAATTTGTCTATCATTCCTGAGCTCTGACTTTTCTCACATACTGACCTCTGACATCCCCTAGTAAGGAAATTCTCAATAACAGCAGCATTTTTGGCAGTTAAATGAAACAGTAAAACCATACTTTAATAAATAAATAAAAAGCAACTTACTAATATGGTTTTCGAACACTCATTTGTTTACAGGCATGATGGCTGTAATTTTAGTTTGATGCAGCCTATGGTCAATTAGCCACTCGTCTTTTCTCAATTAGTTGACTGCATCCAGCTGGTAATTACCAACTTCCCACTTGGTTATGAATGCAACATGACTGGGAGTTATAAAGTAGTAGAGGAAAGTGAGCGTTTCTTCCTCCCAGCTGAGTGTGTCCTCGTCTGTCTGTCCTGGCTCTCTGTAGAACAGACGAGTTGATCCAGAAGACAATACGAGACAAATTCAGGGAGTGCACCGTGCTCACCATCGCCCACCGCCTCAACACCATCATAGACAGCGACCGCATTCTGGTGAGAGCGCTCCACAGTTACACAATGATCACCCAACTGGGTACCTGTCTACACTACAGTATTTTTTGTTTTATATACAGTACCGTTCAAAAGTTTGGGGGTCATTTAGAAATTGTTGAAAGAAAAGCAACAAAAAAAATGTTCCATCAAATTGATCAGAAATACAGTGTAGACATTGTTAATGTTGTAAATGTCTTTTGTAGCTGGAAACAAAAGATTTTTTTCAATGGAAAATCTACGTAGGCTTACAGTGGCCCAATACAACAGCGTGTATTACTCTGTTCACAGAACAGCGCAAACTGGCTCTAACCAGAATAGAAAGAGGAGTGGGAGGTCCCGGTGCACAACAGAGCAAGAGGACCAGTACATTAGTGTCTAGTTTGAGAAACAGACCCCTCACAAGGCCTCAACTGGCAGGTTTATTAAATAGTACCCACAAAACACCAGTCTCAACGTCAACAGTGAAGAGGCGACTCCGGCATGTTGTAAATAAAAAGCCATATCTCAGACTGGCCAATAAAAATAAAATATTAAGATTGGCTAAAGAACACACACGGGACAGAGGAACTCTGCCTAGAAGCACAGTGGAGGACTTGTGAGGCGTCTGTTTCTCAAACTAGACACTCTAATGTACTTGTACTCTCGCTCAGTTGTACATCGGGGCCTCCCACTCTTTCTATTCTGGTTAGAGCCAGGTTGGGCTGTTCTGTGAAAGGAGACACAGCGTTGTATGAGATCTTAAGTTTTTTGGCAATTTCTCGCATGGATTAGCCTTCATTTCTCAGAACAAGAATAGACTGAGTTTCAGAAGAAAGTGTTTGTTTGTTTCTGGCCATTTTGAGCCTGTAATCGAACCCACAAATGCTGATGCTCCAGATACTCAACTAGTCTAAAGAAGGCCAGTTTTATTGCTTCTTTAATCAGAACAGCTTTCAGCTGTGCTAACATAATTGCAAAATGTTTTTTTTAATGATCAATTAACCTTTTAAAATGATAAACTTGGATTAGCTAACACAACATGCCATTGGAACACAGGAGTGATGGTTGCTGAAAATGGGCCTCTGTACACCTACGTAGATATTCCATTAAAAATCAGCCGTTTCCAGCTACAATAGTCATTTACAACATTTAAATGTCTGTTCAAATTGATGTTATTTTAATGGACAAAAACAAGGACATTTCTAAGTGACCCCAAACCTTTTTGAACGGTTGTGTGCGTGTCCCCCAAGGGCTTGTCAGGTCCTTTTTGTATCCCTAATGATACACCATAGATTACTTACTATATAACTTGACTCTGTTCCCAGGTTCTAGACGCGGGTCAGATCCACGCATACGACGAGCCCCACACCCTACTTCAGAACCACGATGGTATCTTCTTCAAGATGGTCCAGCAGACAGGCAGGCAGGAGGCCGTTGCCCTCCTGCAGTCAGCTAAACAGGTAAGTAGCACACTGACTCAACAGAGCATTTCTACTTTACTCTCCCACTCTGTTCTCTGCCAGTGAAATAGCTTAGAAATGTTCAAAGTGACATGCTACCACACAGATGTGTGGGAGTTGTGTTCTTGTGCGTCCACCACATACCTCTGGTGTTTCGGGTTGGCATCCACTAAACACTGGTTGTCTCATCTTGATTCAGGCATACAATAGCCGGAGTCGTCCCAGTACGACCAACGGCGGGGTCGGCGCAGACGGTAACTTGGTCATCTTTGAGACGGCCCTGTAAGAACCTAGAGGAGGCTTTGACTATTGTTTAAAGCCTGGAGTACTGCTCCTCGGAGTTGGCTGGCACTGCAGTCCCATGGCATTCTCCAGTCTACAGAGATCAACAGTGCCTTATCACCCAGCAAACACTACATGTTGGAAACTCCATTTGGACAGGAATCGCAACGGTTTGGTCCAGTTGGGGCTGAGTTGAGTTAAATCCACTTATGCAGTTGTAGGGAATTTTTTTCCCCAAGCTAAAAAAAAGTTGGGAAAGTACGTGGTGGGATAACACTAAATGTTAACTGTCCCTTATTTTTTATTTATCATTATATGAACATGCAGTAACCAATCAATCGATTTAAAGTAATAATCATCGAGACCCATGACAATTGATTGTATAATCGTGACTTGACTGATATTTGAGACAGACTTGCGTATACAATTTACAAGGGCCAACATTTGAGGACTCTTTCCTTAGATTCATATGTGGCCAATTAATATCCGATTTGAAAGTAAATACTACGTAATGTGGTTTAGTGCTTTCATTTTTTGCAGCAGTTTTATTTTAATAATTTCTATATAAATCATATTTATTATAAATGTAATTTGTATTCAAAGTAAAAACATAAGTTATTTAGCCATACCAAAGCAATCTCATATAAAGTGTCATTTTTTTGTTGTTGCATACCAGTGATGTAAACATTTTTTTTTAAAGACAACTTATTGCACCAGCAGCTCCAAATATATTTACTGTATCTGCTGTAGTCACTGCATCAATGTACCAAATAGGGTTTGTGAATGTCTTCTGAAACTCAGGTAGTTTGAATATGAATCCCACTAAATATTTAGTCAAAAGGGCAATTTCTCAGGCAACAATGTTGCAAATACTGTCTGGGAGTGGCCTGAGTGGGAGGGGAAAACTGACAATTGGCTTATTGGCAGAGAGGTTTGGAACACTCTTTCTTATTGGTCTATTAACTCATTTACCGCATGGTGATGTCACCATGGAAGGCCAAAACTCTATCCCAAAATTGCCTGAAATTTCAGCCTGTCTTTTCAAACAGCTCTTACACTACAAGGGCATCATCATTTTCATAATTTCATAGTATTACTCCAATAGTGTGGAGAGGTATATGAAACACAGGAAAATCATGTTTGACTGCACTGGGTTAAGAAATGGTTAGTCATGTAGATTAGAAATGTGATTAGTGAGGAATGTTGGGTAAGGTTGAAAAACAAATCGCGCGCCGGATTCGAACTGGCAACCTAACCTAGGAAAATCACGTTTGGCTGCACTGGGACTTGAAATGGTGTATACGGGAGCTTTTCTAGCTTGTAATTGACTGTGCCTTTTTATATTCAGCATTGATCCTCATCGTCAGGTCTTGTCAGATGAGTTTACATGAATGCATATCACTTCTATTTCTGAGAGTGATTTTAAAGGCTAGATTCAATCTGTAGCGCAGAAGATCCCCAGTATAGCATGATTGAAATGTAAAGGTCATTTCTGATTAAGCTGATGTGGTGTTTACATTGAATAGAGTCCCCACGCACGCTGGAAAATTGAAAGGCAATTGCGCTATAGTGTGGAACTAACGCCATACGGATTAAATAAAGCCCCTAATCAATTTGTTTTATACAATTTTTAAAATCGGCTCATTTCACTATTGCAACTGTTGACATGTTTGTAAGGAAAGTCACAGGACTGATGAATGTGGTTTTCCTTATTAGATGTTGTTCTGTCAAGGGTGGAAACAAAGGTGATTATTTAAGTTCAGGAATAAGGGTTGAGTTAGAACCTCTGGCATCAACAAGATTAGACCCGGTGACCTGATCCCTGTACCGAGTCCATGGTGCCACCGGGGAGACCACCAAGCTGTTCAGTCCGTTAGTAATGTAGATTAGACATGTGAGGAATGTTGGAAGGTACACTGCTCAAAAAAAGTAAAGGGAACACTAAAATAACACATCCTAGATCTGAATGAATGAAATATTATTGTTAAATACTTTTTTCTTTACATAGTTGAATGTGATAACAATAAAATCACACAATTTCAATAAAAAAATCAAATTTATCAACCCAGGGAGGTCTGGATTTGGAATCACACTCAAAATTAAAGTGGAAAACCACACTACAGGCTGATCCAACCTTGATGTAATGTCCTTAAAACAAGTCAAAATGAGGCTCAGTAGTGTGTGTGGCATCCACGTGCCTGTATGACCTCCCTACAACGCCTGGGCATGCTCCTGATGAGGTGGTGGATGGTCTCTTGAGGGATCTCCTCCCAGACCTGGACTAAAGCATCCACCAACTCCTGGACAGTCCGTGGTGCAACGTGGCGTTGTTGGGTGGAGCGAGACATGATGTCCCAGATGTGCTCAATTGGATTCTGGTCTGGGGAACGGGCGGGCCAGTCCATAGCATCAATGCCTTCCTCTTGCAGGAACTGCAAACCTTGCCACAGCTCGCATTCATGTGCCATCCTGGATGAGCTGCACTACCTGAGCCACTTGTGTGGGTTGTCTCATTCTCATGCTACCACTAGATTGAAAGCACCGCCAGCATTCAAAAGTGACCAAAACATCAGCCAGGAAGCATAGGAACTGAGAAGTGGTCTGTGGTCCCCACCTGCAGAACCACTCCTTTATTGGGGGTGTCTTGCTAATTGCCTATAATTTTGACCTGTTGTCTATTCCATTTGCACAACAGCATGTGAAATTTATTGTCAATCAGTGTTGCTTCCTAAGTGGACAGTTTGATTTCACAGAAGTGTGATTGACTTGGAGTTACATTGTGTTGTTTAAGTGTTCCCTTTATTTTTTTGAGCAGTGTATAAAAAGAAAAGGCACATGCCGGATTCAAACTGGCAACCTAGCCCGTCATAGCCTGTGTTTAACACCCTCCATCCCCCTCCAACCTGCAACCCTAAAAAGGCTGTTCTTTATTTGACTCTCACCTGCTCTCACCTCTTGCAAGCTCCGCCCACTGACCATTGAACTTTCATCCAAGCATTCACATTCGTCCTCAGAACAAGATTGGATAAGGAAAACTCTACCGCTGTGTTTAGACAGGCAGCCCAATTTTGATTTTTTTTTTTCAGGTCTGAAAAAGATCTGATGCGATTGTTCAAAAGACCAATTTAGTGGAGAAAAATATCAGAATCAGGCTGCCTGTCTAAACGCAGCCTACTTGGCCTTTTATATAATGCATCCTCCTCACATTGCACAAGGTTTCCCTCAGATAATCATGATTATCACAAAGGATTCACTGAAGAATGTCACGGGTGATGCATTTAAATACTTGATATACTTGACAAACCTGTATATATTTGGTTTATCTAAAGGTGGATAGTGTAACACTGTTTGAAGAGTGTAAAGGGAAATAATTGTGAGAAGAGGCTTACAAAACCAGCTTGTGAAAAGATGGTGTAAAATTGAGGAGTTATCATTTTGGTCCCTTTTCTTTAGTCAATACTAATTAGTATTAACAAACTCAAAGAAAAGCAACTACATGTTTGATTTGAAGACCTGACAAGAGAGAAGACTTTTAAATAAGTTTGTTTGAAATGTAACCTTCATTTTAATTCAAACTTCACCGTGGAAAGAACATCCATATCTGAAACTTGAAAAAGAGGTACTGTGTTGCTATAGGTACATATAAACATAACACCACCTTTGGGAAAACGATTTAATTTGACATCCACTGCAAAACCAATGGAATCAAAATTTATATTTTTTTAAAGCTAAGATCAAGGTCTCTCTATACTGTCCCATTAGGGAATAAGTCAAAGTTCAAGATAAGTTTAAAGTCCAATGCATTTTCACATTGACGGGTAGGTATTCCTGCTTGTAAATGATCTAGATTGTCCTTACAACCATCACACAGCTTTCACTCATGCAAACAACGTGAGACATACATGGGTTACTCACTTTGGTCAAGTTAATCCTCATGAAAATCCCTGAATCCCTTATAGCATAATGACAGCATGACTTTTCATGTGAGTACAATGGTGAAGTGTAATTTTCTATTGCACGTATAGTATATGAATACACACGCCAATTAGTTCCATTGCACAGTGCAGCATGAGGTCAGGATACTGTGCAGTAGAATAAATCAATAGGAGTAGCAGCAGTTCAAATAGTAAAAGATTGAGGCACAAAGTATGAAAATGCAATGCTACTTCCATTGTTGTAATACTATTCTTATGATTGTCAATGAAAGTAGTATTAAAGATGAAACACACATCAGTGTCAATAAGGAAATACATTTTGCTTCCTTATTTAAATTTAAAAAGCTGATAAAGCACTGCATATTAAAGTCAGTTCCATAAATTTTTCCTGATTTTGCAAGCAAACAAGTAATCAACAACTTACCATTTTAAAATGACTCTGGCTGCGTTTACACAGCCAGGGTGATGTTATTGGTTAAAAGATCAATTAGTGGAACAAATATATAAATTGGGCAGATATGTGATATCTCTTTCTGCTCGTCAAGCCCCTGCACCGTCACACAACCGTCTCAAAGGCCATGGCCATTTTTGGACCATGGCTGTTGCCGTTGTTCATATACGCCTGAATGAAAATATTGTGAACTGTGTCAGTGACTTGGTAGACATTTTCAGTTGGGCTATCAGAATTCACCAAAAGTGTAATATACCAGTCAAGTCATTAGCCGTGGCAATGATGGAATAAAATGTAACAAATTATACAGATTTTCTGGCCAAACTCTTTTGAATAAATTGTTAGTGTATTGATTAAACTAAAGAAATCAAGTTAGGTTGAGAGAATGTGTGTGCTGGGTTGGGATGCAGTGTCAGTGCTCACCTGTTTGGCTGATTCCAGCAGGGAAGCTGCCTCAGCCTTGCCCATCTGCTGGACTGTCCTGTAGAGGGCACTTTCCTGGTTCTGAAGCAGGACGTACGGCTCGTCAAACTCCTGGATCATACCAGCGCCTAGCACCTGAAGGCAGGGTCAAAGGTCAGTAAGTCAACCTGGCTAGACTGAAATTCTATGGGGTTCCCAAGCAGTTTCACTCAGGCCCCTTTCCCGCATTGGGAAACATCCCGTGCCACCTGTCTATTTCTGTGAGCACAAGCACTGTTCATGACACAAACTGTTCACACCCCTCTTGTTGGCGGAGAGAACATTTAGCAGGTTTAAAGCTTATTTCCTGCAATTCTATACATTTTGCCATTTTAAAACTCAAACATTACAACAAAAATGTTAGCTGACATGGCCTAGTTGATCTGGACATTTCTGGGAAGTTATAAATAGCTCTCTAAGGTCTGCAATGACTGACACAACGAGGAAAACTTCTGACGCATTACCCAATTTCAAAATTGCATTCTACCATTACAACTTTCATGAGTAAGTTTAAAGCCAGACTGAGTTCCTCAACAATTTTTTTTTCTTCAGGGGGATTACCCCCCCCCCCCTCGTTTTTTATCTTGTGTTTGAGAGAGATTGGTCTACTTGAAGGTAAGAGCTCTCACCAGAATGCGGTCGCTGTCTATGATGGTGTTGAGGCGGTGGGCGATTGTGAGCACGGTGCATTCCCTGAATTTGTCTCGTATTGTCTTCTGGATCAACTCGTCTGTTCTACAGATCCAGGACACAGTTAATCAGGAAAGAGACTCAACCAAGATATAGAAACACCATCACGCTTTGCTTGACTACTAGATGCCTCCCAGTTGTAAAGCTCTAAAGGACAGACAGTGTGTGTCTGTGTGAGGCAGCTCTGTACCTGGGGTCCACGTTGGCCGTGGCCTCGTCAATGATGATGATGCGGTTCTTCCTCAGGACGGCTCGGGCCAGGCAGACCAGCTGCCTCTGACCCACACTGAAGTTGGAGCCCGACTCGGCCAGAACCGTCTCCATCTTATTGGGCAGCTCCTCCACAACAGACTTCAGCTGGACCTGGAGAGGAAACAGTTACTGGAATAAGACCCAGATGCCACCAAAAGCCCATTAACCTGTATGTAAATGTGTGTGAGTATATCCCGTTAGAGTATCTGCATCAATGGGAGTCTGAGGAGCAGTACCTCTTGGAGAGCGTTCCACAGGTCCTCGTCTGTGTGCTGGCTGAAAGGGTCCAGGTTCTTCCTCATGGTGCCGGTGAAAAGCACTGGGTCCTGCAGAACAGAAGGGCTCTAATAAGCTCTAACAGAGCCATATCTGAAAAGAGAAGGACTAAGGGACAGAGCAACCACAGAAGATCCTCCCACAGTAGCTATAGTGCATTTGGAAAGTATTCAGACCCCTTGAATTTTTCCACATTTTGTTGCGTTACAGCCTTAATCTAAAATTGATTAAATAAATTGTTTTCCTCATCCATCTGCACACAATACCCATAATGACAAAACAAGTTTAGACATTTTTGCAAACAAAAAAATGATGTACAGTACCAGTCAAGTTCAGACACCTACTTATTCAAGGGTTTTTCTTTATTTGTACTATTTTCTACATTGTCATCAAGGCAAAGGGTGGCTTCTTAGAAGAATATCAAATATAACATATTTTGATTTGTTTATCACTTCTTTGGTTACTACATGAATCCAAATGTGTTATTTCAAAGTTTCTCTTCGATGTAGAAAATACTACAAATAAATAAAAACACTGGAATGAGTAGGTCTGTCTGAACTTGACTGGTACTGTATATTATTCAGACCCTTTGCTATGAGACTCGAAATTGAGCTCGGGTGCATCCTGTTTCCATTTACCATCCTTGACATGTACCTACAACTTAATTGGAGTCCAAATGTGGTAAATTCAAATGATTGGACATGATTTGGAACGGCAAACACCTGTCTATATAAGGTCCTACAGTTGACGGTGCATGTCAGAGCTAAAACCAAGCTATGAGGTCGAAGGAATTGTCCATTAGGATTATGTTGAGGCACAGATCTGGGGAAGGGTACCAAAACATTTATGCAGCATTGAAGGTCCCCAAGAATACAGTGGCATCCATTCTGAAATTAAAGAGTTTGGAACCACCAAGACTCTTCCTAGAACTGGCCGCCTGGCCAAATTGAGCAATCGTCAGGACTTTGGTCAGGGAGGTGACCTAGAACCAGATGGTCATTCTGACAGAGCTCCAGAGTTCCTCTGTGGAGATGGGAGAACCTTACATAAGGACAACCATCTCTACAGCACTCCACCAATCAGGCCTTTATGGTAGAGTGGCCAGACGGAAGCCACTCCTCAGTTAAAGACACATGAACGCCGACTTTAAGTTTGACAAGAGACACCTAAAAGACTCTTAGACCATAAGGAACAAGATTATCAGGTCTTATGAAACCAAGATTAGACTCTTTGGCCTGAATGCAAAGTGTCACATCTGGACGAAACCTGGCACTATCCCTACGGTGAAGCATGTTGGTGGCAGCATGCTGTGGGGATGTTTTTTGAGTGGCAGGGACTGGGAGACTAGTCAGGATCAAGGGAAAGATGAATGGAGCAAAGCACAGAGCGATCCTTGATGAAAACCTGTTCCAGAGCGCTCAGGACCGCAGACCAGGGCAAAGGTTCACCTTCCAACAGGACAACAACCCTTAGCACACAGCCAAGACAGTGCAGGAGTGTTTTCAGGACAAGTCTCAATGTCCTTGAGTGGCCCTGCCAGACTCCAGACATGAACCAGATCTAACATCTCTGGAGAGACCTGGAAATAGCTGTGCAGCAACGCTCCCCATCCAACCTGACAGAGCTTGAGAGCATCTGCAGAGAAGAATGGGAGAAACTCCCAAAATACAGTTGTGCCAAGCTTGTAGCATCATACCCAATAAGACTTGCTGCTGTAATCGCTGCCAAAGGTGCTTCAAAGTACTGAGTAAAGAGTCTGAATACTTATGCATGTCATTTTTCAGTTTTTTATTTTTAATACATTTGCAAAAATGTCAAACTGTTTTTGCTTCATTATAGGGTAGTGTGTGTAGATTGAGGGGAAAAAACTATTTAATCCATTTTAGAATAAGGCTGTAACGTAACAAAATGGGGAAAAAGTTAAGGGGTTTGAATACTTTCCCGAATGCACCGTACCTGAGGTATGATGGACATCTTCTGGCGCAGGTCATGAAGGCCGATCTCGGAAGTCAAAACTCCATCGATGTAGATCCTGCCCTCTGGCTCTGCCAGGCGGAAGAGCGCCGATACAAGGGAGCTTTTCCCTGCACCCGTCCTGCCCACGATGCCAACCTTCTCTTTGGGCCTGAACATGGCCTTCATGTCCTTCAGGACCACAGGTCCTTCTGAGCTGTAGGAGAAGCTGACCCGGTCAAAGGTGATGAGGCCTTGGCTTGGCCACTCGGGAGGAGGACGTTTCTGGGTTTCCCAGGGTGCTTCACTCTCCAGCTCTGTGTACTCCACCACCCTCTCCACTGACGTCATCTGAGGACGGTGAATAAATTACCATATCAATTAAACAAACCTGGTTCTAATCTCGTCGACCGGCCCACTCTGAGACTGGGAGCTTGGTTAACCTTGGTCTTATGATAGTATGGCTTCTAAATTCTAAAACTTTACAGAACTTCAATAATCCTCACCCTGTTTCCTTAAGTGAGCTGTTTCAGCTGAACATTCCTGAATGACAGGATGCAATTAAAACCCTTTGATTCCAATGAATCTTATTTCTGCAGATCTCTGGGTTTGATTATTTTCTCTGTGGATATTCATTCCCAGGTAGAAATCCTTCACATATTGTAAAAGGGCCTGGGGAGCTGAGGGATGGACAATACCAGAGTTAGGACTTTAATGTGATCTTACCATGTTCTCCATCTCCGCACTCTGACGAATGGTCCATTGGAAGTTCCCAAGAAGGGTGACAGCGTAGGACAATACCAAACCCACAGCTCCCGCCTCCAGCCCTGATTTAGGACAGATAAGAACATTTTACTCAATTAATTGGCTACATAGCATGTCATCAACTAGAAGCCATGGATTACAGGCAACATCCGCAATGAGTTAAAGGCTAGAGCTGCCGCTTTCAAGGAGACGGACACAAATCCAGACGCTAATAAGAAATCCCACTACGAGCTCAGACGATAAAACAGGCAAAGCGTCAATACAGCACTAAGATCGAATCCTCTGGCACCCGTCGGATGTGGCAGGGCTTGCAAACGATCACGGATTGTAAAGGGAAACCGAGCTTCCCAGAGACGTAAGCCTACCAGATGAGCTAAATGCTCGCTTTGAGGCTAGCAACACTGAATCATGCATGAGAGCACTAGCTGTTCCAGACAAGTGTATGATCACGTCCTCCGTAGCTGACGTGAGTAAGAACTTTAATCAGGTTAATATTCACAAGGCCACAGGACCAGATGGATTACCATGTGTACTCAAGAGCTTATGCTGACCAGCTGGCAAGTGTCTTCAATGATATTTTCAACCTCTCCCTGACCTAGTCTGTTATACCTACAATTCAATCAGACCACCATAGTCCCTGTGCCAAAGAATGCCATGGTAATCTGTCTGAATGACTATTGCTCTGTAGCCTTAACTTCTTGGTGACAGGGGGCAATATTTTCACGTCCGGATGAAATGCATGCCCAAATTCAACTGCCTGCTACTCATCCCCAGAAGATAATATATCATATTATAAATAGATTTGGATAGAAAACACTCTGAAGTTTCTAAAACTGTTTGAATCATGCCTGTGTATAACAGAACTTATTTAGCAGGCGAAACCCCGAGGACATTTTTTTTTTGAGGTCACTCTCTTTTCAATGTGTTTTCATTGGGAATCCAGATTTCTAAGGGACCTACTTGCAGTTCCTATCGCTTCCACTAGATGTCAGTCTTTAGAAATTGGTTGAGGTTATTCCTTTGTGCAATGAAGAAGTACGGCCATCTTGAACGAGGGTCACTTTAAGTGTACTGTTAGTTAGAGACGCGTGACCAGAAAGCATGCTTCAGTTTGTTTTCTTCCTGTATTGAACACAGATCATCCCGTCTTCAATTTTATCAATTATTGAAGTTTAAAAATACCTAAAGTTGTATTACAAAAGTAGTTTGAAATGTTTTGGCAAATGTACAGGCAACTTTTGAGATATTTTGTGGTGACGTTGTGCAAATTGGAAGCTGTTTTTTTCTCGATCAAACGCGCCAAATAAATTGACATTTTGGATATATATGGACGGAATTAATCGAACAAAAGGACCAATTTTGATGTTTATGGGACATATTGGAGTGCCAACAAAAGAAGCTCGTCAAAGGTAAGGCATGTTTTACATTTTATTTCTGCGTTTTGTGTAGCGCCTGCAGGGTTGAAATACTCTCTTTGTTTACTGTTGCGCTATCATCAGATAATAGCTTCTTATGCTTTCGCCGAAAAGCCTTTTTAAAATCTGACATGTTGGCTGGATTCACATCGAGTGTAGCTTTAATTTAGTATCTTACATGTGTGATTTAATGAAAGTTAGATTTTTATATCATTTTATTTGAATTTGCCACGCTGCATTTTCCCTGGCTTTTGGCCAAGTGGGACGCAAGCGTCCCCTATCCTAGAGAGGTTAAGGCATTGGTCAAAAGTGCACTACATACGGTGTGACATTTAAGCAATAATAATTCAACCTCTTACCATCTCTGAGGAATAGGCAGCCGAAGGCGGTGACAGTGACAAAGGCCGCGCAGATTCCATCCAGTCGGAGAGCGAACCAGCGAGAAGTGACCAGGAACAGGAACCAGGACTCTGTGTGAAGATCCTGATAAGTGTCAAAGGTGTTCTGGAATCTCTCCTCGGCTCTGAAGGCTCTGATCGTCCACAGACCTTGGAGGGACGAGGACAGGTGGGAGAAGACGGGACTCCGAGCTGCAGAACACAGAAAATACATAAACTCACACACGCCTGCAGACACAAAAATAAATCATACACATTAATAGAGCAAATGTACAATTATCCTTTGTCCCTTGCCTCCCCTCACTGTCCCAGTCAGTCCTGTCACTCACTGGTGGACTCCAGGCGTTTGACGTCCCGTGACGTCTGCAGGAAGTAGCGTCTCAGAAACAGGAATATGATGAGTAGAGGAACGACAGGAATGAGGATCCAGGGCATGACTGCCGCTGCCACCGCCACCACGCCAATATTCTGCAGGATCAACTGTGGAAAATGAGATATGCCCCCCAGGAGACATGAGAAGAAAAGATTTATAGATACTGGATTGGGAAATCTTTCCGCCTGCCAAAATACATAGATGATCCCCTCTAGGACTATAAACTCACTTACCTGACTGAAGTCAACAAAGGTAATAGGTAGCATGGAATCCAGCTGGCCAATGTCCTTAGAGAACCTGTTGAGAATTCTTCCTGTGGTAGAACAGGAGGAAAAACTGGTTGAATCAATGCCGTTTCCCAGGTCATTTCAACAAAACAAATTCAATGTGGTGATGATTGATCAACGTGGAAAACTGATTGGATTTTTAAAAAGTCATCAACGTGCTAAGAATGCTATATTTGGATGACTATTCCCTATTGAAATTTGGTCTCTAGGTACTCTCTGTAAGGCCAGAGGTCGCCATAAATCAGGTCTTAGTTACTGGTATCTGGGCCCCTGAGCCATAAAATCGACCATGGGTGTACTAAGCCATTAAGACGTTTAAATTGTATAGTCTATTCAACCCCAAGGTCTTAGCCTTGATTTAATGCTTTGGCACCAGACACGGAAGGATGAAACAGCGAACAGGTAAGGCAAGAGTATTTAGTTCCTCCCTCTCCTCTGGAGGGAGAGAGCTTTGCTGCAAACTTAAAGGAACGTTTCGGTCTTTCCATGCGGTCTTTCCATGTGCATATGTTTGTCTATTAAACCTTTAAATAACGAAGTTGTTCGCCTTGTATTTTGCATCAAGCATTTGTCTACAACTTGACCAGTTTTCAATTCCTAACAAACGTAGGGGAATTTGGTATTTTTTTCACCCAACTTTGAACCTAAATCCAATGACTGTGAAATATATATTATGTACAGACAATGAGGTTGGAGTCATTAAAAGTTGTTTTTCAACCACTCCACAAGTTTCTTGTTAACAAACCATAGTTTTGGCAAGTTGGTTAGGACATCTACTTTGTGCATGACACAAGTAATTTTTCCAACAATTGTTTACAGACAAATTATTTCACTTATGTATCACAATTCCAGTGGGTCAGAAGTTTACATACACTAAATTGACTGTGCCTTTAAACAGCTTGGAATATTCCAGAATGATGTCATGGCTTTAGAAGCTTCTGATAGGCTAATTGACTCAATTGGAGGTGTACCTGTGGATGTATTTCAAGGTTTACCTTCAAACTCAGTGCCTCTTTGCTTGACATCATGGGAAAATCAAAAGAAATCAGCAAAGACCTCAGGAAAATAATTGTAGACCTCCAAGTCTGGTTCATCCTTGGGAGCAATTTCCAAATGCCTGAAGGTACCATGTTCATCTGTACAAACAATAGTACGCAAGTATAAACACCATGGGACCACGCAGCCGTCATACCACTCAGGAAGGAGATGCCTTCTGTCTCCTAGAGATGAAAGTACTGTGGTGCGAAAAGTGCAAATCAGTCCCAGAACAACAGCAAAGGAACTTGATAAGATGCTGGAGAAAACCGGTACAAAAGTATCTATATCCACAGTAAAACATGTCCTATATCGACATAACATGAAAGGCCGCTCAGCAATGAAGAAGCCATAAAAAAGACTATGGTTTGCAACTGCACATGGGGACAAAGATCATACTTTTTGGAGAAATGTCCTCTGGTCTGATGAAACACAAATAAAACTGTTTGGCCATAATGACCATCGTTCTGTTTGGAGGAAAAAGGGGGAGGCTTGCAAGACAAAGAACACCATCCCAACCGTGAAGCACGGGGGTGGCAGCATGTTGTGGGGTGCTTTGCTGCAGGAGGGACTGGTGCACTTCACAAAATAGATGGAATCATGAGGTAGGAAAATTGTGGATATATTGAAGCAACATCTCAAGACATCAGTCAGGAAGTTGAAGCTTGGTCGCAAATGGGTTTTCCAAATGGACAATGACCCCAAGCATACTTACAAAGTTGTGGTAAAACGGCTTCAGGACAACAAAGTCAAGGTATTGGAGTGGCCATGACAACGCCCTGACCTCAATCCCATTGAAAATGTGTGGGCAGAACTGAAAAAGTGTGTGCAAGCAAGGAGGCCTACAAACCTGACTCAGTTACACCAGCTCAAGAGGAATGGGCCAAAATTCACCCATCTTATTGGCCCAACTTATTGTGGGAAGCTTGTGGAAGGCTATCCGAAACATTTGACCAAAGTTAAACAATTTAAAGGCAATGCTACCAAATACTAATTGAGTGTATGTCAACTTCTGACCCACTGGGAATGTGATGAAATAAATAAATAATTCTCTCTACTATTATTCTAACATTTCACATTCTTAAAATAAAGTGGTTATCCTAACTGACGTAAGACACTTGGATTAAATGTCAGGAATTGTGAAAAAGTGAGTTTAAATGTATTTGGCTAAGATGTATGTAAACTTCAGACTTCAACTGTATATACACTTTACACCAAATGTAAATCTCAACTTGATGTTAAAATTACATCTGTTCCCAGTGGGAAGAGAACATTTAACCCTTCAACCCATCTCACCCTAACCGGTTTCAAAGCATTTTGAGGTCAGGAATCAATTCCAAGTAATTGTATTGTACTCAACTAGAAAAAGACAACACAAGCAGATTCTATTTCACAGGGGGGTTTCTCACCAATTGGGTTGATGTCAAAGAAGCGTACAGGTGTCCGGAGGAGAGAGATGAACATACGGTTGTGCAGAGACTGAGCAGCTTTCACCAGCACATTGAACATCACCAGACTCCTGGCAAAGCCAAAGATGACTGAGGCCAGAGTCAAACCTGAACACAGAGAAGGTGACTTGTCAGTCATTACACGATTTTCCCAAGCTTCATTCCAGGGAAGGGGACAACCTCATACTTACTTGCAAAATATTCCTTAAAGGGAGAAGGAAATATACAGTATATTTATATACAGTATATTTAGGAATGCTCTTCCTCTGTATACCTGCATAAATACCCATGTAGAAACGGAGGTCCAATTCTTGAGTGATGTTGAGGCCATTTTGGACAATCATAGTGCTGTTAATATTGAGTTTCTCCTGCTCTCCTGCCCTGTCAATCAAACAGCACTGTTATTTGAATGTTCACTATAGTCCAACTGAACTGTGAAACAAATAGCTACTGTAACGATAGATGCTTCTTACCAATAAGCCAGCCACCAATCCTGAAGAACATACGCTACCTGTGGGTGACAAATTACATTATAGTTGGTTCGACCATTGCAATGTCATTGGTTCCAATGCACTGATGTGTTCAGAGTTAGATTTTGCACACATCTATCAGAAGTCAAAATGCTTGTATTTACTGTAGATGCTATGAGGTAGAATGGTGACATATTCACTGCCTGACATTTTGGATGCGTTAATACCTCCGCGATGAGACTGAGGAGGACTGTGCCCAGCATAACCAGGATGCTGGCTCCTGCGTTTAAGTACTTGAAGTATAGGCTGGCGCCGATGTTGCCCTCTGATCGGCTCTCTTCTGCTACTGTCTGGACAAGCTCCTCCTGGGAGGAGATGGACAGATAATAGATAATACCATGTTAACTAAGGGATGAACAATCAGGGAGACTTCAGAATTAAAATCCTCCCAGTGACTGTATCTAAGGGCTTGAAAGGAAGTGAGTGGGGTTTGGACCCACCGGAAGCTGTTCAGCTCCATCTTTAACAGAGTGCATGGAGGAGGTGTGGGAGGATATTGAGTTCTGGGAAAAGGCGTGTTTGACCACTGAGTGATTGTTGTTGGTTTGTGGCTCCTCCTCCTCATCCCTCTTCAGCAGGGAGGTGAAGTCAACCCCAGAGTGCTGCAGCTCGGAGTATGTCCCCCTCGCTACCACGTGACCCTGACACACACACACATACATACACACGTCAACGCCCTGCCCTGCTTCTGGAGTCTGTATTCATATGTAAATGCATATGCCTTTGGGTGAACTATTCATTTCATAAAGATTGACAGCAGACATGTGTTATGTGCTCAACAAAGTTAAAGGTAAGCAGAAATGCACCTGTGGTCATATGTAGGTTACAAAGCATGTGTAGAATTTTAAACCCTGCCAGGAACACACCTCCTTGAGGACGAGGATCTGGTTGGCTGCTTGGAGGTACTGCAACTGGTGGGTGACCAGGATGCGGGGCTTATTCTTCAGAATACCACAAATACACCTGGACATACAAACACATGGAGAGAGACAGACGGACACTTTAAGAGCAGTTTCACCCTGCTGGTGAAGGCCTAAGGCCTGTTCTAACTACAGAGAATCCACATGACCCTCAACATTCTTTTACTTGTAAATGCTATACAAAAAAAACATTCCTGCCCTAAAGAAGCAGCCAGTAAGTAGACCTAATCTGAGTCTGGGAAGAATGTAGTTCAGTTGTACTAAAGGATAGAGGGGTAAGTTGAGCCACCCTTTCTAGAAAACCATATGCAAAATGAATCATGTGACCAAAAAAACTCAGCAAAAAAAGAAACGTCCTCACTGTCAACTGCGTTTATTTTCAGAAAACTTAACACGTTTAAATATTTGTATGAACATAACAAGATTCAACAACAGACATAACCTGAACAAGTTCCACAGACATGTGACTAACAGAAATGGAGTAATGTGTCCCTGAACAAAGGGAGAATCAAAAGTAACAGTCAGTATCTGGTGTGGACACCAGCTTCATTAAGTACTGCAGTGCATCTCCTCCTCATGGACTGCACCAGATATTCCAGTTCTTGTGGTAAGATGTTAACACACTCTTCCACCAAGGCACCTGCAAGTTCCCAGACATTTCTGAGAGGAATGGCCCTAGCCCTCACCCTCCGGTCCAACAGGTCCCAGATGTGCTCAATGGGATTGAGATCCAGGCTCTTCGCTGGCCATGGCAGAACACTGACATTCCTGTCTTGCAGGAAATCACACAAAGAACGAGCAGTATGGCTGGTGGCATTGTCATGCTGGAAGGTCATGTCAGGATGAACCTGCAGGAAGGGTACCACATGAGGGAGGAGGATGTCTTCCCTGTAACGCACAGCGTTGAGATTGCCTGCAATGACAACAAGCTCAGTCCGATGATGCTGTGCCACACCGCCCCAGACAATGACGGACCCTCCACCTCCAAATCGATCCCGCTCCAGAGTACAGGCCTTGGTGTAACGCTCATTTTTTCAACGATAAATGCAAATCCGACAATCACACCTGGTGAGACAAACTGCGACTTGTCAGTGAAGAGCACTGTTTTCCAGTCCTGTTTGATCCAGCGACGGTGGATTTGTGCCCATAGGCGATGTTGTTGCTGGTGAGGACCTGCCTTACAACAGGCCTACAAGCCCTCAGTCCAGCGTCTCTCAGCCTATTGCGGACAGTCTGAGCACTGATGGAGGGATTGTGCATTCCTGGTGTAACTCGGGCAGTTGTTTCCATCCTGTACCTGTCCCGCAGGTGTGATGTTTGAGGTGCAGGTGTTGTTACACGTGGTCTGCCACTGCGAGGACGATCAGCTGTCTGTCCTGTCTCCCTGTAGCACTGTCTTAGGCGTCTCACAGTACGGACATTGCAATTTATTGCTCTGGCCACATCTACAGTCCTCATGCCTCCTTGCAGCATGCCTAAGGCACGTTCACGCAGATGAGCAGGGACCCTGGGCATCTTTCTTTTGGTGTTTTTCAGAGTCAGTAGAAAGGCCTCTTTAGTGTCCTAACTTGTCATAACTGTGACCTTAATTGCCTACCTTCTGTAAGCTGTTAGTGTCTTAACGACCGTTCCACAGGTGCATGTTCATTAATTGTTTATGGTTCACTGAACAAGCATGGGAAACAGTGTTTAAACCCTTTACAATGAAGATCTGTGAAGTTATTTCGATTTTTAAGAATTCTCTTTTGAAACACAGGGTCCTCAAAGTGGCACTTCTTTTTTTGTTAGGAAGAGGTCATCATTTCATAGTTGCACCATACCTCCCCAAATCATCTTGCTGCTCAATGTGTAAATGTATATTTTTAAACTGTAGTGGGTTGTTTTATGTTGTAAATGGGTCAAACTTTGAGCTGTTATTTTGTCTCTTGTAAAGTAATTATTTATCTCAATGGGACAAGTCCAGTAAAATAAAGGTTAAAAAAATACAACCTGTTCAGCTGAAACTGTGGTTCACTCACTGTTCAAACAGGTGTTTCCCGACCTCAGCATCCACAGCACTTAGAGGGTCGTCCAGCAGGTAGATATCAGCATCCTGGTACACAGCCCTGAGACACAACAAGGCTTTCAGATAGAGACTGGAGGATATTCATCTATAGAATGTACCTCAACTAATTTCTACTCTGGTATGAAGTGGAGCTGTGGTCTTACCGGGCCAGGTTCACTCTAGCTTTCTGTCCCCCACTGAGGGTTGCTCCTCTGTCCCCTATCAATGTCAGGTCCCCGTCTGGCAGCAGCTCCATGTCCTAAACACAGAAGTGATAACAGAGACGACAGGGGTTAACAGTCACTGAACACAAAGCCATTACAACCACTGCAACGCTCCTAGAATAAATACCATGAGAGCTCCATTCAGTGTGTCTTACCCTCTTGAGGGCGCAGGCTCTCAGGACCTTCTCATACTTCTGAGGATGGAGCTCTTTGCCAAACAAGATGTTGCTGCGGATGGTTCCAGGGAACACCCAGGGCTGCTGGGAGGCGTAGGTCAGCTGACCTTTGACACTCAACACCCCCTTGTCACGAGGCAGCTCCCCCAGGATAGCGCTGAGCAGGGAGGACTGTGGGAGATGGGAGGGTAAACAAGTGAGCTGGCTGATATGGCTTACTACATATTTTACAATATGTACTGTGCATTAGGCCGTGGCAGTCACAAAATTTCATCAGCCGGTGATGGTCAAGCAAATAACTGCCGGTCTCACGGTAATTGACTGTTAATTAGCAAACACATTTAGCATCTCCTGGCTTCAACACATAGCCTACAGTATAAGCCACTGATGCAGACCTTTGGAACATCTACATTTTAAAAAGTCTAATAAATCCATGTAATATAGTCTGCACCTTCACAATAAATCCATGTAATATAGTCTGCACCTTCACAATAAATCCATGTAATATAGTCTGCACCTTCACAATAAATCCATGTAATATAGTCTGCACCTTCACAATAAATCCATGTAATATAGTCTGCACCTTCACAATAAATCCATGTAATATAGTCTACACCTTCACAATAAATCCATGTAATATAGTCTACACCTTCACAATAAATCCATGTAATATAGTCTGCACCTTCACAATAAATCCATGTAATATAGTCTGCACCTTCACAATAAATCCATGTAATATAGTCTGCACCTTCACAATAAATCCATGTAATATAGTCTACTCCCTCACAATTGATTCAATATTTATTTTAGACAGGTCTAAAGAAACATGATATGAAGAAATGTAGTCTATTTCAGAATGGCATACTCTGAGTTATCCTTATGTTATGCCATATGGCTGTGGGCTACACTAGTTCATTTAACAGACAAGATTTGATTAGAATTCCGTTGCATTATTTTATAGTATGACGAATCCAATTGAACAAAGCTGAATAAAATAGAAAGGATATGTTCTCCAAACGATTTGAAGGAGTGCGCACATGCGGCTATTCCGTGTTGAGTGGTTAACAAAGATAGGTACTCCTATATGCTTAATATAGAATTATTAATGTAACTTTAGTTGTTCTACAAATGTTGGACTATATGTTTGGATTTTGAATACATTGTAAGGCTGCATGATGTGACTCTGATGATTTGAAAAACATTGCATGAAAGGCATGAGCTCTGCTTTGTTTTTTTTACACAGGCTGTACACACTTCATCACTCTCATTCACAACTTGACAAGCGCTTGATAATGCCTCGAATTTCCCGGCGGCATTCCCTTACATCCAGTGTGGCCGTAATGTCCCCTAAAAAAATCCATGCCTTTTGCAGCCAGTGGACACAGTGCCATTGGGCTGAATATAATAATTATAATTCCCTTCTTCCTGAGTACTGTATTCTCAGAAGCACCTTTCACTCACATGGCTCTCCATCACCTGATCTGGTCTTTCTCACAGGCTACAAGTGAAGACAGACACGTCGGTGACGCAACTGCGGGCGTACTTATCCAATTCCGAGGTGCATATTAAAAGGTATTGGAAGAACTGTCCACATGTACTTTTCGTCAGCCAACAAGATGAGTAGGCCTAACGAACAGTAAAAGCACTAGCCTATGTCAGTCTACAATCCCCCATAGTACAAAAGGTGACCTATTCTGTGCGAGAAAGATATATTACCAACATAGTCTGGGACAGTTGTGGGAAGCGATAGATCCCAAATTAATACAACCACCAGCATCAATAAACCTGTTTTATGCAATGAGGCTGAAGCAACAGATCAGAACATTTAGCTTAAAATGTTGATTAACTATTAGGCTATTTCTTCACATTATGTGCGCAGCAATGCGCACACGGCAGTAGGCTATAAGCGTGAATGTTCCATTAGCGGGAAAACACCATTATCAAAAGTAATGCTTTTATTATTAAGGTGCATTTTTATGGTGAAAATTCTTACCCAAACTTACGCGATGCTTATCAGTTAGGCTCTACAGCCCTTATAAAGCAAATTAATGTGTTTAATTTTAATTTTATTTGTCCACTTTAGTTGTGATACAAACCTTATCAAAACATATAGGCCTATGGGCAAGGCTACATACGGTGTACATAAGGTGTGCAACTATGATTAGAAAAAGTGATAATATATAAGTGATAGGGTAATATTGTCACCCATCAGACTATTCTTGATTTAACACTGGCTTTACATATACTAAAACTATCATCAAGGCAAAGGGTAGCTACTTTGAAGAATCTCAAATGTGTTTATTTGTTTAACACTTTTTTGGTTACTACATGATTCCATATGTTTTATTTCGTAGTTTTGATGTCTACACTATTATTCTACAATGTAAAATAAAGAAAAACCCTGGAATGAGTAGGTATGTCCAAACTTTTGACTGGTACTGTGTGAACTTTTGTTTTGATTTAAAATGGACCATTATCATGCACCTATCTCAAAACAGGGGCAGGGGAAACAAATTAATGTAATCTATGGACTTAAATAGCGAATGGAGGACGCTTTTCCCGTGGTTCATTTGGTTTTCATGTGCAATTGCATAGCCTATACAAATGTTGAGCTCATGGGCTCTCATGAAGTGTTTGATTACATTTTCGATACATTTGCATTGATGTCAGAGTGATTAGAGGGACAATAGAGTGCTGAGTACCAGGCAGTTAGTAAGTTTCGTAGGCTACTAATGACCATCAGCGCTTGGAGAAGCCTAATTCCTGTGACTAAATGGTAACGTGGATATTGACTGCCTTCATGACTCGTGACCGCCGGAGTGGCGGTAATATGGTCACAGTAACACTCCTAACTATGCATGACCTCTGACCTTTCCAGCTCCCACAGGTCCAATAACAACAACGAGTTGCTCCGATTTCACTGTGAGTGACAGGTTCTGGAGAGACGGGGCATCCAGACACTGTGGGGATAGAAGGGAGGGACATTTCATAGCAACACATGAAGTTACCACACAGGACAGGTGTCTTCTTGTTTTGTACAGTGCCTTCGGAAAGTAATCAGAACCCTTGACTTTTCCCCACATTTTGTTAGTTTTGATAGGATTGGAATTCTGAACTTTAAATGTTATTAGTCATTAGTTGTAATAGAGACCTGAGGGGTGCCAGTTTATGGCCTGTATCACTTAGTTTCCTGCCTAGCAATAAAGATGCAATGTTTGTTCAGATGTGTAAGAGGAGATTCAGCATAGGAGAACAGGTTAAATGTCAGTGCTTGTGTGAATGTCTTTGTCTAATGCAGCTGTATTGACACTCGAAAGAATAAACTTGGTTTGAGCTTTAATAGTGTCCATAGAGTTTTTACTCTGAGAATTAAAACATAACAGTTTTCTGCCTTATTCTAACATTGTTTAAATAGTTTTTTCCCCCTCATCAATCTACAAAGAAAAAACAGTTTTTTGGAAATGTTTGTAAGTTTATTAAAAATAAAAAAACTGATATTACAAATTATTATTTACAATGACGGCCTACCCCAGCCAAACCCGGACGACGCTGGGCCAATTATGCGCCGCACTATGGGACTCCCAATCACAGCCGGAAGTGATGCAGCCTGGATTCGAACCAGGGACAGTAGTGACAACTCTTGCACTGAGATGCAGTGCCTTAGACTGCTGCACCCCTGGGCTACAAGCTTGGCACACCTGTATTTAGGGAGTTTCTCACATTCTTCTCTACAGATCCTCGCTAACTTTGTCAGGTTGGATGGGGAGTGTTGCTGTTGGAGTGTTGGGAGCTATTTTCCGGTCTCTCCAGAGGTGTTCAAATCAGGTTGAAGTCCGGGCTCTGGCTGGGCCACTCAAAGACATTCAAAGACTTGTCCCGAAGCCATTCCTGCATTGTCTTGGCTGTGTGCTTAGGGTCATTGTCCTGTTGGAAGGTGAACCTTCACCCCAGTCTGAGGTCCTGAGAGCTCTGGAGCAGGTTTTCATCAAGGATCTCTCTGTACTTTGCTCTATTCACATTTGCCTCGATCCTGACGTGTCCAGTCCATGCCGCTGAAAAACATCCCCACTTCATGATGCTGCCACCACCATGCTTTACCGTAAGGATGGTGCCAGGTTTCCTCCAGATGTGATGCTTGGCATTCATGCCAAAGTGTTCAATCTTGGTTTCATCAGACCAAAGAATCTTGTTCCTCATGGTCCGAGTCTTAGGTGCTTTTTGGCAAATTCCAAGTGGGCTGTCATGTGCCTTTTACTGAGGAGTGAATTCAGTCTGGCTACTCTACCATAATGGCCTGGATGGTGGAGAGCTGCAGAGATGGTTGTCCTTCTGGAAGGTTCTCCCATCTCCACAGAGGAACTCTAGAGCTCTGTCAGAGTGACCATCGGGTTCTTGATCAGCTCCCTGACCAAGGCCCTTCTCCCCCGATTGTTCAGTTTGGCCGGGTGGCCAGCTCTACGAAGAGTCTTGGTTGTTCCAAACTTCTTCCATTTAAGAATGATGGAGGCCACTGTATTCTTGGGGACCTTCAATGCTGCAGACATTTTTTGGTACCCTTCCCCAGATCTGTGCCTCGACACAATCTTGTCTTGGCACTAAACGCACAATTCCTTCAACCTCATGGCTTGGTTTTTGCTCTGACATGCACTGTCAACTGTGGGACCTTACATAGACAGGTGTGTGCCTTTCCAAATCATGTCCAATCAATTGAACCAATCAAGTTGTAAAAACATCTCAAGGATGATCAATGGAAACAGGATGGACCTGAGCTCAATTTTTTCGAGTCTCATAGCAAAGGGTCTGAATACTTATGTAAATAAGGTTTTTCTGTTTTCACTTTTTTATACATTTGCAAACATTTTTAAAAACCTGTTTTCACTTTGTCATTATGGGGTATTGTGGGTAGATTGCTGAGGATAAAAAAAAGGCTGTAACGTAAAAAATGTGAAAAAAGTCAAGGGGTCTGAATACTTTCTGAAGGCACTGTATATCAAAATGTGGACATTTGGGCCTCCCGAGTGGCGCAGTGGTCTAAGGCCCGTATCACAATCGGTCGTGATCGGTAGTCCCATAGGGCGGCGCACAATTAACCCAGCGTGGTCCGGGTTAGTGGAGAATTGGGGGGGGCGGGGGGCTTTACTTGGCTCATCTCACTCTAGCAACTCTTGTGGTGGGCCCGGGTGCCTGCAGGCTGACTCTGGTCGTCAGTTGAATGGTGTTTCCTCCGACACATTGGTGTGGTTGGCTTCCTGGTTAAGTGGGCGGGTGTTAAGAAGTACGGTTAGGCGGGTCATGTTTCGGAGGACGCACGACTCTAACTTCACCTCCCGAGCCCGTTGGGGGGTTGCAGCGATGAGGCGAGATCGAAATTGAGGAGAAAGATTGTAAAATACAAAAAAAAATTAATAATAAACATTTTATAAAACATGTGGACATTAAACATTTGACCCTGCCAGAATATTCACCTTGTCCCAGTAGCAAATTAAGTCCTTGATCTCAACAGAGGCATCTTTCTTTTCCTCCAAGGTGAATCTCATGTTGGGTCTCTCAGTCTCATCCAACAGAAGGAAATTCTGTGGGTCAACAGAGAGATGATTCAGCCTAACAAACCTTACTAAACTACAATAACTCATTGCACCTCGGTGAGGCACAGCAGCCATTTTGTGCCAGATGATCTATAGAGTACCTTGATCCTGTGGATACTGATGATGGTCTCGAACACCTTCTCGATGGCCAGTGGGAAGAAGAGGGTCACCGTGAGCTTGATGGCACCATATAGAGACACTGCCACAAACACCCGGCTGGCTGAGATGGTGTTCCCCAGGAGGACGTAGACGGCGAAAGTGATGAAAACAATGATCTTACTGGCCGCAAAGAAGGAGGCCATGTTTAGGCCTCGCAGGAAGGAGCTAGACATGATCTTGGAGATTTCTTTCCTGAGGGAAGAATGAAAGTGAAGTCTTTCAATAATAACACAATTAAACAAAACATTCTGTTACACATCTGTTAAATTCAATGGAGTCTTTATAAATCTTTCCTTTAACCTATAAAAGTCTAAGTCGTTGGGGGAGGTTCTACTAAGTTAACATATGGAATTGTTTTAAGATGGTCATACCATAAGGATCATTTAGCTATTTGATTTTGAATTTTAGGACCCCTTTAGGTGTATATACAGTACCGGTCAAAAGTTTTAGAACACCTACTCATTCAAGGGTTTTTCTTTATTTTTACTATTTTCTACATTGTAGAATAATAGTGAAGACATCAAAACGATGAAATAACACATATGGAATCATATGGTAACCAAAAAAGTGTTAAACAAATCTAAATATATTTTAGATTTGTGACTCAACACTTGGATTCGGTCTTATGTAGCAACATTTATTTTTTATTTTATTTTTTACATTAGATAAAAGTAGACTCAGAGCTACAAAATGGTATATGATACACTGCATTTGAGGAAACAATGGGAAAGTAATTCTGCTTTGAAAGTTGATCAACTTGTAAACTCTATTGGAGAGCCCTTCTTTGTCTACACCCATTCAGCATTGTTCACACCCTCTTAAGCCTTAGCCCCACCCATCTCTTTAAAGGTTGATCCAACCATTCTGTACTAAATTGCCAGCTACTTCCAGACATCTAAGAGAGAGAGAACAGCTCACTGAATATTGCTCGCCCTATCGCCCACTGGACGCACTGGCCAATAAGTAGGATTGTTCCGAAAGCTCTGACCTCACAACTACAGTCAAGCACCCAAGCTAACTGGCTAACATTTTCTAGCTACTTCCTGACACATAATGAAAGAACACCCCACTCTGATCATTTTACTCGCCCTAGCAGAGCTGGTTAGGCTTTTTTCATGTTATCTAGAGCATTGGTAACTGTGCTGCTGGCAACAATTGTTTACTGACACTGGACATATTCAACGGGTGTTGAGCGTTCAAAAATGCATCAGTTATTCTGCGCTCTGGCACACTAAGATGAGTCTTTTGTTAAGAAATGTAGCTAGATAGCTAGCTAAGTAAACAATGAATCCCAACGCATGATGTAACGTTACTTAGCAAGCCAGCTAGCTAGAGTGGAGTGGAGGCTTTCATTAAAAACTTCTTAGGGTTGAGATCCCGCAAACGGGATCGATATGACAACAGGCAGTGAAAGTGCAGGGCACCAAATTCAAAAATGTTCCAACCGGAGAATTCCTTTGTCTGTAGAATTGCGATGGAACAGAGCTCGCTCTCACGTGAACGAGCGTCACGAGCTCAAGGCATTCTGGCAGACCTCTGACTCAATCCCCTCTCATTCAGCCCCACTTCACAATAGAAGCATCAAACAAGGTTCTAAAGACTGTTGACATCTAGTGGAAGCCTTAGGAGGTGCAACATGACCAATATCCCACTATCTTCAATAGGGAATGAGTTGAAAAACGACCAACCACTTCCTGGTTGGATTTTTTCTCAGGTTTTTGCCTGCCATATGAGTTCTGTCATACTCACAGACATCATTCAAACAGTTTTAGAAGGTTCAGAGTGTTTTCTATCCAAATATACTAATAATATGCATATATTAGCAACTGGGACTGAGTAGCAGGCAGTTTATCTGGGCACCTTATTCATCCAAGCTACTCAATACTGCCCCCAGCCATAAGAAGTTTTAAGACAGTTGGAACGGTTGGAACCAAAAATCTCCAATTTGGACTCCAGACCAAAGGACAAATTTCCACCGGTCTAAATGTCCATTGATCGTGTTTCTTGGCACAAGCATGTCTCTTCTTATTATTGGTGTCCTTTAGTAGTGGTTTCAAATCAAATCAAAGTTTATTTGTCACGTGCGCCAAATACAACCGGTGTAGACCTTACAGTAAAATGCTTACTTACAGGCTCTAACCAATAGTGCAAAAAAGGTATTAGGTGAACGGTAAGTAAAGAAATAAAAACAACAGTAAAAAGACAGTGAAAACAGTAGTGAGGCTATATACAGTAGCGAGGCTACATACAGACAGCGGTTAGTCAGGCTGATTGAGGTAGTATGTAATGTAGATATGGTTAAAGTGACTATGCATATATGATGAACAGAGAGTAGCAGTAGCGTAAAGAGGGGTTGGCGGGTGGTGGGTGGTGGGTGGCGGGACACAATGCAGATAGCCCAGTTAGCCAATGTGCGGGACATCTGGTTGGTCGGGCCAATTGAAGTAGTATGTACATATGTACATGAATGTATAGTTAAAGTGACTGTGCATATATGATAAACAGAGAGTAGCAGCAGCGTAAAAGAGGGGTTGGGGGGAACACAATGCAAAAAGTCCGGGCAGCCATTTGATTACCTGTTCAGGAGTCTTATGGCTTGGAGGTAAAAACTGTTGAGAAGTCTTTTTGTCCTAGACTTAGCACTCCAATACCGCTTGCCATGCGGTAGTAGAGAGAACAGTCTATGACTGGGGTGGCTGGGGTCTTTGACAATTTTTAGGGCCTTCCTCTGACACCACCTGGTGTAGAGGTCCTGGATGGCAAGCAGCTTAGCCGCAGTGATGTACTGAACCGTACGCACTACCCTCTGTAGTGCCTTGCGGTCGGAAGCCGAGCAATTGCCGTACCAGGCAGTGATGCAACCAGTCATGCTCTCTCTCAATGTTGCAGCTGCTGTAGAACATTTTGAGGATCTCAGGACCCATGCCAAATCTTTTTAGTTTCCTGAGGGGGAATAGGCTTTGTCGTGCCCTCTTCACGACTGTCTTGTTGTGTTTGGACCATTCTAGTTTGTTGGTGATGTGGACACCAAGGAACTTGAAGCTCTCAACCTGCACCACTACAGCTCAGGCGAGGAGAATGGGGGCGTACTGGGTCCATCTTTTCCTGTAGTCCACATTCATCTCCTTAGTCTTGGTTACGTTGAGGGATAGGTTGTTATTCTGGCACCACCCGGCCAGGTCTTTGACCTCCTCCCTAAAGGCTCTCGTCGTTGTCGGTGATCAGGCCTACCTGATCATCTGCAAACTGTGTCATCTGCAAACTTAATGATGGTGTTGGAGTCATCATGCAGTTGTGGGTGAACAGGGAGTACAGGAGGGGCCTGAGCACACACCCCTGAGGGGGTGCTTTGTTGAGGATCATCGTGGCAGATGTGTTGTTACCTACCCTTGCCACCTGGAGGCGGCCGCCAGGAAGTCCAGGATCCAGTTGCAGAGGGAGGTATTTAGTCCCAGGGTCCTTAGCTTAGTGATGAGCTTTGAGGCCATTATGGTGTTGAACGCGGAGCTGTAGTCAATAAATATCTTTCTCATGTAGGTGTTCCTTTTGTCCAGGTGGGAAAGGGCAGTGTGGAGTGCAATAGAGATTGCATCCTCTGTAGATATGTTGGGGAGGTATGCAAATTGGAGTGGGTCTAGGGTTTCTGGGATAATAGTGTTGATGTGAGCCATGACCAGCCTTTCAAAGCACTTCATTGCTACAGATGTGAGTGCTACGGGGCAATAGTCATTTAGGCAGGTAGCCTTAGTGTTCTTGGGCACAGGGACTATGGTTGTCTGCTTGAAACATGGAGGTATTACAGACTCTGTCAGGGACAGGTTGAAAATGTCAGTGAAGACACCTGCCAGTTGGTCAGTGCATGCTCGGAGTACACGTCCTGGTAATCCGTCTGGCCCTGCGGCCTTGTGAATGTTGACCTTTTTAAAGGTCTTACTCACATCGGCTACGGAGAGCGTGATCACACAGTTGTCCGGAACAGCTGATGCTCTCATGCATGCTTCAGTGTTGTGTGCTTCGAAGCGAGCATAGAAGTTATTTAGCTCATCTGGTAGGCTGGTGTCACTGGGTAGCTCGCGGCTGTGCTTCCCTTTGTTGTCCGTAATAGTCTGTAAGCCCTGCCACATCCGACGAGCATCGGAGCCAGTGTAGTACGATTCAATCTTAGTCCTGTATTGACGCTTTGCCTGTTTGATGGTTTGTCTGAGGGCATAACAGGATTTCTTAGTCCTGCTCCTTGAAAGCGGCAGCTCTAGCCTTTAGCTCAGTATGGATGTTGCCTGTAATCCATGGCTTCTGGTTGGGGTATGTACGTATGGTCACTGAGGGACAACGTCATCTATGCACTTATTGATGAAACAAGTCACTGATGTGGTGTACTCCTCAATGCCATCGGAAGAATCCAGCAACATATTCCAGTCTGTGCTATCAAAACAGTCCTGCAGCTTAGCATCTGCATCCTCTGACCACTTCCTTATTGAGCGAGTCACTGGTACTTCCTGCTTTAGTTTTTGCTTGTAAGCAGGGATCCCAGGAGGATAGAGTTATGGTCAGATTTTCCAAATGGAGGGCGAGGGAGAGCTTTGTACTTGTCTCTGTGTGTGGAGTAAAGGTGGTCTAGAGTTTCTTTTCCTCTGGTTACACATTTAACATTCTGGTAAAACGGATTTAAGTTTCCCTGCATTAAAGTCCCCGGACACTAGGAGTGCCGCCTCTGGGTGATCATTTTCCTGTTTGCTTATGGCCTTATACAGCTTGTTGAGTGCCGTCTTCGTGCCAGCATCGGTTTGTGGTGGTAAACAGACAGCTACAAAAAAATATATAGATAAACTAATTTAGTAAATAGTGTGGTCTATAGCTTATTATGAGATACTCTACCTCAGGCGAGCAAAACCTAGAGACTTCCTTAATATTAGATTTTGTGCACCAGCTGTTATTTACAAATAGGCACAGACCACGTCGTCGTCGTTCAGCCACGACTCGTGAAACACAAGATATTACAGTTTTTAATGTCTTAATTTAGTTATCCAATGATTGCACGTTGGCTAACAGGACTGATGGTCGAGGGGGATTACTCACTCGCCTACAAATTCTCAGAAGGCAGCCCGACCTCTGCCTCCCTTTTCCAACATATTTTCTTCATGCAAATGATGGGGATTTGGGCCCGTTCCTGAGAAAGAAGTATATCCTTCGCGTCGGACTCGTTAAAGAAAACATTTTCGTCCAGTTCGAGGGGAGTAATTGCTGTTCTGATGTCCAGAAGTTATTTTCGGTCATAAGTGATGATAGCATGTTAGAGAAAAATCACGTATTTACCTTTTTTGTTTAAAAATAGTAGTTAATAATTAATATTCTTAACAATAGTAAAGACATTTTCTTTGGTGCCAATGTTGTGCTTCTGAGAAAGGATGGGCGAAATAGGGCGAAATAGGCCCTTTTGCAAAAAAGACCTAACTAGCTAAAAGACCAAGTCAACCGTTTCCTTTAAAATTGCTGTTCATTTTTTCTAATCGTGTTTGTCCATTTCCCCATGTAAAAAAAACAGTTATCTATAGCTTAAACTGATAGATTTTAATGGGGATTTTTTTTATGTTCATTAGACTGACGCATGGATGCATAAATAGATTCTAACAAAGGTTTTTCACAGATAAAGAAAAATGGAAGAAGATCTACAGAATGACTATTACAGCTTTTGTGCACTTTGCTGCAGCCAAGAATATGGGAGGTAGAATGTTTTGGGAATGGGAATTCCACAAACGCCCCAGACATTCCACTAAAAGCTACCATAGAATGTAACATTCAGAGACAAAAACATGCAACTTCTCCTCATGTTGAGGCCAAAGAGAAGCAGAAAGAAGACTACAGCCAGGTCTCGTGGCTGGATAGTGTTGGCTGTTCATGGTGAGAGGGATCAGGGGACCAGACCTGTGATGTAACTGAAAGCTGTTTGTTGGCAGCTGGTGAAGTTAATGTGACTTTGCTCCCTCTGTGAGGCCCTGCTAGGGGTGCCTGGCCCTCAGCCAAATACTATAAACCACACACGCATATGTGCCTTCAGAAAGTATTCATACCACTTGACTTGACTCCACATTTTGTTGCGTTACAGCCTGAATACAAAATGGATTACAGTGATTTTATTTCTCACCCATAATGACAAAGTGAAAACATGTTTTTAGAATTTTTTGCTAATTTCTTGAAAATAAAATACAGAAATATCTAATTTACATAAGTAAATACTTTGTAGAAGCACCGTTGGCAGCAATTACAATTACAAAAGACAGAGTCTTTCTGAGTAAGTCTCTAAGAGCATTCCCCACCTGGATTTTGCAACTTTTCCTATTATTCTTACAATTTTTTTTCAAAATCTTTCAAATTTGTTGTTGATCACTGCAAGGCAACCATTTTTAGGTAGATTTAATTCCAAACAGTAGCTCGGTCACTGTCTTATTGGTAAGCAACTCCAGTGTAGATTTGGCCTTTGGTGTTTTGGTGTTTTAGGTTACTGTCTTGCTGAAAGGTAATTCATCTCCCAGTGTTTGGTGGAAAGCAGATTGAACGCGGTTTTCCTCTAGGATTTTGCTTGTGCTTAGCTCCATTCCATTTATTTTTTACCCTGAAAAACTTCCCAGTCCTTAATGATTAGAAGCATAACCATAACATGATGCAGCCATCACTATGCTTGAAAATACAGAGAGTGGTACTCAGTAACGTGTTGTATTAGATTTACAGCAACAGTCTTCGACAACTCATCCACATCGTCTCTGTAATTTACACCGTCATGCTTTGCCTTCATGGCAATCGTGTAGGCTACCTCAGGTATTTCTGTGTGGGAATTGTTGCTCATTTCAATCAAATAATTTCACTATCCATGGCATATTTTTGAATTCCTGGTTTCTGAGCTGGTAACTGTAGGCTATTCAACAAGTGGAATTATTTGTGGAAATCGATGCAAAGGGTGGACCCCGAATACTCGGACGGATCATCATTGTCCACTGTATTTCAATTTGCAGGGATAGCTACAGGCTACTTGCCCAGCCGACGCTTGTCACTGAAGTATCACTGTAGCCTACTTTTGTTTCTCATCACATGGTCTGGTGCACTAGTGCATTAATTTGGTGGATTTTTTTTATTTATGTAAAACTATGTTTTCATTGTGATTTATCATGGGGTGCTGCAGCACCCTCAGCACCCCTAGTTCCCACAGCTATGACTGGCTATAAGATCTGGATGGATCATTGTAAATGCACGTTTACTAAAATCTCCCTTAGCCCAGGGCTAAGGTGCAATATGAACGTGCCTAATATGTTGTCTTGTGTCAAACTTTATTTTTCAGGAAGTACACAGAGATATATCCTCCGCATGGACAAGGTCGCATTGGCTATATGCTGCTGGTAGTGGCTCGCAAGTATAATCCATGCTTAGCCTATTATCTGACGATATTCATTGTTACTCATTGTCACTTCATTCTTAAGTTCTGTACGCAATGCAGAGTCATTATAGCGTAGTCTTCTTTGTAGCAGATATCATGCCTGCACAAATCAAATGTTATTGTCATATATACAGGATAGACATTCAACGACATGCTTACTGGTGGCAATCTTGTTCACTCATCATAGGGCTATGCCAATTTGATCATGTCATGTTGATCTAGCGCAGTGTAGGCATTATGTATGGTTTCTGATGTATAGACCACGGGCCTACTCTTTCCCCTTAACATGTTGTGCTGTTTCCTCTTCCCTCACTATTGCTCTCTCCTCTCTATTAAGTCTATTAGAATGTATGGAACGCCATAACATCGGCACGTCTTTCATGGTCGTGCCCGGCCGGCCGTGAGCACTCCCGTACACTGGTCTACACAGGCTGATTGCTGGCGTGCTGTTCACAGCTATATGATTTGGATAGGAGTGGACTTGGAACTAAGGTGCTGCAGTAACGGCCATTACAATTATCAAGTGCCCCCTCTGCTGTCAAGGCAGGCAATATCGAACACCATTTGCTAAACAACATGCAATTTAGCTATCCTCTACAGTGAAAATGGTGCATCTATGCTGTTGGTAGTGGCTCAACGTATGGAACACTAAATAACACTGGTGTGTCATCCATGATCGTACCCTGCCGGGTATGAGAATTCCCGTCCACTGATCTACACAGACTGAGTACTGTTCAGAGCTACTTGGCTGCATAGGAGTGGACTTTACTAAGCTGAACTCAAGAGAACTTGTTGAATGGCCTCATCGACAATCCATCTCAGCAATCGTGGTCTGTAAGCTAGTCATTCCTATTTGATTTTAAGTAACCTTGCTCAAGTGAAGCTTTGCAACATTAGTAATTTGATCAATCGATTCATCAGCGACTCAAATATGTCATCAATGCTTTATGAGCTCAATAGACCTACTGCTGTCTTTAACTCTTGGCATTTTTATATAATCTCATCATAAACTAAATGTCTTCCGTTTGCTTGATATCAGCCCCAGCAATCAGTTCTCCTGGACTCCTGACTCCAATTAGCTTTTGGAAAGGTCATTAGCCTAGGGGTTCACATACTTTTTCCCAACCTACACTGTGTATGTTTAAATTATGTATTCAATATAGACAAGAAAAATACAATAATGTGTGTTATTAGTTTAAGCACACTGTTTGTCTATTGTTGTGACTAAGATGAAGATCAGATCAAATGATATGACTAATTTATGCAGAAATCCGTTTCATGTTAACCATGCATATCGTGTGGCTGGGTAGACATACACAGATGTCTCATTTCATCCAGAAACATTCCATATGATACTTTCCAATACAGCATAATTACCGGCCGCAAACTATTCAATAAAATTCCTTATGACATCCTGTCTCTGTTGTCATGTTAAGCCTGTACTCGATTGCAGGTAGCCTAGTGGTTAGAGCATTGGGCCAGTAACCGGAAGGTTGCTGGATCGAATCCCTGAGTTGCCAAGGTAAAATTCTGTCGTTCTGCCCCTGAGCAAGGCAGTTAACCCACTGTTCCCTGGGCGCTGAAGACGTGGATGTCGATTAAGGCAGCACCCCTCTGATTCAAAGGGGTTGGGTTAAATGCAGAACACACATTTCAGTTGAATACATTCAGTTGGACAACTGATTAGGTATCCCCCTTTCCCGATTGAAATGCTCTTTAAAACCCCCAAGGTCGATGTCTGCGCCCCCGCTGGAATCTAATCAACACAAAAATACCCATAAAAATCGGTCAATTTAAGCAAGAGATATCATTGGATGTGTCTCAATCTGCCTATGACGCACTTCCGCATCTGTGGTGACAGAGATAAAGCGGTGTCTGTTGGACCATGAGACATCCCGAAAATCTGTCTTTTCACAAAATCATCTGAACGGTTTGGCATACAAATGAATATGACTGCTGAGAAGATGAGAATCTCACAAACACGTACATGTTGGGGCCTCACAAGACTCATCCGAAGGTCCCCCGGTCACCAGTAGAAAAAAATTAATGGAAGTATATATGGAGACTGTTTAGTGCCAAAAATAAGGGGTGTGTGGGCAGAACGCTTTTTCAGTTCTGCCCACACAATTTCTATAGGATTAAGGTCAGGGCTTTGTGATGGCCACTTCAATACCTTGACTTTGTTGTCCTTCAGCCATTTTGCCTCCATTTTGGAAGTATCCTTGGGGTCATTGTCCAATTGGAAGACCCATTTGCGACCAAGCTTTAACTTCCTGACTGATGTCTTGAGATGTTGCTTCAATATATCCACATCATTTTCCTACCTCATGATGCCATCTATTTTGTGAAGTGCACCAGTCCCTCCTGCACCAAAGCACCCCCACAACATGATGCTGCCACCCCCGTGCTTCACGGTTGGGATGGTGTTCTTCGGCTTGCAAGCCTCCCCCTTTTCCTCCAAACATAACGATGGTCACTATGGCCAAACAGTTCTATTTTTGTTTCATCAGACGAGAGGACATTTCTCCAAAAAGTACAATCTTTGTCCCCATGTGCAGTTGTAAATCGTAGTCTGGCTTTTTATGGTGGTTTTGGAGCAGTGGCTTCTTCCTTGCTGAGCGGCCTTTCAGGTTATGTCGATATAGGACTCGTTTTACTGTGGATATAGATACTTTTGTACTTATTTCCTTCAAACAAATGCATTACATTAGCTATCAAATGTGAAGTAAACTCTGAGTAATAGGGAATGGAGACTTAACTTGAAAATGTGGAGGATACCTCTTCCTGGTTCCCCGACTTATGTTTTTTTTATACTGTGTTTTGCTTGTTCGGGTTGCTCTCCTCACAGGTTGGTGAGACGAAACTGCCAAACCTCTCAAAGGTATTATTGTGCGTCTGACTTGCAATACAAGATTTGTTCAAGTCTAAAATGTTGGTCCGTAATCGTAACATGGTGTTTGTATGTTCACAGATGAAATGTCACGTTTACGTTCATGTTTCACGCATGGCTTTTCTTACATGCTGACCAGACCGGACACGTCGTGTGCGCGAGCATCGCAAAATAAATGTAGAAATCCATGGTATTCAATTATTGCACCCACACTGCTCGCGTCTGCGTTGCCAAGGGCTAAAATAGAAGTCATTCCTATTTCTGACGCAGATCGCGCTGCAAGTCCTGCCTCTCCCATCACCTCGTTGGTTTATAGAAGCAGGTACCCACGTGCCATCTCCTCATTGGCTATACCCACGTGGGTGATTGAAAGACTAAATGTTTTGCCGGTTGTCGTGGTAATACTATGAAAGTGTAGATGCCAATCACCATATAAGTTCAAAGATGAAAAAGCCTGGAAGGAGGTGAGATGACTGGAAACGATTTGGTTGGCCGTTTTATGTGTGGATTAATTGTCGGAGTAGAGGACCTTGTGCGTTTCAGGTAAAATAAAAACTCAATGTTTATATCCCAGGACAAATTACCCAGCAACAGCAAGCTAGCTAAATAGAACAAATTAGCTAGCAAGTGCAAATTGCCATACATGTTTAATGCTTTTTGACCTGTCCCTAAATGAATGTCATTGGTTCAGAGTTTGTTTTGATATTTTAACCTGCGTGTCGTGATCGCGTTTGGTGTAGGGGGACAAAATAAATTATGCACGATGGCGCACGCGCGCAGCCGGTTTGGGTTCCGTGTTACGATCCTAACAATTTACGTATGGATTTCCTTACGATCCTAATGATACGTATGTTCAACCTATTGGCAGGTATCTGGCTCCATAAGCGCTCCTTGATGTAGCATGGGCAACATTTTCCATATCCTCAAAGGTATCTGCCGTTGCGAACGTTAATACCACTCTGTGAGGCACATCAATCTACAGGTTGAACATGGTGATATTGTAGACTTCTAAATTGATAGTGCAGTTTGTTTAGGTGATTTTACAGCTAATTAGCTACTTTACATGCTGATATTGTCTTTGATATTACTGTGTGTAGCGACATGTGCTATCTAGCTAGCTAGCTAGCCAGCCCATAGAGAGAGCATTGCATTGTGGATTTTGTAGTTGACTTGAGCTGGAACAAGTCAAGTTATAACATTAGTTTACAAACAATATTGTTCTCACATGTTAGTGTTATTTAACACTGTAAATTAAAGGAACGAGGGGTTTTGGGTGGTGAAATAAGTTACACTACACAGAATGTATTCATTTGGTGGAACGACCCATTTACTTTCTGGTCTTCGATATTCCCTTTTGAAAACAACAGGTGCAAACATGCAAAAAGTCAATACATATTTATTCTCCCATAGGGGAAATTCATGTAAAAATATAGCTGCAAAAAGCCATGGCGGAGTTCAAGCACCATGGCTCCACCATCAAGACAAAATGGACTGTACAAGGAATGCAAATGTTAAAGGGATCAATCCTATCTAGCTGGGGGACCTTGGTTTATCGTACTATTTGTGTATCTAGCTAATAGAAATAAACATATACCATTTATGTTACTACTGTAGTTTTTACCTTCGGACTTAATTGACCAGTGCTGAGAAGGGCTTTTCCCAGGCATACATTTTGATGATCCTGATTCCAGACACCACTTCATTCATGGTGCGTATTCTACTGTCTGTGAGGACAGCAGTTTTACTCCTGCAAGGAAAGGAGTTCCCTCAGTCAGTTCAGACATATCTCCTTGTGAACAAAAACTTCTGACGTTTCCTGAGTTTAATGAACCAATGGCAATGTTTACAATTAAGATAGCTCTTTCGTAGAATCAGAGAAGTCTGCATTGCTTTAGGGTTTCATAGCGCCAAATCAAAACTATTACGTCCAGCACTTGTGTCGTTGATCATGTGGACAACTTCCCAAGCAAGTGTTCACGAAGCTAACTTTTCTTCACATGTGCTTGAAGTGTTCCAAGAGGTAATCTTTACAGTCAAAACTGAAAAGGGGTTTAAAACATGGGCATCATTAATATAGGTTGACCTAAGGTACCTCTATGACATAATCATTGAAGCATAGGAAACACTCACTGAAACATGTTGCCCCCTACAGATAAGGACATAGTCAACTTCTACTAAGAACCCACTCTGACTGTAAATTCAAGTCATGTCATGTAACGTATGTAATTCACCTGAGGGAGCCGAAGAGCTTTCCAAACATGGTCTGTAGTGGCATGAGGAACAAAAGGACAGCCACGCCTGCCAGGCACGACGGGCCAATCTCATACCACAGGAGACTGATAACCACCACAGCCTGCAGAGGTGCTATCCAGAGGTAGTGCAGATTGGTGGTCACCTACAAAGACCAGTGATCCTTGGTTAATGTAGCTGTTAATGTTTCTAAGTAGTTGCATTTAGCACAACATAGATGATATGATCCTTCGAGCTGGATTCATGACCTAATACAGCGGACAACAGGCCACGCTTGTCATCATACCACTGAAGAAGCTGCATGGGCTCCCCATGTTATATACATTTATATTCTTTCAGTCTGCTTTGAGTTTAGCGTTGGACTATTGTAAACATTTGTGCTAAGCAACCATCTGCATTTTCCATTCATCCATGACTTTGTTCTCTACGTCTGGATTTAACTTATGTACTTTATTTGCCAGGACAGGATGACAAGACGGCTCAAATATTGGTGCATTCCATTCCTGTACATTTGAGGAATGGTCAATTGTTACATAAGCTAGAGCCATAACTCTTCATAAACCTATGGAATGAAGGGTGATGATGTGCTCAACCATTTCATCCAAAGTAACCGCATGTCTTCATGCACTTCCTGCTTTTACCTCATCAAACCTGTTGACATCGTTGGATAGCAAGTTCACTATTTGGCCTGTGGTTGTTCTTCCCATCGCTGCACTGCTGAGACACAGGGCCTATGGGGGAATTCAATTTACTAGTAAATTGTTCTTAAAGATTTCAATTTGTTTAATGCTGTATGCAAGTATGCAGCGTAGAATGACCTTCTTGTAGATCATGTGACACATGGCCACTCGTATCTTCATGCCGGTCCTCAGGACGTGGTAGAAGTAGAGACTTTGGAGGACGGTCAGTGCAACGGTGGACAGAGAGACACCAGCAGCGTAGCCAAAGGCCTCATACAGTGCATCCATATTATCAGGATCGTACTTCTCAAAGTATTGGATCAGCTTTCCCAAGAACACTGGCTGGATCACCTTAACCACCTCCTATTGGGGGAACAAGAGAGAGGTAGAGCGATTTCAACCTGAACTCAAATCCACTTATTTACACTGTAAAAGCTGACATATATGGAAAGATAACCCACTCACCATGTACTGTAGGTACATAGATCAAATGTTCTTTTAAAAAACAGGCAAACGTATATTTCTACATACTACAGTGAAACTAAAGATCCCCAGCACTGCGTAGGGTTTCCCATAGCACTTCACGATGGCTTTGGTGAGTTTGGGCATACGCAGTTCCTTGGCAGCCATTCGAACCTCCTTATCCCAATATCTGGAAAGATTAGCACATTGTTAAGACTATGATCAGAAAGCAGAACACAGGCCATTCATATTTTTGTAATCTCTACCTGGGACTATTTGGAGCCTAAATACACAATGGTGCTAAGTTCAGTGGTTTAGCATGAAACTCCAAATGAAGCCAGGGAAAGTCATCAATCAACGCTCAGAAAAAGAAAAAAAAAAGACAGACAATACAAGAAGGGATGTAAACAATGAAGAGGGAAAGGGCTAGGCTAGGGGATAGGGCTAGGCTAGGGGATATGGCTAAAGGATAGGCCTAGGGGATAGGGCTAGGCTAGGGGATAAGGCTAGGGGATAGGTCTGGGAGATGGGGATAGGGCTAGGCTAGAAGATAAGAGGATAGGGCTGGGGGATAAGGCTAGAGGATAGGGCTAGGCTAGGAGATACGGCTAGGCTAGAGGATAGGGCTAGGCTAGGGGATAGGGCTAGGTTAGGGGATAGGCCCAGGGGTAGGGCTAGGTCCTAGGGAGAAAAATAGAGCTGGGCCACAGTATGTCATACCTCTGTAGTTCCTCTCCCAGGCCCTGAGAAGCATCATCGGGAAGCACTTGGTACATGTCATCTTCCTCTAGCCTCCGCTTATTTCCAATACTGAATAAAGGGGTTACCCAACTGATAGAGAAGAAAAAGGAGGGGAGAGAGAGACAGAGCAGGTTAATTAACCAATGAATCAATTAACCAATGCATTAATTAACCAATGTATTAATTAGCCAGTGCAATAAGAAATGAACTAATGCAATAATTAACCAATGCAGATTGAGGAAAGAGAACTCACAAAATAGGAAGTGGATGTGTATGAGCAACATTTCATCCATGAACCCCAACGTTAAAATGCACTGTCCTAAATATTCTGCTTTATGTTTTTTATTTTTTATTAGGATATACATGTAGTAGAAGGGCCTGGTTTTTTGGAAGAATTAAACTGGCCTTGTTTGTTGGCACTGCCCTACGACAACTTGGTTGAAGAGTAACAAATTAAATGTACCTTAAATAAGTAACTTTACCTTTTAAACGAATGACTGCTTCAGGGTTCAAGTGTTAACCAATAGCTCATTTGTTTTAATTGTGTCAGCCAACTTTACGTGACATCAGCCACTCTCCCTCAGCAGTGTCACTGATATAGGAATTAGCATGGAACAAATAATATTCTATTACAGGTGGTAACTGTTGCTTGATCAATATGCATGCAAGAACAATGTTTTTACATCTAAATGCAAGGAGCACTGTGAACTTTACCCCTTTCTCAGTACCACAAACCACGCCGGCACAATTGTATAAATGTCGACAGAACACATTTAGTTCGACATGGTGGGATTCATTTGTTGGTAAAATGTATTTATGGGCAAATATTCATATAATAACCATCACATCGTAGTAAACTTAGAGTCATGCGATGATATGTTGTGTGGTCCTCCCACTACGACTCAGGAAAGCATGCAGTTTATTAAGCTACAGATTAAATCAATTATGAGGAACTTCACAGGGTGGTGAATGTGTAAGGTGATTCTCCTTTCCAATAAATCTCGAGGGTCTTATTCTGGTGACATGATGATCGATGCTTGGCTGCCGTTTGACAAATACAAATAATATTGGTTATTCATAATAATCTCATAATGTAGGTAGACTACCCACACTGCATCAGCAAGCTGTTGGTTAAAGAGCATGTGCCAAGACTAGAGCGGGCACATTTGTCGTATGACAACAGTTGTGACAAAACCATCAGTAGTGTTGATAAATGTGATGGAAACCCAATTAACTTGTATTTTTCATTCAGTACGTGGAAATTTAAAGGCAAAAGTTATTGTTATGTGCACTATGTCCTCACACACAGCCTTTTATCCGCAAAAAGTCTGTTTGATGGAAACATCTCAAGTCTAAAATGCGCAAATAGTTTTATAAAGATTTTTGAATATTCACATGGAAATCTATCGCTAATTGGATGGACACCTAACTACTGTTACCTTGTTTTTCAGCTTGAAAGAGCACTGCAACTGGTTGCCTCCTTCAAACTGAAGCAATGAGCAGTGTGGAATGGCACATTCAGATCTGGATGTGTCAAATCACAAATCTTCATCGTGCTCAAAACAACCAGTTCATCATACTGTGCATCAACACTGTGCAACATTCTCTCTGAACTCTAGTACGGCTCATGGGATAGAAGGTTAACTTTTTGACTGACCTGTCATCAGTTTGCTTGCTTTGCTCTACTGATTTTGTGGTGTTTTCTAACCCTGGAAAACACTGAATGGATAATCAGGCAGCATTGAATGGATAATCTGGGGTCTGCGGCCAGCCACACCACTTAAACTGAATAATGGGGCTGGAGAAGTGGAACCGCTCTCAAATGTAATAGATGTGGGACTATGCATGGAGTGACAGTCCATGAGATATTTTGAAGCTTTACATTGATTGTTTACAAAACTCAAAAGACAACAAAAATATAAACAAGAGCAATACAACCATATGTTGGGTTATGATAATTGAAATGAGCACGTGACAGCAGAGAATATCCAGATAGTCTCTTTAAAAAGACCACTGACACATGAAAAATTGGACAATTCCACAGAAAAACTATTGTTGAAACAGTGCATTCGGAAAGTATTCAGACCCCTTGACTTTTTTCCACATTTTGTTACGCTACAGCCTTATTCTAAAATGTATTAAAGGACCTCAATACCCCATAATGACAAAACAAAAACAGGTTTTTAGACATAAAAAAAGACATAAACAAATAAATAATGAAATATCACAAGGCTTGGACACTTTTACTGAACCCCCCTTTACTGAAGATAAAAGGGTGTATTATTAGATCAAGATAAAGTGTCGAGTCTAGGATACGCCGACGACGTGACTGTTCTTGTTCACACACAAAAAGGAATTTGACATTGTCAGAGTACTTTTGGCATTATGAGAAAGTATCTGCCGCAAGGCCAAATCAGAGGCAGTATAGACAGGAAAACCTGAAAAGAAAACTACTTGGGATATAGAGGTAAAGGAAGAAATCAAAATATTGGGATTGATTGTGTGCAATAAAGAGTTTGCAGAGAGAAATTGGGAGAAAAAGAGTTGGAAGTGAAAGAAGAAGTAAATAAATGATCAAACCGAATTACCAACTTCAAGTCAAGAATCAATATCAACAAAATGTTTAACCTATCCAAAGTGATGTTCTTGAGTACTGTATTTCCTCCCACAGAAAAGTGCGTGAAGAAATTAAACAACACGCAGCGGTCTAAGGCACTGTATCGCAGTGCTTGAGGCGTCACTACAGCGCTGGGTTCGATCCCAGGCTGACCGGGAGACCCATGAGGAGGCGCACAGTTGGCCCAGAGTCGTCCGAGTTAGAGAAGGGTTTGGCCGGCCAGGATTTCCTTTTCAGCTTTCAGTTTTCAGCTGTGCTAACATAATTGAAAAAGGCTTTTCAAATGATAAATTAGCCTTTTAAAATGATAAACTTGGATTTGCTAACACAATGTGCCATTGGAACACAGGAGTGATGGTTGCTGATAATGGGCCTCTGAACGCCTATGTATTCCGTTAAAAAACTGCAGTTTCCAGCTACAACCGTAATTTACAACATTAACCATGTCTACACTGTATTTCTGATCAATTTGAAATTTATTTTAAATGGACAAAGATGCAGCTTTTCTTTCAAAAACAAGGACAGTTCCAACTGACCCCAAACTTTTGAACGGTAGTATATATCACACACACAGTGCCTTTGGAAGAGCCCTTGACTTTTTCCACATTTTGGTAGGTTACAGCCTTATTCTAAAATTGATTAAATCATTTTTTGCCCCGCTCATCAATCTACACATTAACCCATAATAACAAAGCAAAAAAACATGTTTTTTTTGGTCATAAAAATAAATGCAAATGATAGCACATAAGTATTCAGACCCTTTACTCGGTACTCTGTTGAAGCACCTTTGGCAGTGATTACAGCCTCAAATCTTCTTGGGTATGACGCTACAAGCTTGACACACCTGTATTTGGGGAATTTCTCCCATTCTTAGGGTCGTTGTCCTGTTGGAAGGTGAACCTTCACCCCAGAGGTCCTGTGCGCTCTGGAGCAGGTTTTCATCAATGATCTCTCTGTACTTTGCTCTGTTCATCTTTGCCTCGATCCTGACTAGTCTCCCAGTCTCTGTCGCTGAAAAACATCCCCACAGCATGATGCAACCACAACCATGCTTCACCGTAGGGATGGTGCCAGGTTTTCACCAGACGTGACGATTGGCATTCAGAGAAAAGAGTTCAATCTTGGTTTCATCATACCAGAGAATCTTGTTTCTCATGGTCTGAGAGTTTTTAGTTGCCTTTTGGCAAACTCCAAGCGGGCTGTTATATGCCTTTTACTGAGGAGTGGCTTGTGTCTGGCCACTCTACCATAAAGGCCTAATTTGTGGAGTGGTGCAGAGATGGTTGTCCTTCTGGAAGGTTCTCCCATCTCCACAGAGGAACTCTAGAGCTCTGTCAGAGTGAGCATCATGTTCTTGGTCACCTCCCTAACCAAAGCCATTCTACTCAGATTGCTCAGTTTGACCGGGCGGCCAGCTCTAGGAAGAGTCTTGGGGGTTCCAAACTTCTTTCATTTAAGAATGATAGAGGCCACTGTGTTCTTGGGGAACTTCAATGCTGCAGACATGTTTTGGTACCCTTTCCCAGATCTGTTGCTTGACACAGACCAGTCTCTGTGCTCTACAGACAATTCCTTCGACCTCATGGCTTAGTTTTTGCTCTGACATGCACTGTCAACTGTGGGGCCTTATATAGACATGCGTGTGCCTTTCCAAATCATGTTCAATCAAATTAATTTACCACATGTAGACTCCAATCAAGTTGTAGAAACATCTCAAGGATGATCAATGGAAACAGGATGCACCTGAGCTTCATTTCGAGTATCATAGCAAAGGGTCTGAAAACTTATGAATATAAGGTATTTCTGTTTTTTATTTTTAAGAAATTTGCAAACATTTCAAAAAAGCTGTAGTCGCTTTGTCATTATGGGGTATTGTGTGTAGATTGATGAGGAAATATTTGTAATGTAACAAAATGTGGAAAAAGTCAAGGGGTCTGAATACTTCGCTAGGTATGCCTATGTTGGGTTTACTTACCACTATGTTCAGGCAACTGTACAAAGTTTCTACCGGTAGCTTGCAAAGTAACCATTATCAGCTAAGTGTACATCGACTCGTTTCAGGAAACTAGGCATATTTTTTAATTTTTTATTTTTAATTTTTTTATTTATTTTTATTTCACCTTTATTTAACCAGGTAGGCTAGTTGAGAACAAGTTCTCATTTGCAACTGCGACCTGGCCAAGATAAGGCATAGCAGTGTGAACAGACAGCACAGAGTTACACATGGAGTAAACAATTAACAAGTCAATAACACAGTAGAAAAAAGGGGAGTCTATATATACATTGTGTGCAAAAGGCATGAGAAGGTAGGCAAATAATTACAATTATGCAGATTAACACTGGAGTGATAAATGATCAGATGGTTATGTACAGGTAATATTGGTGTGCAAAAGAGCAGAAAAATAAATAAATAAAAACAGTATGGGGATGAGGTAGGTGAAAATGGGTGGGCTATTTACCATGGACTATGTACAGCTGCAGCGATCGGTTAGCTGCTCAGATAGCAGATGTTTGTAGTTGGTGAGGGAGATAAAAGTCTCCAACTTCAGCGATTTTTGCAATTCGTTCCAGTCACAGGCAGCAGAGAACTGGAACGAAAGGCGGCCAAATGAGGTGTTGGCTTTAGGGATGATCAGTGAGATACACCTGCTGGAGCGCGTGCTACGGATGGGTGTTGCCATCGTAACCAGTGAACTGAGATAAGGCGGAGCTTTACCTAGCATGGACTTGTAGATGACCTGGAGCCAGTGGGTCTGGCGACGAATATGTAGCGAGGGCCAGCCGACTAGAGCATACAAGTCGCAGTGGTGGGTGGTATAAGGTGCTTTAGTGACAAAACGGATGGCACTGTGATAAACTGCATCCAGTTTGCTGAGTAGAGTGTTGGAAGCAATTTTGTAGATGACATCGCCGAAGTCGAGGATCGGTAGGATAGTCAGTTTTACTAGGGTAAGTTTGGCGGCGTGAGTGAAGGAGGCTTTGTTGCGGAATAGAAAGAATATGTCGCGCGTCACTACTTCACAGGAGAGGCATTTGAACGTAAACATTTATATTTGATCAAAATGCATTTTTGACCTTCTGGAACATGTGAACATTTCATCTGCCTTAATAACAAATGTGTATGCTATCTGTAAATACAAATAAATTGTTAAATTACGAGCATAGTTGGTTTAGCCCCGGAAAAAGACCGGAACCTACCTGCTAGCCATGTCTGGCTGAGATAATGGATGGGCTGGACATGTCGAGAGATGAGTTCGGATTGGACTGCCATGTAGCACGCTTCTGTCTCTAACTTGTACTCTGTGTAGGTAATTCATTCTAATGTGTATTTTTTTAAAGATATCAAGAAGAACTGCAAAAGTGCTGCTCTCCACTTTCTGGAGGGCCGAGTTTGGAGATCAGTGGAATGCCCGGTGGAAGCAGAGTATGATAGCTAAGGAGATTGAGAAAATTCTGGCTATTGATTGCAAATATGTGGAGGGAGTCGAAAAGAGAACACACAGGCTGTTGTGTAAAACACCTTTCTCGAGATTACATCTTCAAACTAAGGGCAACCATGGCATCCGTGACAGGTTAAGAGTCCAGCTAGCTACATTTTCAGATATGACCAGTTTCAAATTTTTCAGAAAGTAGTTTTCATTGCAAGTTAAAGCGTACTCTTAGCTAGCTAGCTAACGTTAGCTGGCTGGCTCAATAGCTAATGTTACTTGTATGATCTGTGTAGTAATATTATTCATATCTTGGAGCCATTTGCATTGCTAGTGTTAGATAGCTAATAAAACATTGAAACTAGTTGGTTAGCTACCTGCAGATTCATGCAGGGCAGTAACATTATGAGTTGGGATTATGGTTCATTGTTTAGCTAGCTAGCTACGTGTCTGAACAAAAGACTGCACTATACAAGTAACCATTTCACTGTACTGTTTACACCTTCTGTGTCCTGTGCATGTGACCAATAAACTTTGATATAGTGTGTGTTTACCAGAGACGGTAATATGAGGAACAACATGACTTGCACCAAAGTCAAGTTAGGATATAAGGTTAGGCCAATGAGACAGTGTCCAAGTAAAAAAAAAAAAATCTAGTAGAATGCCTTGTTTTTATTTCATCACACTCACAACCGTAATCTATTATCTGCAATTAGCTTGCTATTAACTTGTAAATAATGATCTTGTTGTAAGCTTATTTTCCTGTAATAATTCATACAAATTAGCTAAAGTTAAGATGGTCAGCTATATGATATGGTCATTAATTGAAGCAAACCAAAACATTGTTTAGAAAGTTGTATTTAGTTGCCTGGTTTGCTACATTGACACATACTAAATTCATTTTTAAAACAGATGGGTTTATTGGTGTCATGCAGCCTGTAGTTTTTGTGTTTATACTTTTCATAATGACAATGACAAGTTTGATGTCGAACGACAATAGAATGTTCATGATGCCACTGTGATAACTGTCTACAGACATGTCGGTAAACGCAGTATAAACCAGCCTTTAGTCTTGAAATATTTGGTTGTTTAGTACACTTCTGCACTCACTCTGTTTAGCACATGGCCTCAAGTGTATCCTTAAAGAGATGGGAAGGGCTAAGGCTTACTTAAGAGGGTGTGAACTATGCTGAATGAGTGTAGACAAAGAGCTCTCCAGTAGGTGTACCAAAACATTCAAGGACCATTTTCTCAAAAGTGGGGTTACAAGTTAATCAACTTTCAAAGCATAATTACTTTTCCATTGATCCTCTGTAGTGTATGATATACAATTTTCTAGCTCTGAGTCTTTACTTCTATCCAATTTAAAAAACACAATTTCAAATTTTGCTACATAAGACCGAATCGAGCCGCTAGGTCACAAATGGGCCCCATCTACTGCTCGACAGGCAGAGCCCATAAATGATTCGGAAATTCACCTAAAACACTTGTCAGGTATAGTTCACTTTTATGTCACTCAAATATACAATTAATGGTGGCCAATAGAGAGATATCTTGAGGCTACCCTCACTTATCTGTAATTACATGATCAATTTATGTTTGCTCATCATGAAGTTATTTGCTGTACAACTCTGATGATAGAGCTAAACATGCACAATTGTTTGGCATGGAATAATTGTAAATGTGTAGTTCTAACTATTCGTAGCATATCATACATTTTTCATATTCCTAATATATTGTATGTTTGCAAATTCATAACATATCATACGAAAAGGACGATGGACATCCACAAATTAATACATCCATACGAAATGTTACATATCATACTAAATGGAGTGTATACTGTAGGATTTACATACATAATCATACAAAATGCTCTGAGACCAGGTTGCTTCAAGAGGTTAATGATACTGTATTACAATCAAATAGTTAATATCAACATTTACTTAACAATCCCTTGACTGTTGTTAATGGTTTTAGCAGGCAAATCAAATGCTCTGTAACTTATTGTGAACTTTTATTGATTTTCATAACAGCAAGCTAGGACTGATGGTTTGGTTAGCTAAACTATCAAGTCTGTTCGTTTGCTTATCAAGGCAACTACTGTAGCTAGCTTCTGGTAAACTTGCTAGCTACTTCAGTGCACATGCAGCAGCTACTATTCCTGGGATTCACATAAAACGCACAGACACGTTACAAAGTACAGAACAAGACCAACAACATAAAATATGACATTAAGTTCAATACAAAAATCCCGCAAAAATTAAATAAACGTGATATATAGGAAAGACACCAAGGGACAACAAAAACACTATTTACACACTATTCATATATACATATGTATATATACAGTAGTTAAATTATATCTTAAGACAGAGGAGAGGCGCTGTGATACATTACGTTTTTGTATCTGTTTTTTTTAAGTTAAACTTGCTTTTTGCCTGAGTAAGCAGTAACCAATGGTGCAGAGCATTCAACTCGGGGCTCTATGTGTTCTCTGGAAAATAAATGCAACTCCGTGAAAGGTCAGTTCCACTCCACTCGTTATTTTTCCATAGAACGCATAGCCAGCCCCTTGTTGATTATCCCTTACTAATCGGCTACTTTCAAAATATCGAGCTACAGTGTTAACTGTAAACAGCGTTGTATACTTACCAGAAAAACACCCGTGAAAATAAATTGGCTGTTGTTAATGGATTAAATTGCACATCTCTCTTCAGTTGTTCCATTGTTGTGTTATGACACCCAGCCAAAATGTGTAAATAAATAGACCGGTGAGGAGGAGTCTACCGTGTCCAGACGAATTCACATTCATTTTCTGTTTTCAAGGTTGTCAAACATCGTCTTAAGCTTTGTTTTACCATTGACAATTACAGATGATTTCGTAATTGTATTTCGATTTCCTAACCTTACATATAATTATGTAATCTGATTTACTTATTTCCGTCCCTGAATTGTTTGATCAAAGTTTTCGCCACCAGCTCGTTATATCGGCCATAAAAACTACAACCGGTCTGCCAAATGCGCCTAGGGTTGCCAGGTGTTCCTGAATTTACAGCCCAATGACTACTTAAAACCCACACACAAGGCCTGAAAACTAGCCCATTTTTTTTTTCGCAGCAAGAGAGGAGTTGCCACATCTAACCAATAAACAATTTTTCCATAACGTTATTGAGTCAATTAAGAAGGAATCTCAATTTAACTTCTAATGACCTAAGCAAAATTCGGGTTTCCATCAAATGACTAATTATTGCGAGAAAATGTGACTAATAAATTAATTTGAATATGTCACAAGAGAAAATATAATTTGCCATTATTAAACTTTAAAATGCGAATGTGACTTTATTATGTGCCAGATGTTAAGACTGCAAACCATTATAATTGGCCTATCTGCAAAATAATTTCAATAGGCATAGTCTAGGCCTACTGACTAAAATCTGGGTTTATTGTTGTAATCCAATTTCGTCATGGTTCGGTTAGTTGGATGCAGGCATCGCCTTACAAAATGATATGACACAAAATCATTTTGGGCTATTAGCCCATACAAACGCATTGAATAGCAGATTCACTACATGAAACAAGAGATCGTCCCAAAATAAAGTGTCTGTCTGCAATTGCAATAGAACTGTGACCATAATCATAATTGATAACTTCCCATTTCCTGAACTAAACATGTCCATTAATATTTGCATAACAACACAAGGTTACAAAAACAAACTGAAGTTATAGGCTATTTACTAAACCGTTTTCCAGCTCCAGGTGGCACAAATTTGCAATGACTCCAGATATAATAATTTCCACATATGTATTGTATAAAATGGTAGGCTAGCCTAAATATGCATATAAATAAATAGCCTAATTGATGGCCAACAGATGCAAATGTATAATTCTCCACATTTAATGTCAGTTTCATTCTGGACTTTTCCTCATAACAGAAAAACGCGAGGTACTGGCGCAGCGCTTGAGATCCAAGAACTGAGCATGTGTAAAACCCTTCCCTTGATCATTTTTATTTTATTTTTTACATGTAACCTTTATTTAACTAGGCAAGTCAGTTAAGAACAAATTCTTATTTACACTGATGGCCTACCCCGGCCAAACCTTGTCGACGCTGGGCTAATTGTGCACCTCACACCTCTCACTCAGCTGTCTCAACACACACACAGACACTCCTCCGTCCTTCCCCACCACTCCCACACACTCAAAAACAGGCTGCCTCACTGCCTGATAGTCAGCAGCAGCAGGTCACGGTGAAATATATATTTGTATGAAATTGCCGTGGCGGCCGCGTGCAATTTAGAAGCAGCCCAAATGCCAATACATTTTCACCCGCGACATATTTTTTGAAAGTACCCCAATGTGTTCAAAAACAGCAGACATGGCAACCCTGTGTGCACCCAGTTGCCGCACATGCACAGCAGGCCCAAGCTCGTTATCCCACTGAGGTCTAATAAAAAAATCTAAATCAAATGTATTGGTCACATGCACGTGTTTAGCCGATGTTGTTGCGGGTCTAGCGAAATTATTGTGTTTCTAGCTCCGACAACATATACCCAAAATACACATACATCTAAGTAAGGAATGGATTAAGAATATATATACATATACACTACCATTCAAAAGTTTGGGGTCACTTAGAAATGTCCTTGTTTATGAAAGAAAAATGATTGTTTTGTCCATTAAAATAACATCAAATTGATCAGAAATACAGTGTAGACATTGTTAAGGTTGTAAATGACTATTGTAGCTGGAAATGGCTGATTGTTTATGGAACATCTATAGAGGCCCATTATCAGCAACCACCCCTCCTGTGTCCCAATGGTCCGTTGAATAAGCTAATACAAGTTGTTCATTTTAAAAGACTAATTGATCATTATGAAACCCTTTTGCAAGTATGTCAGCACAGCTAAACACTGAATCCATTTCAAATCAGCCATTTCCAGCTATAATAGTCATTACATTAACAATGTTTTTACTCTATTTCTGATCAATTTGGTGTTATTTTAATGGACAAAAAAATAGATTTTCTCTCAAAAACAATGACATTTCTAAGTGACCCCAAACTTTTGAATGGTAGTGTATGTCAGAGTGGCATTGGACTAAGATACAGTGGCATAGTATAGAATAAATACAGTATATACATATGAGATGGGCGATGCAATATTTACACACAATTAAAGTGACTAAGATACCGTAGAATAGTATAGAGTACAGTTCATACATATGAGATGAGTAATGCAAGACATGGAGACATTATTAAAATGGCTAGTGTTTCATATCCTTACAGTGGCCAGTGATTCCTAATCTATGTCTATAGGCAGCTGCCTCTGATGTGCTAGTGATGGCTGTTTAGCAGTCTGATGGCCTTGAGATAGAAGCTGTTTTGCAGTCTCTCGGTCCCAGCTTTGATGCACCTGTACTGACCTCGCCTTCTGGATGATAGCGGGGTGAACAGGCAGTGGCTCGGGTGGTTGATGTCCTTGATGAACTTTTTGGCCTACCTATGGCATCGGGTGGTGCAGGTGTCCAGGAGGGCGGGAAGTTTGCCCCCGGTAATGCGTTGGGCAGACCTCGCCACCCTCTGGAGAGCTTTGCGGTTGTGGGCGGTGCAGTTGCAGTTGCCGTACCAGGTGGTGATACAGCCCGACAGGATGCTCTCAATTGTGCATCTGTAAAAGTTTGTGAGCGTCTTAGGTGTTAAGACACATTTCTTTAGCCTCCTGAGGTTGAAGAGACACTTCAAGAGACACTCCTTCTTCACTACACTGTCTGGGTGGACCATTTAAGTTTGTCAGTGATGTGTACGCCGAGGAACTTGAAGCTTTCCACCTTCTCCATTGCGGTCCCATCGATGTGGATAGGGGGGTGCTCACTCTGCTGTTTTCTGACGTCCACGATCATCTCCTTAGTTTTGTTGACGATGAGTGAGAGGTTATTTTCCTGGCACCACACTCCCAGAACCCTCACACTCCCAGAACCCTGTAGGCTGTCTCATCGATGTTAGTAATTAAGCCTACTACTGTTGTGTCATCTGCAAACTTGTTGATTGAGTTGGAGGCGTGCTTGGCCACGTAGTCATGGGTGAACAGGGAGAACAGGAGGGGGCTGAGCATGCACCCTTGTTGGGCCCCAGTGTTGAGAATCAGTGAAGAGGTGGTGTTGTTTCCTACCTTCACCACCTGGGGGAGACTCGTCAGGAAGTCCAGGACCCAGTTGCACAAAGTGGGGTTGAGACCCAGGGCCTCGAGCTTGATAATGAGCTTGGAGGGTAATATGGTCTCGAATGCTGAGCTATAGTCAATGAACAGCATTCTTACATAGGTATGCCTCTTGTCCAGATGGGGCAGGGCAGTGTGATTTGGTGGCGATTGCATCGTCTGTGGATCTATTGGGACGGTAAGCAAAATGAAGTGGGTCTAGGGTTGCAGGTAAAGTGGAGGTGATATGATCCTTGACTAGCCTAAAATGACATACCCAAATCTAACTGCCTGTAGCTCAGGACCTGAAGCAAGGATATGCATTTTCTTGATACCACTTGGAAGGAAACACTTTGAAGTTTGTGGAAATGTGAAATGAATATAGGAGAATATAACACATTAGATCTGGTAAAAGATAATACATTTTTTTATTTTTGAAATGCAAGAGAAATGCTCTAATGTACAGTATTATTCCAGCCCAAGCGCAATTTAGATTTTGGCCACTAGATGGCAGCAGTGTATGTGCAACGTTTTAGACTGATCCAATAAACCATTGTGTTTCTGTACGAAATGTTGTATCAAGACTGCCCAAATGTGCCTAATAGGTTTATTAATAACTTTTCAAGTTCATAACTGTGCACTCTCCTCAAACAATAGCATGGTATTCTTTCACTGTAATAGCTACTGTAAATTGGACAGTGCAGTTAGATTAACAAAAATTGAAGCTTTCTCCCATATCAGATATGTCTATGTCCTGGGAAATGTCCTTGTTACTTACAACCTCATGCTAATCGCGTTAGCCTACGTTAGCTCAACCGTCCCGTGGGGGATCCACCGATCTTGTAGAGGTTTTACATGTCTTACTCACGCCATTCACAGAGAAGGAGAGTCCACAGTCCTTGATAGCGGGCCGCGTTGGGGGCACTGTATTATCCTTAAAGCAACGGGAGGTGTTCAGCCTGTCCGGAAGCGAGACATCGGTTTCCACTACGTGGCTGGTTTTCCATACTCCAGCAAGCATTTTAGCCAGGTAGCCTAGGAAAACAGAAACTAAAAGCATGTAGGCCTACTGCATGACATAGTCATAGACCATTTTGGCCAAATGAAAGAGAGGAGGATGGCATTGCCTTTTCTCTACAAGTAGGGTGAGTCAACATGTTTTTTTGTACTTGCGCGCACACACGCACGCACGCACGCGCGCACACGCACACACACAAGTACTATTGACAGGAACATCATATTTAGCTTGCATTGATTGGACAAAATAGTTTTTGTTATCTTTTAGTTGTCACTGTATTCAACTAAGCATAGGTGATTTGACGATGCTGAAATGTTGAAGTTGAAATGGTGCTGGAATAGTGGAGGCAGCTCCTATTTTCTTTTCAACTAGCGGCAACTCTCTGTGGTTCTAAATCAATAGTTGTTTAGTAGTCCAAACATTTCAGAAACATTAAACTTGCTTGACCATGCTGTGTAGGTCATGTAAATGTTTGTTACATGCAATATGCTTTATGGACTTCACCGGACAGATGTTGCTCTCCGGTTTTGTGACGAAACAAAAGATGTGATTGAATTTATTCTGCCACTGTGTCTTATTGTCTCAGCCCTATGCCTATACAGTGCCTTCGGAAAGTATTCAGACCTCTTGACTTTTTCCACATTTTGTTAAATAACAGACTTATTCTAAAATGTATTAAATATTTTGTTTCTCTCAGCAATATACACATCATACCCCATAATGACAAAGCGAAAACAGGTTTTTAGAAATGGTTTAAAATGTATAACAAATAAAAAACAGAAAAACCTTATTTACATTAGTATTCAGACCCTTTGCTATGAGACTCGAAATTGAGCTCAGGTGCATCCTCTTTCCATTGATCATCCTTGAGATGTTTCTACAACTTGATTGGAGTCCACCTGTGGTAAATTCAATTGATTGGACATGATTTGGAAAGGCACACACCTGTCTATATAAGGTCCCACAGATGCACCGTGCATGTCAGAGCAAAAACCAAGGCATGGTTAGGACATCTACTTTGTGCATGACACAAGTCATTTTTCCAACATTTGTTTACAGACAGATGATTTCACTTATAATTCACTGTATCACAATTCCAGTGGGTCAGAAGTTTACATACACCAAGTTGACTTTGCCTTTAAACAGATTGGAAAAGCTTTAAAAGCTTCTGATAGGCTAATTGACATCATTTGAGTCAATTGGAGGTGTATCTGTGGATGTATTTCAAGGCCTACCTTCAAACTCAGTGCCTCTTTGCTTGACATTATGGGAAAATCAAAAGAAAATCAGCCAACACCTCCAAAAAAACATAGAGACATCCACAAGTCTGGTTCATCATTTGGGAGCAATTTCCAAACACCTGAAGGTACCAAGTTCATCTGTTAAAAACAATAGTACGCAAGTATAAACACCATGGGACCACGCAGCTGTCATACCGCTCAGGAAGGAGACGCGTTCTGTCTCATAGAGATTAAGATATTTTGGTGCGAAAAGTGTAAATCAATCCCAGAACAACAGCAAAGGACCTTGTGAAGATGCTGGAGGAAACGGGTACAAAAGTATCTATATCCACAGTAAAATGAGTCCTATATCAACATAACCTGAAAGGTCACTCATCAAGGAAGAAGCCACTGCTCCATAACTGCCATAAAAAAACAAGACTACGGTTTGCAACTGCACATGGGGACAAATGTCATACTTTTTTGAGAAATGTCCTCTGGTCTGATGAAACAAAAATAGAACTGTTTGGCCATAATGACCATCGTTATGTTTGGAGGAAAAAGGGTGAGGCTTGCAAGCTGAAGAATACCATCCCAACCACGAAGCACGAGGGTGGGAGCATCATGTTGTGGGTGCGCTTTGCTGCAGGAGGGACTGGTGCACTTCACAAAATAGATGGCATCATGAGGTAGGAAAATTATGTGCATATATTGAAGCAACATCTCAAGACATCAGTCAGGAAGTTAAAGCTTGGTCGTAGGTGGGTCTTCCAATTGGACAATGACCCCAAGCATACTTCCAAAGTTGTGGCAAAATGGCTTAAGGACAAAAAAGTCAAGGTATTGGAGTGGCCATCACAAAGCCCTGACTGTAATCCTATAGAAATTGTGTGGGCAGAACTGAAAAAGCGTGTGCGAGCAAGGGGGCCTACAAACCTGACTCAGTTACACCAGCTCTGTCAGGAGGAATGGGACAAAATTCACCCAACTTATTGTGGTAAGCTTGTAGAAAGCTACCTGAAACATTTGACCCAAGTTAAACCATTTAAAAGCAATGCTACCATATACTAATTGAGTGTATGTCAACTTCTGACCCACTGGCAATGTGATTAAAGAAATAAAAGCTGAAATAAATCACCCTCTACTATTATTCTGACATTTCATATTCTTAAAATAAAGTGGTGATCCTAACTGACCTAAGACAGGGCATTTTTACTAAGATTAAATGTCAGGAATTGTGAAAAAGTGAGTTTAAATGTATTTGGCTAAGGTGTATGTAAACTTCTGAGTTCAACTGTATACATTACATGCAAACTCCAGATGTTTGGTGAGGTGTGACTTTCGTGTGTCGGTTTCAGGGTCACATGGTGACATGGGGGACGTACATTGAACTCCAGCGCTCTGGGGTCAACATCACCTCCCTGCTGAAGAGGGAAGAGGAGGAGGGGTCACAAGCCCCAGGAGCAGAGACTGAAAGCCGCTTGCTGCACCCTCTCGCAGAATTCAGTGGTCTCTCACACCGCCTCCATACGCTCTGTTAAAGATGGAACTGAACAGCTTCCTGTGCCCCCCCCCACTTCCGGTTCAGCCCTTAGATAGTCACTAGGAGCATTTTCACTCTGTGTCCATTATGATATTTTGTAGCAAAGCAGTGAGTGAAGAAAGTTACCTGTGTTTGCTCTTTTTGTCCACAAGAAGGCGTACAAACCTTTAGTAGAAGTTTGCCAGACACAGCAAATTCCGTCACACGCAATATCTCAGACAGCACTGACACGATTTTGACGACACTTGGGTGAATGATGTCTTGCCATAGAGATTCGGCATTTACACAATTACACTGATTTGGCCCAAGGCAGTATCTCTAATAATTAACTGAAATTCTTTAGTAACACGTACAAATGTTTTTTTTGCCACTGCAAAAGAAGTTAATTTGTATCTTGTTGACATGCTCAGATTCCCCAGCACAGGGGTTGTGTAAATTCTCAACGTCCCTCCTGCTTGAACCTCTACAGAGTTTCTCCTACACAGAGTGCACAGAATGACTCACTTTGCACAGTTGTCATGCATAATTTTATTTGCAGTGGCTTTAATGAATAGCCCCAATAAATCCTATGATGTTTGTGTAATGCAGGCAGAGCCTGTCCAGACAGTAGTCGAGGAGAGCCGCTCGGAGGGGACCATCGGCGTCAAGTACCTGAAGGCAGGCGCCAACATCCTGGTGTTGATAGGAGTTGTATTACTTCAGTTCCTAGCTCAGGTAATGACATCATAACCCCAGTACAACTACATGGTCAAAAACAGCAATAGTAGTGCGGAAGAAACTCAATCTGATGACGACTTCATTAAATGATATAGGTCTACTAACATATGTTTTTGTGTGCAGGCAGCATACATTCTACAGGACTGGTGGCTGGCATATTGGTAAGACGTTTTAATTTCACTGTTCATTTCCAGTCATGCAACTGTCATGTTACCCTTTTAACATGCTGTGTTGGGACTGGCTCTGTCTCCTCTGTGATTGACAGGGCAGGAGAGCAGGAGAAGCTCAACGTTAACGGCACTGTGACCGTCCAAAATGGTGTCAACGTCACTGAAGAGCTGAGCCTGGATTTCTACCTCGGCATTTACGCAGGTGAGACACCGTGGAAACCCTACTCTGGAAATTGTTTTGCTTCTCCTACAATAGTGTCATTGTTAAGGGATTTTTATCAATAATGACTAAATGATGTATACATTTCAATCAGAACTATGACTAAACAGAATACTATAATGTTACTGTATGGATGTATGAATCTTATTATAATCATAGTACTGAATATAATGTGTGTAATTATAATCAAGAATTAGAACAAAGACTGTCTGTTCCTTGGTAGAAACGAATGAAGTTCTCGTCAGACTGGCTAGAACGCTGTGTTCCTTATCTCTACACAGGGAGACCTTGGGCTGGTAGTAAATTATCTAACAGGTGGTGGACGATGTGGGAAGGCTTGTGAACTATACTGCCATTGTATCGGAGTGGAGGAAGGACCGTTCAAAACCTATGACATCATTTTTAGTTTATAACCAGTTGTAAATTGTACCATGATCAGTACTCTCGATAATAAATGCTATTGATTGATTTTGAGACTGGTCTATGTCCATTTTATGCAAATAAGTATCTTACGAATTCTTAGAAATGGGCTGAGTGTATTAATTAATAAACATATAGGAATGAAATTCCTTTAACAGTCATGCAGGCTCTTTCTTCCTCTATAACCTTTGTGTGTCTGTCTGTGTTACAAAATGTAACATCCTAAAATGGGAAATCTGTGTTTTCAGGTTTGACTGGAGCAACACTCATCTTTGGCTTTGCCAGGAGTCTGATGATGTTCAATGTGCTGGTGAAAGCTGCTCAGTCTCTGCACAACCGCATGTTCAACTCTATCCTCCGGACACCTGTACGCTTCTTTGACATCAACCCAATTGGTGAGCCATAAGCCATGCACAAACTGGAACATATAGGGAAAGAGATTTTCTGTTGCCACAGTTTTGTGTTGAGAGATGCTGCATTTGTGTTTACTTGAGGTCAGACATATCATATCTGTAGACAAAGAAAGAAAAGTCTTTAAATTCCTGGTGTTGTCTCCTCTTGTGTCCCAGGAAGAGTCCTCAACCGCTTCTCTAAGGACATCGGCCAACTGGACGCGGCCTTACCTTGGACCTTTGTGGACTTCATTCAGGTGAGCCACGACACATTTTGGCCCTGCATCTTCACAAGATGTTTTACAAACTCACCAGAGAACTTAGTCTGTAAATATGTTGATTGAGATGTGTAACCCAGTTCTCAGAACTATTAGTGGTGACTCTGAAACTGCCTCCTGGTCTATTTGGCCTTTCATCTTGTTCATGCTGGTATTCGTGCCAGGATGGAATGTTCGTCCATAACAGCTCTTTCAAGAATCCAGCCTGAGGGTTTTCTGAAGCTTCTTAATGCCGCTCTCTATTGTGCTTTTAGTTTCACGTTTTAACGTACTGCACAAGTACAGTGGAATGCCTTTCTTGCAAGCTCTAAACCCAACAATGCAGTAATCAATGTAGAACTAAAAATAACAGAACAAAAACATGAGAAATAAGAACACTAGAAATTAAGTATGCATACTATATACAGGGTCAGTTGGTTCCAGTACCATATTTACAATGTGCAGGGATACTGGAGTGGTAGAGGTGATATGTATATGGGTAAGGTGACTAGGCATCAGGATGTATGATAAACAGAGTAGCAGCAGCTAATATGATGATATGTATTTGTGTGTGTGTGCACATGGAGTGTGTAGAGTCCTGTGAGTGAGCATAGAGACACAATTAAATACAAGGATACCTCGAATAGTCCGTGTAGCCATTTTCTTTAGCTATTTAGAAGTATTATGGCTTGTGGATAGAAGCTGTTCAGGAGCCTGTTGCTGTCAGACTTGATCCACTGGTACCGCTTACTGTGCAGAAGCAGACAGAACAGTCTATGGCTTGTGTGGCTGGAATTTTTAATGACTTTCTTGGCCTTCCCTTCCTGGATGTCAGGGAGCTCACCCCCAATGATGTACTGGGTTTCTTAGAGAAGCCATGCTAGTACAAAAGCCAGGGCTGTTGGACTGACGTGGTTAATTCACTGTCCTCAGATGACGCCAGTGGAAAGGATGGTGGAGTACACAGAGCTGGAGAGTGAAGCACCCTGGGAAACCCAGAAGCGTCCTCCTCCTGAGTGGCCAAGCCAAGGCCTCATCACCTTTGACCGGGTCAGCTTCTCCTACAGCTCAGACGGACCTGTGGTCCTGAAGGACATGAAGGCCATGTTCAGGCCCAAAGAGAAGGTTGGCATCGTGGGCAGGACAGGTGCGGGGAAAAGTTCCCTTGTATCGGCGCTCTTCCGCCTGGCAGAGCCAGAGGGCAGGATCTACATCAATGGAGATCTGACCTCCGAGATCGGCCTTCATGACCTGCGCCAGAAGATGTCCATCATACCTCAGGTAGTTACTGTTGGTGGGTCTTCTGTGGCTGCTCTGTCCCTTAGTCCTTCTGAATGTAGTAAAGGAAAGGCTTCTAGTTCAGATATGGCTCTGTTAGAGCTTATTACATTTTTCTGTTTGTGGCCCCTCTGTTCTGCAGGACCCAGTGCTTTTCACAGGCACTATGAGGAAGAACCTGGACCCTTTCAGCCAGCACACAGACGAGGACCTGTGGAACGCTCTCCAAGAGGTACTGCGCCTCAGACTCCCATTGATGCAGATACAGTAACGAGATATACTCACACACATTTACATACAGGTTAATGGGCTTTTGGTGGCATCAAGGTTTTACTCCAGTAACTGTTTTCTCTCCAGGTCCAGCTGAAGTCTGTGGTGGAGGAGCTGCCCAATAAGATGGAGACGGTTCTGGCTGATTCGGGCACCAACTTCAGTGTGGGTCAGAGGCAGCTGGTCTGTCTGGCCCGGGCCGCCCTGAGGAAGAACCGCATCCTCATCATCGACGAGGCCACGGCCAACGTGGACCCCAGGTAAAGAGCTTCCTCTCTCACACACACGTTGCCATGGAGGACCTCCCGCCTGTCCTTTAGAGCTGAGCAGCTGACATGCTTTAATGCTGCGTTCATAGCCAAGTGGGAAGGTGGTATTTACCACTTATGACTGGGAAAAATCCACTTGAAGGCCCCTCCAACTGGTAATTACTAGTGGGGAAATTTGTCCATCATCCCTGAGCTCCGACTTCTCTCACATGCTGACCTCTGACGTCACCTACTAAGGAAATTCTCAATAACAGCATTTTGGCAGTTAAATGAAACAGTAAAAACATTTTTTTTTAATATAAAAAGCAATTTAGTAATATGGTTTTCGAACACTAATTTGTTTACAGGCATGATAGCTGTAATTTTAGTTTGATGCAGCCTGTTGTCAATAAGCCACTTGTCTTTTCTCAATAAGAAAGCATGTGAATGCATCCAGCTGGTAATTACCAACTTTCCACTTGGTTATGAATGCAAAATAAGACTGGGAGGCATCTACTAGTAGACAAAAGTTTGTGTGTTTCTTCCTCCCAGCTTTGCGTGTCCTCACCTGTCTGTTTGTCTTGGCTCTGTAGTACAGACGAGCTGATCCAGAAGACGATACGAGACAATTTCAGGGAGTGCACCGTGCTCACCACCGCCTCAACACCATCATAGACAGCGATCGCATTCTGGTGAGAGCTCTCCAGTCACAATGATCACCCAACACGTCCAACTGGGTATCGGTCTACTTTTCAGTATTACAATTTAGTTTTTTTCTTAAATACACTGGTTTTCATTTAATGTCCAAGGGCTTGTCAGGTCCTTTTTGTATCCCTAATGATACACCATAGATTACTTACTATATAACTTGACTCTGTTCCCAGGTTCTAGACGCGGGTCAAATCCGCGCATACGACGAGCCCCACACCCTACTTCAGAACCACGATGGTATCTTCTTCAAGATGGTCCAGCAGACAGGCAGGCAGGAGGCCGTTGCCCTCCTGCAGTCAGCTAAACAGGTAAGTAGCACACTGACTCAACAGAGCATTTCTACTTTACTCTCCCACTCTGTTCTCTGCCAGTGAAATAGCTTAGAAATGTTCAAAGTGACATGCTACCACACAGATGTGTGGGAGTTGTGTTCTTGTGCGTCCACCACATACCTCTGGTGTTTCGGGTTGGCATCCACTAAACACTGGTTGTCTCATCTTGATTCAGGCATACAATAGCCGGAGTCGTCCCAGTACGACCAACGGCGGGGTCGGCGCAGACGGTAACTTGGTCATCTTTGAGACGGCCCTGTAAGAACCTAGAGGAGGCTTTGACTATTGTTTAAAGCCTGGAGTACTGCTCCTCGGAGTTGGCTGGCACTGCAGTCCCATGGCATTCTCCAGTCTACAGAGATCAACAGTGCCTTATCACCCAGCAAACACTACATGTTGGAAACTCCATTTGGACAGGAATCTGCAAAGCGGTGGAACGGCTTGGTCCAGTGTGCCACAGGATGAGTTGAGTTAAATCCACTGACGCAGTTGTAGGGATTTTTCCCCAAGCTACAAAAGTTGGGAAATGTTAACTGTCCCTTATTTCGTTTTTATTTTATTTATCATTTAAACGAACGTTCAATAAAAAATCTATCAATTTAAAGAAATAACCATTGAGACCCATGGCAATTTTTTGTATAATTGTGACTTGACTGATAAGTATTTTTTTGCCAGACGACTTGCGTATACAATTTACAAGGGCTAAAATTTGAGGACTCTTTCCTTAGATTCACTTGTGTGGCCTATTATCTGATTGTAAGTGTAAACTACATCACGTTTTTCATTTTTTTGCAGCAGTTTTAGATTATGATTCATCTGTTTTTGTATAATTAATATCTTAAATGTAGTAATGTGTATTCAAAGTGTAAACTTAAGTTATTTAGCCATACCAAATCAATCTCATATAAAGTGTCATTTTTTTTTTGTTGTTGCATACCAGTGATGTAAACATTTTTTTTTTACAACTTATTTGCACCAGCAGCTCCAAATATATTTACTGTATCTGCTGTAGCCACTGCATCAATGTACCAAATAGGGTTTGTGAATGTCTTCTGAAACTCAACTCAGGTAGTTTAAATATGAATCCCACTAATTATTTAGTCAAAAGGGCAATTTCTCAACAATGTTGCAAATACTGTCTGGGAGTGGCCTGAGTGGGAGGGGAAAACTGACAATTGGCTTATTGGCAGAGGTTTGGAACGCTCTTTCTTATTGGTCTATTAACTCATTTACCGCATGGTAAACTCTTATCCCAAAATTGCCTGAAATTTCAGCCTGTCTTTTCAAACAGCTCTTACACTACAAGGGCATCATCATTTTCATAATTTCATAGTATTACTCCAATAGTGTGAAAGGTATATAAAACACAGGAAAATCACATTTGGCTGCACTGGGACTTGAAATGGTGTATACGGGAGCTTTTCTAGCTTGTAATTGACTGTGCCTTTTTATATTCACATTGATCCTCATCGTCAGGTCTTGTCGGATGAGTTTACATGAATGCATATCACTTCTATTTCTGAGAGTGATTTTAAAGGCTAGATTCAATCTGTAGCGCAGAAGATCCCCAGTATAGTATGATTGAAATGTAAAGGTCATTTCTGATTAAGCTGATGTGTCGTTTCCCTGGAATACACGAACGCGGGGACATTGCCTTTCAATTTCAATCGCACTATAACGTGGAACTTCGGCCATACGGATTGAATAAAGCCCCTAATCGAACATGGTTATACAATTGTAAAATCATCTAATTTCCACGTTGGCATGGTGATATGTTTTTGTGAGGAAAGTCACAGGACTAGGCAGGTAGCCTAGTGGTCAGAGTGTTGGACTAGTAACCGAAAGGTTGCACAATCGAATCCCCTAGCTGACAGCGTAAAAATCTGTAGTTTCTGCCCCTGAACAAGGCAGTTAACCCACTGTTCCTAGGCCGTCATTGAAAATAAGAATTGACCATTAAACTTTCATCCAACCATTCACATTCGTCCTCAGAACAAGATTGGATAAGGAAAACTCTACCGCTGTGTTTAGACAGGCAGCCCAATTTGGATATTTTTTTTCAGGTCTGAAAAAGATCTGATGCGATTGTTCAAAAGACCAATTAGATGAGAAAAATATCAGAATCAGGCTGCCTGTCTATACGCAGCCTACTTGGCCTTTTATATAATGCATCCTCCTCACATTGCACAAGGTTCTCCTCAGAAATTCATGATTATCACAAAGGAATTTCACAAAGTATTCACTGAAGAATGTCACGGATGATGCATTTAAATACTTGTCAAACCTGTATATATTTGGTTGATCTGAAAATGTTCATATCTATAAAGATGGATAATCTAATGCTGTTTAAGTGTGTGTTTGAATAGGGTAAAGTGAAATTGTAGGAAGAGGCTTACAAAACCAGCTTGTAAAATTGAGGAGTTATCATTTTGGGCCCTTTTCTTTAGGCAATACTAATTAGTATTAACAAACTCCAAAAGAAGCGCAACTACATGTTTTTACGTTGAAGACGTGACATAAGAGACAAGACTTAAATAACAGTTTATTAAAATGAAGGTTACATTTCACAATATCATTTTACAAACAAACTTTACTATGTAAGGAACATCAATATATCTGAAATATGTAAAAAACAGGAGGTACAATGTTGCTATAGGTACATTTAAAAATAACACCACCTTTGGGGAAACAATTACATTTTACATCCACTGCAAAACCAATGGAATCAAAATTATACATTTTTTAAAGCTAAGGTCAAGGTCTCTCTATACTGTCCCATTAGGGAATAAGTCAAAGTTCAAGATAAGTTTAAAGTTCAATGCATTTTCACATTGACGGGTAGGTATTCCTGCTTGTAAATGATCTAGATTGTCCTTACAACCATCACACAGCTTTCACTCATGCAAACAACGTGAGACATACATGGGTTACTCACTTTGGTCAAGTTAATCCTCATGAAAATCCCTGAATCCCTTATAGCATAATGACAGCATGACTTTTCATGTGAGTACAATGGTGAAGTGTAATTTTCTATTGCACGTATAGTATATGAATACACACGCCAATTAGTTCCATTGCACAGTGCAGCATGAGGTCAGGATACTGTGCAGTAGAATAAATCAATAGGAGTAGCAGCAGTTCAAATAGTAAAAGATTGAGGCACAAAGTATGAAAATGCAATGCTACTTCCATTGTTGTAATACTATTCTTATGATTGTCAATGAAAGTAGTATTAAAGATGCAACACACATCAGTGTCAATAAGGAAATACATTTTGCTTCCTTATTTAAATTTAAAAAGCTGATAAAGCACTGCATATTAAAGTCAGTTCCATAAATCTTTCCTGATTTTGCATGCAAATAAGTAATCAACAACTTACCATTAAAATTACTCTGGCTGCATTTACACAGCCAGAGTGATGTGAAAAGATCTGATGTGATTAGTTAAGACTAATTAGTGGAAAAAAATATATAAATTGGGCAGATATAACATCTCTCTTTCTGCTCGTCAAGTCCCTGCAACGTCACACAACCATCTCAAAGGCCATGGCTGTTGCCGTTGTTCATATAAGCCTGAATGAAAATATTGTCAATTGGTAAAGAAATCAAGTTAGGTTGAGAGAATGTGTATGTTGGGATGCAGTGTCAGTGCTCACCTGTTTGGCTGATTCCAGCAGGGAAGCTGCCTCAGCCTTGCCCATCTGCTGGACTGTCCTGTAGAGGGCACTTTCCTGGTTCTGAAGCAGGACGTACGGCTCGTCAAACTCCTGGATCATACCAGCGCCTAGCACCTGAAGGCAGGGTCAAAGGTCAGTAAGTCAACCTGGCTAAACTTGCCTGGAGTGAAAATCTATGGGGTTCCCAAACCTTTTCACTAAGTCTCCACTTCCAGCACTGGGGAATATCCCATGTCCCCCCCCTGTCTTTCTATGGGCTGAAGCGCTGTTCATGACAAACTGTTCACACACCTCACAATGCTGATTGTTTTTTGCCATTTTAAAACTCAAACCTTACAACAATCAATAGGCAAAAAAACCTTGCTAAACAACTTTAGCTGACATGGCCTAGATTAATAGCTCTCTAAGGTCTGCAATGACTGTCATGATGAGGAAAACTGCCGATGCACCTTGTGCATTTTTCTATTACAACTTTCAGGATTAAGTTTAAATTCAGACCTTTACTTAACAATTTTTTGGGATGGGGGGGACCCCCCTGCCGACCCCCAAAGTTCGGAAACAAGTGATCTAGCGCTCCGTTTACAATAGAGGGTACCCATCTTCACTCTGCACAGGATGAATTACTTAGCACCTTCAGAGAAGTGTAAACAGGGTAAGCTCATTTCACTAAACAAACATAGGATAAGATCTCAGATCAACCTGAAATTAAAGTGAATATAATTGCATTTCTCACAACCTGCTCAATCTGGTTTTTTATTTAATTTATATGACTGATGAGGTGTGTGTGTGTGTGTGTGTGTGTGTGTGTGTGTTTGCGCGCGCGTGTGTGAGACAGGTACACATCTATTTGATGGGAAGAGCTCTCACCAGAATGCGGTCGCTGTCTATGATGGTGTTGAGGCGGTGGGCGATGGTGAGCACGGTGCACTCCCTGAATTTGTCTCGTATTGTCTTCTGGATAAGCTCGTCTGTTCTACAGATCCAGGACACAGTTCAGGAAAGAGACTCAACCAAGATATAGAAACTCCATTACGCTTGACTAGTAGATGCCTCCCAGTTGTAAAGCATATCAACTGCCTCTGCTGATCAGCTCTAAAGGACAGACAGTGTGTGTCTGTGTGAGGCAGCTCTGTACCTGGGGTCCACGTTGGCCGTGGCCTCGTCGATGATGAGGATGCGGTTCTTCCTCAGGATGGCTCGGGCCAGACAGACCAGCTGCCTCTGACCCACACTGAAGTTGGAGCCCGACTCAGCCAGAACCGTCTCCATCTTATTGGGCAGCTCCTCCACAACAGACTTCAGCTGGACCTGGAGAGGAAACAGTTACTGGAGTAAGACCCCGATGCCACCAAAAGCCCATTAACCTGTATGTAAATGTGTGTGAGTATATCCCGTTACTGTATCTGCATCAATAGGAGTCTGAGGAGCAGTACCTCTTGGAGAGCGTTCCACAGGTCCTCGTCTGTGTGCTGGTGGAAAGGGTCCAGGTTCTTCCTCATGGTGCCCGTGAAAAGCACTGGGTCCTGCAGAACAGAGGGGCCACAAACAGAAACATGTATTAAACTCTAACAGAGCCATATCTGAACTAGAAGCTTTTCCTTTACTACATTCAGAAAGACTAAGGGACAGAGCAGCCATAGAAGACCCACCAACAGTAGCTACCTGAGGTATGATGGACATCTTCTGGCGCAGGTCATGGAGGCCAATCTCGGAGGTCAGAACTCCATCGATGTAGATCCTGCCCTCTGGCTCTGCCAGGCGGAAGAGGGCCGATGCCAGGGAGCTTTTCCCCGCACCCGTCCTGCCCACGATGCCAACCTTCTCTTTGGGCCTGAACATGGCCTTAATGTCCTTCAGGACCACAGGTCCACCTGAGCTGTAGGAGAAGTTCACCCAGTCAAAGGTGATTAGGCCTTGGCTCGGCCACTCAGGAGGAGGACGCTTCTGGGTTTCCCAGGGTGCTTCACTCTCCAGCTCTGTGTACTCCACCACCCTCTCTACTGATGTCATCTGAGGACGGTAAATAAATAACCATGTCAATCAAACAAACAAACCTGGTTCTAATCTCGTCGACTGGCCCACTCTGAGACTGGGAGCTTGGTTAACATTGGTCTTATAATAGTATGGCTTCTAAATTATAAAACGTATTATTATAAAAAATAACCCTCACCCTGTTTTCTTATGTGAGCTGTTTCAGCTGAACATTCCTGAATGACAGGATGCAACTAAAACCCTTTGATTCCAATTAATGTTATTTCTACAGGTCCGGCGCCAACAGAGAAGGCCGCCTCGCTTTGTGTTCTTTGGAAACCATGCAGTATTTCATTTTTTTAATGTATTATTTCTTACACTGTTACCCCAGGAAATCTTAAGTCTTATTACATACAGCCGGCGAGAAACTATTGTATATAAGAGCAACGTCAACTTACCAACATTATGACCAGGAATACGACTTTCCCGAAGCGGATTCTCTGTTTGGTCCACCACCCAGGACAATGGATCGGATCCCAGCAGACGACCCAAAACAACGGTGCCGCAGAAGGGACAGACAGAGTGGTCTTCTGGCCAAACTCCGTAGACGGGCACATCGCCCACCGTTCCCGAGTATACTACTCGGCAATGTCCAGTCTCTTGACAACAAGGTAGATGAAATCCGAGCAAGGGTTGCCTTTCAGAGAGACATCAGAGATTGTGACATTCTCTGTTTCATGGAAACAAGGCTCACTCGGGATACGTTATCAGAGTCGGTACAGCCTCCTGGTTTCTTCAAGCATCGCGCCGACAGAAACAAACATCTCTCTGGTAAGAAGAAGGGCGGGGATGTATACCTTATGATTAACGAGTCGTGGTGTGATCATAACAACACACAGGAACTCAAGTCCTTTTGTTCACCTGACCTAGAATTCCTTACAATCAAATGCCGACCGCATTATATACCAAGAGTATTCTCTTCGATTATAATCACAGTCGTGTATATCCCCCCCAAGCAGAAACCTTGACGGCCCTGAAAGAACTTCATTGGACTCTATGTAAACTGGAAACCACATATCCTGAGCCAACATTTATTGTAGATGGGGATTTTAACAAGGCTAATCTGAAAACAAGGCTCCCTAAATGTTATCAGCATATCGAATGCGCAAAATTCTGGATCATTGTTACTCTAACTTCCACAACGCATACAAAGCCCTCCCTCGCCCTCCTTTCGGCAAATCTGACCACGACTCCATTTTGTTTCTCCCAGCCTATAGACAGAAGCTAAAACAAGAAACGGCAGTCCTCAGGTCGGTCCAACAAATCTAATTCCACGCTTCAATCATGTGGACTGGGATAATGTTCCGGATAACGTAGAACAACAACATTGATGTATACGCTGATTCGGTGAGCGAGTTTATTAGCAAGTGCATCGGTGATGTTGTACCCATGGTGAATATTAAAACCTTCCCCAACCAGAAACTGCGTGAACCACTGCTTTTGATCAGGGCAAGGCGACCGGAAACATGACCGAATACAAACAGTGTAGCTATTCCCTCCGCAAGGCAATCAAACAAGCTAAGCGTCAGTAGAGACAAAGTAGAGTCGCAATTCAACGGACACGAGAGGTATGTGGCAGGGTCTACAGTCAATCACGGACTACAATAAGAAAACCAGCCCCGTCGCGGACCCCGATGTCTTGCTTCCCGACAAACTAAACAACTTCTTTGCTCGCTTTGAGAACAATACAGTGCCACCGACACGGCCCTCTACCAAAATCTACGGGCTCTCCTATACCGCAGCCAGCGTGAGTAAAACATTTAAGCGTGTTAACCCTCGCAAGGCTGCCGGCCCAGACTGCATCCCCAGGCGTGTCCTCAGAGCATGCGCAGACCAGGTGGCTGGTGTGTTTACGGCCACCATAGTTCCTGTTCCCAAGAAAGCTAAGGTAACTGAGCTAAACGACTATCGCCCTGTAGCACTCACGTCCGTCATCATGAAGTGCTTTGAGAGACTAGTCCAGGATCATATCACCTCCACCCTACCTGACACGCTAGACACACTCCAATTTGCTTACCGCTCCAATAGGCCAACAGACAACGCAATCGCAATCACACTGCCCTAACCCATCTGGACAAGAGGAATACCTATGTAAGAATGCTGTTCGTTGACTACAGCTCAGCATTTAACACCATAGTACCCTCCAAACTCATCATTAAGCTCGAGACCCTGGGTCTCGACCCCGCCCTGTGCAACTGGGTCCTGGACTTTGACGGGACGCCCCCAGGTGGTGAGGGTAGGAAACAACATCTCCAACCCGCTGATCCTCAACACTGGGGCCCCACAACGTTCTCAGCCCTCTCCTGTACTCCCTGTTCACCCATGACTGTGTGGCCATTTACGCCTCCAACTCAATCAAGTTTGCAGACGACACTACAGTGGTAGGCTTGAATACCAACAATGACGAGACGGCCTACAGGGAGGAGATGAGGGCGCTCAGAGTGTGGTGTCAGGAGAATAACCTCACCCTCAACGTCAACAAAACAAAGGAGATGATCGTGGACTTCAGGAAACAGCAGAGGGAGCACCCTCCCTATCGACAAGACAGTAGTAGAGAAGGTGGAAAGTTTTAAGTTCCTCTGCGTACACATCACTGACAAACTGAAATGGTCCACCCACACAGACAGCGTGGTGAAGAAGGCGCAACAGAAGAAATTTACAGACTTTTACAGATGCACAATCGAGAGCATCCTGTCGGGCTGTATCACCGCCTGGTACGGCAACTGCTCCGCCCACAACCGTAAGGCTCTCCAGAGGGTAGTGAGGTCTGCACAACGCATCACCGGGGGCAAACTACCTGCCCTCCAGGACACCTACAACACCCGATGTCACAGGAAGGCCAAAAAGATCATCAAGGACAACCACCACCCGAGCCACTGCCTGTTCACCCCGCTATCATCCAGAAGGCGGGGTCAGTACAGGTGCATCAAAGCTGGGACCGAGAGACTGAAAAACAGCTTCTATCTCAAGGCCATCAGACTGTTAAACAGCCATCCCTAACATTGATTGGCTGCTGCCAACATACTGACTCAAATCTCTAGCCACTTTAATAATAAAAAATTGGATGTAATAAATATATCACTAGTCACTTTAAACAATGCCACTTTATATCATCTTTACATACCCATACTGTACTCTATACCATCTACTGCATCTTGCCTATGCCGTTCGGCCATCGTTCATCTATATATTTATATGTACATATTCTTATTCATTCCTTTGTTGTTGTGAAATTGTTAGATTACTTGTTAGATATTACTGCATGGTTGGAATCAGAAGCACAAGCATTTCACTACACTCACATTAACATCTGCTAACCATGTGTATGTGACCAATACAATTTGATTTGATCTCTGGGTTTGATTATTTTCTCTGTGGATATTTATTCCCAGTTAAAATCCTTCACATATTGTAAAAGGTCCTGGGGAGCTGAGGGATGGACAATACCAGAATACCAGAATTATTGTGATCTTACCATGTTCTCCATCTCCGCACTCTGACGAATGGTCCATTGGAAGTTCCCAAGAAGGGTGACAGCGTAAGACAACACCAAACCCACAGCTCCTGCCTCCAGCCCTGATTGGAACAGATAAGAACATTTACCCTATTAATTGGCTACACAGCATGTCAACAACCAGAAGCCATGGATTACAGGCAACATCCGCACTGAGCTAAAGGCTAGAGCTGTCGCTTTCAAGGAGCCGGACACTAATCCGTACACTTATAAGAAATCCCACAACAACTTCTATCGAGCCGTCAATACAGCAGTAAGATTGAATCCTCTGGCACTGGTCGAATGTGGCAGGGCTTGCAAACGATCACTAACTACAAAGGGAAACCCAGCTGCGAGCTACCCAGTGACGCAAGCCTACCAGACGATCTAAATGCTTTTATGCTTGCTTCAAGGCAAGCAACACTGAATCATGCATGAGAGCACCACCTGTTCCAGACGACTGTGTGATCACGCTCTACGTAGCCGATGTGAGTAAGAACTTTTAACAGGTTAATATTCACAAGGCTGCAGGGCCAGACGGATTACCAAGACGTGTACTCCTAGCATGCGCTGACTAGCTGGCAAGTGTCTTCACTGATATTTTCAACCTTTCCCTGATCTAGTCTGTCATACCTATATTTCAAGCAGACCACCATAATCCATGTGCCCAAGAACACCAAGGTACCCTGTCTAAATGACTATGGCCTGTAGCACTCGTATCTGTAGCCTTAAATGCTTTAAAAGGCTGGTCATGGCTCACATCAACACCCTCATCCCTTGACCCAACTAATTTGCATACCGCTCCAACAGATCCACAGATGATGCAATCTCTATTGCACTCGGGACTGCCCTCTCCCACCTGGACAAGAGGAACACCTATGTGAGAATGCTGTTCATTGACTACAGCTCAGTGCTCAACACCATCATCCCCTCTAAGCTCATCAATAAGCTAAGGACCCTGGGACTGAACACCTCCCTCTGCAAATGTATCCTGAACTTCCTGACGGGCCGCCCCCAGGTGGTGAGGATAGGCAACAACACATCCAACACACTAACCCTCAACACAGGGGACACTCAGGGGTGCGTGCTTAGTCCCCTCATGTACTCCGTTCACCCATGACTGTGTGGCCGCGCGCGACTCCAACACCATCATTAAGTTGACAACAAGATGGTGGTAAGTCTGATCACCGACGACGATGAGATAGCCTATTGGGAGGTTAGAAACCTGGCAGTGTGGTGCCAGACCAACAACCTCTCCCTCAACGTCAGCAAGACAAAGGACATGATCATAGACTACAGGAAACGGAGGGCTGAGCACACCCCCATCGACAGGGCTGTAGTGGAGCGGGTCGAGAGCTCTGTGTCCACATCAATAAGGATCTATCATGGTCCACACACACCACCACAGGCGTGAAGTGGGCACGACAACACCTGGTCTCCTTCAGGAGGCTAAAAAGACTTAGCATGGGTCCTCTGATGCTCAAAAAGTTATACAACTGTACCATTGAAAGCATTTCACTGACTGCATCACTGCTTAGTATGGCAGCTGCTTGGCATCCGACTGCAAGGCGCTACAGAGGGTAGTGTGTAAGGCCCAGTGCAGGGCTCCCTATCACCCAGAACCTCTAGGCCAGGCAGTGTCAGAGGAAGGGCCTACAAATGGTCAAAGACACAGATAACATGTCTTAGACTGTTTTCTCTGCTATCACTTGGCAAGTGCTACCGATGTAACAAGTCTGGAACCAACAGGCCCCTGAATAGCTTCCACCCCCAAGTCATAAGAGGGCTAAGTAGTTAGTCCGGGTAGTTATTTAACTATCCACATTGACCCATTTTGCAATAACTCTTTTGACTCATTACATACAATGCTGCTACTGTTAATTATCTATCCTTTGCACACTCATATGCCAAATGCATTGTATACTTTATTCCTAGTTACAGTGCCTTTGGAAAGTATTCAGATCCCTTCACTTTTCCCCAAAAAAATTACGTACCAGCCTTATTCTAAAATAGATTTAAAAAATCTTCAATCTAAACACAATACCCCATAATGACAAGGCAAACACAGTTTTTTAGAAATGTTTGCTAATAAAAAACTGAAATATAACATTTACATAAGTATTCAGACCATTTACTCAGTACTTTTTTGAAGCATCTTTGGCAGTGAATACAGCCTGAATCTTCTTGGGTATGACGCTAGAAGCTTGGCACACCTGTATTTGGGGAGTTTCTCCCATTCTCTGCAGTTCCTCTCAAGCTCTGTCAGGTTGGTTGGGAAGCGTTGCTGCACAGCTATTGTCAGGTCTCTCCAGAGATGTTCGATAGGGTTCAAGTCCAGGCTTTGGCTGGGCCACTCTAGGACTTTCAGATACTTGCGAACATTCCCCCAGTCGGAGGTCCTGAGCTCTCTGGAGCACAATGTTCATCAAGGATCTCTGTACTTTGCTCCGTTTATCTTTCCCTCGATCCGGACTAGTCTCCCAGTCCCTGCTGCTGAAAAACATCTACACTGCATGATGCTGCTAGCATCATGTTTCACCGTAGGAGTGGTAATGGCCAGGTGATGAGTGGTGCCTAATTTCCTCCAGACGTGACACTTGGTATTCAGGCTAAACAGTTCAATCTTGGTTTTATCCGACCAGAGAATCTTGTTTCTCATGGTCTGAGAGTCAAACTCCAAGCGGGCTGTCATGTGCTTGTTAATGAGGAGTGGTTTCCGTCTGGCTATTCTACTATAAAGGCCTGACTGGTGGAGGGCTGGTTGTCCTTCTGGAAGGTTCTCCCATCTCCATAGAGGAACTCTAGAGGGTGACCATAGGGTTCTTGGGTCACCTCCCTGGCCAAGGCCCTTCTTGCTCAGTTTGACCAGGCAGCCAGCTCTAGGACGAGTCTTGGTGGTTCCAAACTTCTTCCATTTAAGAATGATGGAGGCCACTGTGTTCTTGGGGACCTTCAATGCTGCAGAATTGATTTGGTACCCTTCCCCAGATCTGTGCTTCGACACAATCCTGTCGTCTTGGAGCTCTACAGACGATTCCATCAATGGCTTGGGTTTTTCTCTGACATGCACTGTCAACTGTGGGACCTTACATAAAACAGGTGTGTGCCTTTCCAAATCATGTCCAATCAATTGAATTTACCACATGTGGACTCCAAACTAATTGTAGAAACATCTCAAGGATGATCAATGGAAACAGGATGCACCAGAGCTCAATTTCAAGTCTCATAGCAAAGGGTCTGAATACTTCTTTAAGGTATGTTTTTAATTTTTTATACATTTGCAAAAATGTTTAGCTAACCTTTTTTCGCTGTGTAGATTGAGGGGAAACAATTATTTAATCCATTTTAGGATAAGGCTGTAACATAACAAAAAGAGAAGATGTCTGAATATTTTCCGGACACATTGTATATGTACATATCTACCTCATACCCCTGCACATCAACCAAGTTATTGTTATTTATTATTACTTTCCTATTATTTCTCTATTTTCTTTATCTCTGCATTGTTAGGAAGGGCCTTTAAGTAAGCATTTCACTGTTAGTCTACATCTGTTTTATATGAAGCATGTGACAAATAAAATGTGATTTTGATTAGATTATTTGATTTGATGAAATGTTCTTATTAATTATGTTTCTTGACATACACTACCGGTCAAAAGTTAAGACACCTACTCATTCAAGGGTTTTTTCTTTAGAATAATAGTGAAGACATCAAAACTATGGAATCATGTATTAACCAAAATAGTGTTAAACAAATCAAAATCTATTTTATCTTTGCACACTCTTGGCATTCTCTCAACCAGCATTACTTTGTATGCCTTTCCCACAGTCTTGAAGGAGTTCCCACACATTCTGAGCACTTGTTGGCTGCTTTTCCTTCACTCAGACTTATCCAAACCATCTCAATTTGGTTGAGGTCGGGGATTGTGGAGGCCGGGTCATATGATGCAGCACTCCATCACTCTCCTTCTTGGTCCTTACATAGCCTGGAGATGTGTTGGCCCATTGCCCATTGTCCGGTTGAAAAACAAATGGCTGTCCTACTAAGCGCAAACCAGATGGGATGGTGTGGTAGCCATGATGGTTAAGTGTGCCTTGAATTCTAAATAAATCACAGACAGTGTCACCAGCAAACCACCCCCACACCACCTCCTCCATGCTTTACGGTGGGAAATACACATGCAGAGATCATCAGTTAACCCACACCGTATCTCATAAAGACACGGCGGTTGGAACCAAAAAAGTCCAATTTGGACTCCAGACCAAAGAACAAATTTCCACCGGCCTAATGTCCATTGCTCGTGTTTCTTGGCCCAAGCAAGTCTCTTCTTATTATTGGTGTCCTTTAGTAGTGGTTTCTTTGCTGCAATTCGACCATGACGGCCTGATTCACGCAGTCTCTGAACAGTTGATGTCGAGGTGTGTCTGTTACTTGAACTGTGAAGCATTTATTTGGGCTGCAATTTCTGAGGCTGGTAACTCTAATGAACTTATCCTCTGCAGCAGAGGTAACTCTGGGTCTTCCTTTCCTGTGGCGGTCCTCATGAGAACCAGTTTCATCATAGCGCTTGATGTTATTTGCGACTGCACTTGACATTTTCCGTATTGACTGACTTTCATGTGGATGAGGAACTGTCGTTTGTCTTTGCTTTTTTGAGCTGTTCTTGCCGTAATACGGACTTGGTCTTTTACCAAATAGGGTTATCTTCTGTATATCACACCTACCTTGTCACAACACAACTGATTGGCTCAAACGCATTAAGGCAAGAAATACCACAAATTAACTTTTAAGAATGCACACCTGTTAACCTCTCTGGGATATGAGGGACGCTAGCGTCCCACTTGGCCAAAAGCCAGAGAAAATGCAGAGCGCCAAATTCAAATAAACTACTATAAAAATCCAACTTTCAGGAAATCACACATGTAAGATACCAAATTAAAGCTACACGTGTTGTGAATCCAGCCAACATGTCAGATTTCAAAAAGGATTTTTGGCGAAAGCAAAATATGCTATTATCTGAGGATAGCACATCCGTAAACAAAAGAGAGAAACCATATTTCAACCCTGCAGGCGCGACACAAAATGCAGAAATAAAAATATAAATCACGCCTTACCTTTGACGAGCTTCTTTTGTTGGCACTCCAATATGTCCCATAAACATAACAAATGGTCCTTTTGTTTGATTAATTCCGTCCATATATATCCAAAATGTCAATTTATTTGGCGCGTTTGATCCAGAAAAACACCGGTTCCAACTTGCGCAATGCGACTAAAAAATATCTCAAAAGTTACCTGTAAACTTTGCCAAAACATTTCAAACTACTTTTGTGATACAACTTAAGGTATTTTTTAAAGTAAATAATCGCTCAAATTGAAGACAGGATGATCTGTGTTCTATACAGGAAGAAAACAAACTGATGCTACCTTTCTGGTCACGCGCCTCTAACAAACAGTACACTTGAAGTTACCCTCGTTTTGAACAGAGCTACTTCTTCATTACACTAAGGAAAAACCTCAACCAATTTCTAAAGACTGGTGACATCCAGTGGAAGCGGTAGGAACTGCAAGAAGGTCCCTTAGAAATCTGGTTTCCCAATGAAACCCATTGAAAAGAGAGTGACCTCAAAGAAAAAAATCAGAATGTTTTTTCCTCGGGGTTTCGCCTGCTACATAAGTTATGTTATACTCACAGACATGATTCAAGCAGTTTTAGAAACTTCAGAGTGTTTTCTATCCAAATCCACAAATACTATGCATATCTTATCTTCTGGGGATGAGTAGCAGGCAGTTGAATTTGGGCATGCATTTCATCCGGACGTGAAAATACTGACCCCTGTCACCAAGAAGTTAATTGAAATGCATTCCTGTTGACTACCTCATGAAGCCGATGGAAAGAATGTGCAAAGCTGTCATCAAGGTAAAGGGTGGCTATTTGAAGAATCTCAAATATAAAATGTATTTTGATTTGTTTAACACTATTTTGGTTACTACATGATTCCATATGTGTTATCTCATAGTTTTGACGTCTTCACTATTATTCTACAATGAGGAAAATAGTAAAAATAAAGAAAAACCCTTGAATGAGTAGCTGTTCTAAAACGTTCAACCGGTGATGTATCTTGGATAACTGTTTGGCCCCAAGTGTAATAAAAGTTGTTGCTCGAGAACAGGCAATGAGCCAAAGACTTTGAGCAGAAAGATTATCCAACCTCAAATTCAATTTTTTTTATGTCAGATGAAACCAACATTGATTTCTACCATTGTGTAACAGCTTGTGTAATGAAGTCAGGGGTCCCTTAAGGTGGACTTAATAGAAGGTATATATACACATCTTAAGGCACTGGTCAAAAGTGCACTACATACGGTGTGACATTTAAGCAATAATAATTCAACCTCTTACCATCTCTGAGGAATAGGCAGCCGAAGGCGGTGACAGTGACAAAGGCCGCGCAGATTCCATCCAGTCGGAGAGCGAACCAGCGAGAAGTGACCAGGAACAGGAACCAGGACTCTGTATGCAGATCCTGATAAGTGTCAAAGGTGTTCTGGAATCTCTCCTCGGCTCTGAATGCCCGGATCGTCCACAGACCTTGGAGGGACGAGGACAGGTGGGAGAAGACGGGACTCCGAGCTGCAGAACACAGGAAATACATAAACTTAGCTGCCTGCAGACACAAAAGGAAATCATGCACATTAATAGAGCAAATGTACAATTATCATTTGTCCCTTGCCTCCCCTCACTGTCCCAGTCAGTCCTGTCACTCACTGGTGGACTCCAGGCGTTTGACGTCCCGTGACGTCTGCAGGAAGTAGCGTCTCAGGAACAGGAATATGATGAGTAGAGGAACGACAGGAATGAGGATCCAGGGCATGACTGCCGCTGCCACCACCACTACACCGATGTTCTGCAGGATCGACTGTGGCAAGACCGAATACGCCCAGGAGACATGAAGAGAAGCAAAGATGTATGGAATATAGATTCTGGATTGGGAAATCTATATCCGCCTGCCAAAATACATAGATGATCCCCTCTAGGACTATAAACTCACTTACCTGACTGAAGTCAACAAAGGTATTAGGTAACATGGAATCCAGCTGACTGATGTCCTTAGAGAACCTGTTGAGAATTCTTCCTGTGACAGAAAAAGAGGAAGTAATCCACTGGGCAAATACTGGTAAAAATCAACATTGTTTCCCACGTCATTTCAACAATTTTTTTTAATGTGATGACGTTTACTCAACGTGGAAAATTGATTGGATTTGAAAAAAGTTATCACCTGCTAATAATGCAATTTTTTTTATGACTATTCCCTATTGAAATTTGGCCTCTAGGTACCCTCTGTAAGGCCAGAGGTCGCCATAAATCAGGTCTTAGTTACTGGTATCTGGGCCCCTGAGCCATAAAATCTACCATGGGTGTACTAAGCCATTAAGACGTTTAAAATGTATAGTCTATTCAACCCCAAGGTCTTAGCCTTGATTTAATGCTTTGGCATCAGACACGGAAGGATGAAACGCAGGAAAGGCAAGAGTATTTAGATCCGCCCTCTCCTCTGTAGGGGGAGAGCTTTGCTGCGATCTTCATAGAGGAATGTTTCTGTCTTCCCATATGCATATTTTTGTCTATGTCTATTTATTAAACCTTTAAATATAGAAGTTGTTCACCTTGTATTTTGCATCTAGCATTTCCCCACAACTTGACCAGTTTTCAATTCCTAACAAATCTAAGGGAATTTGGTATTTTTTTCACACAACTTTGAACCTAAATACAAATACTTTCATTTGTATTTATTTTATACTTTGAATTCACGTTAGTTGACAACAACCAAATGTAAATCAAAACTAGATGTTGAAATTACGTCTGTTCCCATCTCACCCTAACCAGTTTCAAAGCATTTTGAGGTCAGGACTCAATTCCAAGTCTACAAGAAAAAGACAACACAAATCAATTCTATTTCACAGGGGGGTTTCTCACCAATTGGGTTGATGTCAAAGAAGCGTACAGGTGTCCGGAGGAGAGAGATGAACATGCGGTTGTGCAGAGACTGAGCAGCTTTCACCAGCACATTGAACATCACCAGACTCCTGGCAAAGCCAAAGATGACTGAGGCCAGAGTCAAACCTGAACACAGAGAAGGTGACTTGTCAGTCATTACACGATTTTGCCAAGCTTCCTCCCAGGGAAGGGGACAACCTCATACTTACTTGGAAAATATTCCCATTCTTTAAAAGGGAAACGTAAATATAGAGTATTCCTCTGTATACCTGCATAAATACCCATGTAGAAACGGAGGTCCAATTCTTGAGTGATGTTGAGGCCATTTTGGACAATCACAGTGCTGTTAATATTGAGTTTCTCCTGCTCTCCTGCCCTGTCAATCAAACAGCACTGTTATTTGAATGTTCACTATAGTCCAACTGAACTGTGAAACAAATAGCTACTGTAACGATAGATGCTTCTTACCAATAAGCCAGCCACCAATCCTGAAGAACATACGCTACCTGTGGGTGACAAATTACATTATAGTTGGTTCGACCATTGCAATGTCATTGGTTCCAATGCACTGATGTGTTCAGAGTTAGATTTTGCACACATCTATCAGAAGTCAAAATGCTTGTATTTACTGTAGATGCTATGAGGTAGAATGGTGACATATGGCTATTCACTGCCTGACATTTTGGATGCGTTAATACCTCCGCGATGAGACTGAGGAGGACTGTGCCCAGCATAACCAGGATGCTGGCTCCTGCGTTTAAGTACTTGAAGTATAGGCTGGCGCCGATGTTGCCCTCTGATCGGCTCTCTTCTGCTACTGTCTGGACAAGCTCCTCCTGGGAGGAGATGGACAGATAATAGATAATACCATGTTAACTAAGGGATGAACAATCAGGGAGACTTCAGAATTAAAATCCTCCCAGTGACTGTATCTAAGGGCTTGAAAGGAAATGAGTGGGGTTTGGACCCACCGGAAGCTGTTCAGCTCCATCTTTAACAGAGTGCATGGAGGAGGTGTGGGAGGATATTGAGTTCTGGGAAAAGGCGTGTTTGACCACTGAGTGATTGTTGTTGGTTTGTGGCTCCTCCTCCTCATCCCTCTTCAGCAGGGAGGTGAAGTCAACCCCAGAGTGCTGCAGCTCGGAGTATGTCCCCCTCGCTACCACGTGACCCTGACACACACACACATACATACACACGTCAACGCCCTGCCCGACTTCTGGAGTCTGTATTCATATGTAAATGCATATGCCTTTGGGTGAACTATTCATTTCATAAAGATTGACAGCAGACATGTGTTATGTGCTCAACAAAGTTAAAGGTAAGCAGAAATGCACCTGTGGTCATATGTACAGTGCCTTGCGAAAGTATTCGGCCCCCTTGAACTTTGCGACCTTTTGCCACATTTCAGGCTTCAAACATAAAGATATAAAACTGTATTTTTTTGTGAAGAATCAACAACAAGTGGGACACAATCATGAAGTGGAACGACATTCATTGGATATTTCAAACTTTTTTAACAAATCAAAAACTGAAAAATTGGGCGTGCAAAATTATTCAGCCCCTTTACTTTCAGTGCAGCAAATTCTCTCCAGAAGTTCAGTGAGGATCTCTGAATGATCCAATGTTGACCTAAATGACTAATGATGATAAATACAATCCACCTGTGTGTAATCAAGTCTCCGTATAAATGCACCTGCACTGTGATAGTCTCAGAGGTCCGTTAAAAGCGCAGAGAGCATCATGAAGAACAAGGAACACACCAGGCAGGTCCGAGATACTGTTGTGAAGAAGTTTAAAGCCGGATTTGGATACAAAAAGATTTCCCAAGTTTTAAACATCCCAAGGAGCACTGTGCAAGCGATAATATTGAAATGGAAGGAGTATCAGACCACTGCAAATCTACCAAGACCTGGCCGTCCCTCTAAACTTTCAGCTCATACAAGGAGAAGACTGATCAGAGATGCAGCCAAGAGGCCCATGATCACTCTGGATGAACTGCAGAGATCTACAGCTGAGGTGGGAGACTCTGTCCATAGGACAACAATCAGTCGTATATTGCACAAATCTGGCCTTTATGGAAGAGTGGCAAGAAGAAAGCCATTTCTTAAAGATATCCATAAAAAGTGTCGTTTAAAGTTTGCCACAAGATTCCTGGGAGACACACCAAACATGTGGAAGAAGGTGCTCTGGTCAGATGAAACCAAAATTGAACTTTTTGGCAACAATGCAAAACGTTATGTTTGGCGTAAAAGCAACACCCTGAACACACCATCCCCACTGTCAAACATGGTGGTGGCAGCATCATGGTTTGGGCCTGCTTTTCTTCAGCAGGGACAGGGAAGATGGTTAAAATTGATGGGAAGATGGATGGAGCCAAATACAGGACCATTCTGGAAGAAAACCTGATGGAGTCTGCAAAAGACCTGAGACTGGGACGGAGATTTGTCTTCCAACAAGACAATGATCCAAAACATAAAGCAAAATCTACAATGGAATGGTTCAAAAATAAACATATCCAGGTGTTAGAATGGCCAAGTTAAAGTCCAGACCTGAATCCAATCGAGAATCTGTGGAAAGAACTGAAAACTGCTGTTCACAAATGCTCTCCATCCAACCTCACTGAGCTCGAGCTGTTTTGCAAGGAGGAATGGGAAAAAATGTCAGTCTCTCGATGTGCAAAACTGATACCCCAAGCGACTTACAGCTGTAATCGCAGCAAAAGGTGGCGCTACAAAGTATTAACTTAAGGGGGCTGAATAATTTTGCACGCCCAATATTTCAGTTTTTGATTTGTTAAAAAAGTTTGAAATATCCAATAAATGTCGTTCCACTTCATGATTGTGTCCCACTTGTTGTTGATTCACAAAAAAAATACAGTTTTATATCTTTATGTTTGAAGCCTGAAATGTGGCAAAAGGTCGCAAAGTTCAAGGGGGCCGAATACTTTCGCAAGGCACTGTAGGTTACAAAGCATGTGTAGAATGTTAAACCCTGCCAGGAACACACCTCCTTGAGGACGAGGATCTGGTTGGCTGCTTGGAGGTACTGCAACTGGTGGGTGACCAGGATGCGGGGCTTATTCTTCAGAATACCACAGATACACCTGGACACACAGACACATGGAGAGAGACAGACGGACACTTTAAGAGCAGTTTCACCCTGCTGGTGAAGGCCTAAGGCCTGTTCTAACTACAGAGAATCCACACGACCCTCAATATCCTTTTACTTGTAAATGCTATACAAAAAAAACATTCCTGCCCTAAAGAAGCAGCCAGTAAGTAGACCTAATCTGAGTCTGGGAAGAATGTAGTTCAGTTGTACTAAAGGATAGAGGGGTAAGTTGAGCCAAAGGGTTAGTTGAGACACCCTTTGTTTCTAGGAAACATGTTATGAGAATTATGTTCTCAATGTTCATAACTCAATTCAATTCAACTACTCAGTCTGCAACCCAGAATTTGTCAGATACTGGTTGAATGAAACAGACGGAGGCCCAGCTAAATAGTCAAAATGTTTATTCACGAGAGCGCTGGTCTGTTGTACAAATTTTATACTGGCTCCTTACTTACATTCACACACTAACATTAGGTATCCTACGCACATACAGTACATACACATACAAACAGTAGGTATCCTACGCACATACAGTACATACACATACAAACAGTAGGTATTCTACGCACATACAGTACATACACATACAAACAGTAGGTATTCTACGCACATACAGTACATACACATTCAAACAGTAGGTATTCTACGCACATACAGTACATACACATACAAACAGTAGGTATTCTACGCACACTGTCCTACTACCCAGCCGACAAAGATTAGGGAGGTGGCCGTGAGAATCACTCCCCGTCATCCCTCAATATAGGGAGACCATGGGATGTACTTCCCCCGTCCTTTCCCCAATCTCTCAGATGCCCCTAGCCAGGTCGGCACCAAATTCTACTCAGACAGTCTGTGTTTAAGATACTATAAAGACATATTGTACCGATATATTGTTTTACCCTAATTCTGCAACATGTTACATAATCTTCTGCCAGCCTAACAGTTTCTCCCCTCCCCGGGTGGAGACAGAATGTCCTGTAAGAAACACAGTGGTCCAGCTTGTCTGTCGATAGCTACTCTTATCATTTGTTTCCCACTTGCACCCTGCTTACATACTAAAACGTATTCTAATTCTTCTGACTAAAACTACACACATCAGATTATAGTTTAATGATTCTAATACATTTCAAACAATTATATGGTTTCAAAGGTGGAATATTCTAATCATTCATTTAAACATATAAATTCCATCAACATTAATCATGTGACCAAATATATACAGTAGGAAGAGGTCATCATTTCATAGTTGCACCATACCTCCCCAAACCATCTTGCTGCTCAATGTGTAAATAAATGTATGTTTCTTTTAACTGTTGTGTTTTATGTTGTAAATTGGTCTGAAACCTTGTGAGCTGCTATTTATCTCAAATGGGACCAGTCTGGTAAAAAAAAAAACTGTTTAGCTGAAACTGTGGTTCACTCACTGTTCAAACAGATGTCTCCCGACCTCCGCATCCACAGCACTTAGAGGGTCGTCCAGCAGGTAGATGTCAGCATCCTGGTACACAGCCCTGAGACACAACAAGGCTTTCAGATCGAGACTGGAGGATATTCATCTATAGAATGTACCTCAACTCATATCTACTCTGGTATGAAGTGGAGCTGTGGTCTTACCGGGCCAGGTTCACTCTAGCTTTCTGTCCCCCACTGAGGGTTGCTCCTCTGTCCCCTATCAATGTCAGGTCCCCGTCTGGCAGCAGCTCCATGTCCTAAACACAGAAGTGATAACAGAGACGACAGGGGTTAACAGTCATTGAACACAAAGCCATTACAACCACTGCAACGCTCCTAGAATAAATACCATGAGAGCTCCATTCAGTGTGTCTTACCCTCTTGAGGGCGCAGGCTCTCAGGACCTTCTCATACTTCTGAGGATGGAGCTCTTTGCCAAACAAAATGTTGCTGCGGATGGTTCCAGGGAACACCCAGGGCTGCTGGGAGGCGTAGGTCAGCTGACCTTTGACCCTCAACACGCCCTTGTCGTGAGGCAGCTCCCCCAGAATGGCGCTGAGCAGGGAGGACTGTGGGAGATGGGATGGTAAACATGTGCGCTGGCTGATGGCTTACTACATATTTTACCATATATACACGCACACACACACACTACATGACCAAAAGTATTCGGACACCTGCTCATTGAACATCTCATTCCAAATTCATGGGCATTCATGGGCCTTCTGGGAAGGCTTTCCATTAGATGTTGGAACATTGCTGCGGGGACTTGCTTCCATTCAGCCACAAGAGCATAAGTGCGGTCGGGCACTGATGTTGTGCGATTAGGCCTGGCTCACAGTTAGCGTTCCAATTCTTCCCAAAGGTGTTCGATGGGGTTGAGGTCAGGCCTCTGTACAGGCTTGTCAAGTTCTTTCACATCGATCTTGACAAACCATTTCTGTATGGACCTTGCTTTGTGCACGGGGGCATTGTCGTGCATTGACACTATGCATTGGAGCAGGTAGCGTTCCCATGGCATCCATCAAACCCAGATTCGTCTGTCGGACTGCCAGATGGTAAAGTGTGTTTCCACTGCTCCAGTCTAATGGTGGCGAGCTTTACTACATCACTCCAGCCAACACTTAGCATTGGGCATGGTGATCTTAGGCTTGTGTGCAGCTGCTCGGCCATGGAAACCCATTTCATGAAGCTCCCGAAGAACAGTTATTGTGCTGACATTGCTTCCAGAGACAGTTTGGAGCTCGGTAGTGAGTGTTGCAACTGAAGACAGATGATTTTTACACGCTACGAGCTTCAGCACTAGCCAATCCCGTTCTGTGAGCTTGTGTGGCCAACCACTTCGCAGCTGAGCAATTGTTGCTCCTAGAAGTTTTCACTTCACAATAACAACACTTACAGTTGACCGGGACAGCTCTAGCAGGGCAGGAATTTGATAAACTGACTTATTGGAAAGGTGGCATCCTATGACGGTTCCACGTTGAAAGTCACTGAGCTCTTCAGTAAGGCTATTCGACTGCCAATGTTTGTCTATGGAGACTGCATGGCTGTGTGCTGGATTATATACACCTGTCAGCACGGGTGTGGCTAAAATAGCTGAATTTGAAGGGGTGTTCACAAACGTATGTATATATAGTGTATTATGTACTGTGCATGACCTCTGACCTTTCCAGACCCCACAGGTCCAATGACAGCAACGAGCTGCTCCGACTTCACTGTGAGTGACAGGTTCTGGAGAGATGGGGCGTCCAGACACTGGAGAGAGAGAAGAAAGGGACATTTCATAGCAATACATGAAGCTATCACACAGGACAGGCTTCTTCTTGTTTTGTACATCAACATTTTGGACATTCAACATTTGATCAGAATATTCACCTTGTCCCAGTAGCAAATTAAGTCCTTGATCTCAACAGAGGCGTCTTTCTTTTCCTCCAAGGTGAATCTCATGTTGGGTCTCTCAATCTCATCCAACAGAAGGAAATTCTGTGGGTCAACAGAGAGATGATGCAGCCAAACAAACCTTACTAAACCACAAGAACTCATTGCACCTAGGTGAGGCACAGCAGCCATTTTGTGCCAGATGATCTATAGAGTACCTTGATCCTGCGGATACTGATGATGGTCTCGAACACCTTCTCAATGGCCTGTGGGAAGAAGAGGGTCACTGTGATCTTGATGGCACCATACAGAGACACTGCCACAAACACCCGGCTGGCTGAGATGGTGTTCCCCAGGAGGACGTAGACGGCGAAGGTGATGAAGACTATGATCTTACTGGCCGCAAAGAAGGAGACCATGTTTAGGCCTCGCAGGTAGGAGCTTGACATGATCTTGGAGATCTCTTCCCTGAGAGAAGAATGAAAGAGAGAGAGGGGGGGGTCATAACATGGATCATTTAGCTATTTGATTTGGAATTTTAGGACCCTTGTAGGTGTATGCCTGTACAGTCTATCGATACTGACAGAATAAGAACAAGTCTTGATACTAATTACTAGTCTGCAGATAGGAATTCAGTATCATTGAACACGAAGAACGAAAACCGCCAAAACATCCATTTTTATAACGAATGTCACTTTGAACTATCCCCTCTAACCAAGACGGAAAGAGAGAGAGGGAGAGAGACGGACAATTCTACGAAAGACACAAACTTTTCACCAGCGATCAAGACGACACACTGAGCGTAAATATATACTGTAACTGCAGTAGCTACTTTACATGCTGATATTGTCTTTGGTATTATTGTGTGTAACTACCTTTGCTACAAAGCTAGCAAGCCAGCCAGCCAATAGAGAGATCATTGCATTGTGGATTTTGTAATTGACTTGAGCTGGAACCGATTTCCACAAAGATTTTCCATGTTTCTACCAACCTTATTATAACACCAAAATGAAACATTTGTTCACAAAAAATATTGTTCTCAGTGTTATTTAACACTATAAATTTAAATTTAAATTCAGTTGCAAACATGCAAAAGTTATTTTCAATACATCTAATTGTCCCAGAAGGGAAATTCACATTGAAAAAATATAGCCGCAAGCAGCCATGGTGGGGTTCAAGCACCATCGCTCCACAGCGCCACCATCAAGACAAAAGACTGGGACAGTACAAGGAATGAGAATGTTAAAGGGATTGGTCGCATCTAGCTGAGGGTCGTTGGTTAATCATACCTTTTGTGTATCCAGCTAATAGAAATAAACATATACAGTTGAAGTCTGAAGTTTACATACACCTTAGCCAAATACATTTAAACTCAGTTTTTCACAATTACTTACATTTAATCCTAGCAAAAATCCCTGTTTTAGGTCAGTTAGGATCACCACTTTATTTTAAGAATGTGAAATGTCAGAATAATAGTAGAGTGATTGATTTATTTCAGCTTTTATTTCTTTCATCACATTCCCAATGGGTCAGAAGTTTACACACACTTTAAATTGTTTAACTTGGGTGAAACGTTTTGGCTAGCCTTCCACAAGTTTCCCACAATAAGTTGGGTGAATTTTGGCCCATTCCTCCTGACAGAGCTGGTGTAACTGAGCCAGGTTTGTAGGCCTCCTTGCTCACACACGCCTTTTCAGTTCTGCCCACACATTTTCTATAGGATTGAGGTCAGGGCTTTGTGATGGTAAATCCAATACCTTGACTTTGCACCCCCGTGCTTCACAGTTGGGATGGTGTTCGTCGGCTTGCAAGCATCCACTTTTTTCCTCTAAACATAACGATGGTCATCATGACCAAACAGTTCTATTTTTGTTTCATCAGACCAGAGGACATTTTTCCAAAAAGTACGATCTTTGTCCCCATGTGCAGTTGCAAACCGTAGTCTGGCTTTTTTATGGCGGAGCAAATGGCTTCTTCCGTGCTGAGCGGCCTTTCAGGTTATGTCGATATAGGACTCATTTAACTGTGGATATTGAAGCTTTCGGAACTATTTCCTCCAGCATCTTCACAAGGTCCTTTGCTGTTGTTCTGGGATTGATTTGCACTTTTCGCAACACGAAAAGGAGACAGAACGGGTCTCCTTCCTGAGCAGTATGACGGATTTCTTTTGATTTTCCCATGATGTCAAGCAAAGAGGCACTGAGCTTGAAGGTAGGCCTTGAAATACATCCACAGGTACACCTCCAATTGACTCAAATGATGTCAATTAGCCTATCAGAAGCTTCTAAAGCCATGACATCATTTATGGAATTGTCCAAGCTGTTTAAAGGCACTGTCAACTTAGTGTATGTAAACTTCTGACATACTGGAATTGTTATATAGTGAATTACAAGTAAAATATTCTGTCTGTAAACAATTGTTAGAAAAATGACTTGTGTCATGCACAAGATGTCCTAACCGACTTCCCAAAACTATAGTTTGTTAACAAGAAATTTGTGGAGTGGTTGAAAAACAAGTTTTAATGACTCCAACCTAAGTGTATGCAAACTTCCAACTTCAACTGTACAATTTATGTTACTACTGTAGTTTTTACCTTCGGACTTCATTGACCAGTGCTGAGAAGGGCTTTTCCCAGGCATACATTTTGATGATCCTGATTCCAGACACCACTTCATTCATGGTGCGTATTCTACTGTCTGTGAGGACAGCAGTTTTACTCCTGCAAGGAAAGGAGTTCCCTCAGTCAGTTCAGACATATCTCCTTGTGAACAAAAACTTCTGACGTTTCCCAGAGTTTAACGAACTAACGGCAATGTTTCAATTGCATTTAATTAAGATAACTCTTTCCTAGAATCAGAGAAGTCTGCATTGCTTTAGGGTTTCATAACGCCTAATAAAAACTATTACTTCCACTACTTGTGTCCTTGATCGTGTGAACAGCTGCCAAAGCAAGAGTTCACGGTTCAATTGTCAGTCAATAAGCCAGCCAACATTTGAAGCTAACTTTTCTTCGCACGTGCTAGGTGTTCCAAGAGGTAAATTATTAGTCTAAACTAAAAAGGGGTTTAAAACAAGCACATCATTAACATATAGGTTGACCTATGGGTTACCATTTAACAGGAAGCCCTGACATAATCACTTTAGCATAGGAGCAACTCACTGAAAAACGTTGCCCCCTAAAGATAAGGACACGGTCAACTTTTCTCAAGAAGACCCCACTCTAAGTTCAAACCATGTCATGTAACTTATGTAATTCACCTGAGGGAGCCGAAGAGTTTTCCAAACATGGTCTGTAGTGGCATGAGGAACAAAAGGACAGCCACGCCTGCAAGGCACGACGGGCCAATCTCATACCACAGGAGAATGATAACCACCACAGCCTGCAGAGGTGCTATCCAGAGGTAGTGCAGATTGGTGGTCACCTACAAAGACCAGTGATCCTTGGTTAATGTAGCTGTTAATGTTTCTAAGTAGTTGCATTTAGCACAACATAGATGATATGATCCTTCAAGCTGGATTCATGACCTAATACAGCGGCCAACAGGCCACGCTTGTCATCATACCACTGAAGAAGCTGCATGGGCTCCCCATGTTATATACATTTATATTCTTTCAGTCTGCTTTGAGTTTAGCGTTGGACTATTGTAAACATTTGTGCTAAGCAACCATCTGCATTTTCCATTCATCCATGACTTTGTTCTCTACATCTGGATTTAACTTATGTACTTTATTTGCCAGGACAGGATGACAGACGGCTCAAATATTGGTGCATTCCATTCCTGTACATTTGAAAAATGGTCAATTGTTATATAAGCTAGAGCCATAACTCTTCATAAACCTATGGAATGAAGGGTGATGATGTGCTCAACCATTTCATCCAAAGTAACCGCATGTCTTCATGCACTTCCTGCTTTTACCTCATCAAACCTGTTGACATCGTTGGATAGCAGGTTCACTATTTGGCCTGTGGTTGTTCTTCCCATCGCTGCACTGCTGAGACACAGGGCCTATGGGGGAATTAAATTTACTAGTAAATTGTTCTTGAAGATTTTAATTTGTAAAATGCTGTATGCAAGTATGTAGTGTAGAATGACCTTCTTGTAGATCATGTGACACATGGCCACTCGTATCTTCATGCCGGTCCTCAGGACGTGGTAGTAATAATGAATTTGGAGAACAGTCAGCGCAACAGTGGACAGAGCGATACCAGCAGCGTAGCCAAAGGCCTCATACAGCGCATCCATATTATCAGGATCATACTTCTCAAAGTACTGGATCAGCTTTCCCAAGAACACTGGCTGGATCACCTTAACCACCTCCTATCGGGGGAATAAGAGAGGTAGAGCGATTTCAACCTGAACTCAAATCCACTTATTTACACTGTAAAAGCTGACATACAGTGGGGCAAAAAAGTATTTAGTCAGCCACCAATTGTGCAAGTTCTCCCACTTAAAAAGATGAGAGAGGACTGTAATTTTCATCATAGGTACACTTCAACTATGACAGACAAAATGAGAAAAAAAATCCAGAAAATCACATTGTAGGATTTTTAAAGAACTTATTTGCAAATTATGGTGGAAAAAAGTATTTGGTCACCTACAAACAAGCAAGATTTCTGGCTCTCACAGACCTGTAACTTCTTTAAGAGGCTCCTCTGTCCTCCACTCGTTACCTGTATTAATGGTACCTGTTTGAACTTGTTATCAGTATAAAAGACACCTGTCCACAACCTCAAACAGTCACACTCCAAACTCCACTATGGCCAAGACCAAATAGCTGTCAAAGGACACCAGAAACAAAATTGTAGACCTGCATCAGGCTGGGAAGACTGAATCTGCAATAGATAAGCAGCTTGGTTTGAAGAAGAAGATTGGGAGAATGTCATATGGTCAGATGAAACCCAAATATAACTTTTTGGTAAAAACTCAACTCGTCGTGTTTGGAGGACAAAGAATGCTGAGTTGCACCCAAAGAACACCATACCTACTGTGAAGCATGGGGGTGGAAACATCATGCTTTGGGGCTGTTTTTCTGCAAAGGGACTAGGATGACTGATCCGTGTAAAGTAAAGAATGAATGGGACCATGTATCGTGAGATTTTGAGTGAAAACCTCCTTCCATCAGCAAGGGCATTGAAGATGAAACGTGGCTGGGTCTTTCAGCATGACAATGATCCCAAACACACCGCCCGGGCAACGAAGGAGTGGCTTTGTAAGAAGCATTTCAAGGTCCTGGAGTGGCCTAGCCAGTCTTCAGATCTTAACCACATAGAAAATCTTTGGAGGGAGTTGAAACTCCATGTTGCCCAGCAACAGCCCCAAAACATCACTGCTCTAGAGGAGATCTGCATGGAGGAATGGGCCAAAATACCAGCAACAGTGTGTGTGAAAACCTTTGTGAAGACTTACAGAAAACATTTGACCTCTGTCATTGCCAACAAAGGGTATTTAACAAAGTATTGAGATAAACTTTTGTTATTGACCAAATACTTATTTTCCACCATAATTTGCAAATAAATTCATTAAAAAACCTACATTGTGATTTTCTGGAATTTTTTTCTCATTTTGTCTGTCATAGTTGAAGTGTAACTATGATGAAAAGTACAGGCCTCTCTCATCTTTTTAAGTGGGAGAACTTGCACAATTGGTGGCTGACTAAACACTTTTTTGCCCCACTGTATATGGATATACTGATGACCATCGTTATGTTTAGAGGAAAAAGGGGGAAGCTTGCAAGCTGAAGATCACCTTCCCAACCGTGAAGCACGGGGGTGGCAGCATTGTGTTGTGGGGGTGCTTTGCTGCAGGAGGGACTGGTGCACCTCACAAAATAGATGGCGTCATGAGGTAGGAAAATTATGTGGATATATTGAAGGAATACCTCAAGACATCAGTCAGGAAGTTAAAGCTTAGTCGCAGATGGGTCTTCCAAATGGACAATGACCCCAAGCATACTTCCAAAGTTGTGGCAAAATAGCTTAAGGACAACAAAGTCAAGGTATTGGAGTGGCCATCACAAAGCCCTGACCTCAATCCTATAGAAGATTTGTGGGCAAAACTGAAAAAGCATGTGCGAGCAAGGAGGCCTACAAACCTGACTCAGTTACACCAGCTCTCAGGAGGAATGGGCCAAAATTCACCCAACTTATTGTGGGAAGGTTGTGGAAGGCTACCCAAAACGTTTCACCCAAGTTAAACAATTTAAAGGCAATTCTACCAAATACTAATTAAGTGTATGTAAACTTCTGACCCACTGGGAATGTGATGAATGAAATAAAAGCTGAAATAAAGAATTCTCTCAACTATTATTCTGACATTTCACATTCTTAAAATAAAGTGGTGATCTAACTGACCTAAGACGGGGAATTTTTACTAGGATTAAAGGTCAGGAACTGTGAAACTGAGTTTAAATGTATTTGGCTAAGGTGTATTGAAACTTCCCACTTCAACTGTATAACCCACTCACCACGTACTGTAGGTACATAGGTCAAATGTTATTTTCAAGAACAGGAAAACATATATTTCTACATACTACGGTGAAACTAAAGATCCCCAGCACTGCGTAGGGTTTCCCATAGCACTTCACGATGGCTTTGGTGAGTTTGGGCATCCGCAGTTCCTTGGCAGCCATTCGAACCTCCTTATCCCAATGTCTGTAAAGATTAGCACATTGTTAGATTATGATCAGAAAACAGAACACAGGCCATTAATATTTTCATAATCTCTATTTCGGGCTATTTGGAGCATAAATACACATGGTGCTAAATTCAGTGTTTAACATGAAACTTCAAATGGAGCCAGGGAAGGTAATCTTTCAATGCTCAGAAAACCAAACAAAAAAATACCATAAGGGATGTAAACAATGAAGAGGGAAAGGGCTAGGCTAGAAGGAAAGGGCTAGGCTAGGGGATAGGGCAATGTCCTAGGGAGCAAAATAGAGCTGGGCCACAGTATGTCATACCTCTGTAGTTCCTCTCCCAGGCCCTGAGAAGCATCATCAGGAAGCACTTGGTACATGTCATCTTCCTCTAGCCTTCGCTTATTTCCAATACTGAATAAAGGGGTTACCCAACTGATAGAGAAGAAAAAGGAGGGGAGAGAGAGACAGAGCAGGTTAATTAACCAATGAATCAATTAACCAATGCATTAATTAACCAATGTATTAATTAGCCAGTGCAATAAGAAATGAACTAATGCAATAATTAACCAATGCAGATTGAGGAAAGAGAACTCACAAAATAGGAAGTGGATGTGTATGAGCAACATTTCATCCATGAACCCCAACGTTAAAATGCACTGTCCTAAATATTCTGCTTTATGTTTTTATTTTTTATTAGGATATACATGTAGTAGAAGGGCCTGGTTTTTTGGAAGAATTGGCCTTGTTTGTTGGCACTGCCCTACGACAACTTGGTTGAAGAGTAACAAATTAAATGTACCTTAAATAAGTAGCTTTATCTTTTTACGAATGACTGCTTCAGGGTTCAAGTGTTAACCAATAGCTCATTTGTTTTAGTTGTGTCAGCCAACTTTACGTGACCTCAGCCACTCTCCCTCAGCAGTGTCACTGATATAGGAATTAGCATGGAACAAAGAATATTCTATTACAGGTGGTAACTGTTGCGTGATCAATATGCATGCAAGAACAATGTTTTTACATCTAAATGCAAGGAGCACTGTGAACTTTACCCCTTTCTCAGTACCACAAACCACGCCGGCACAATTGTATAAATGTCGACAGAACACATTTAGTTCGAGCATGGTGGGATCCATTTGTTGGTAAAATGTATTTATGGGCAAATATTGATATAATAACCATCATATCGTAGTAAATTTGGAGTCACGAGATGATATGTTGTGTGGTCCTCCCACTACGACTCGGGAAAGCATGCAGTTTATTAAGCTACAGATTAAATCAATTATGATGAACTTCACAGGGTGCTGAATTTGCAAGGTGATGAGTTTGATGCTCCTTTCCAATAAATATTGAGGGTCTTATTCTGGTGACATGAATGAAGCTTGGCTGCCGTTTGACAAATAATTTCGCTGTTATCCATAATAATCTCCTAAGGTAGACAGCCGACCCACACTGCATCTGTGAGCTGTTTGTTAATAAAGCAGGGTTTCCCAAACTCGGTCCTGGGGTCCCCCCTGGGTGCACATTTAGTTTTTTTTCCCTGCCATTACACAGCTGATTCAAATAACCAACTCATCATCAAGCTTTGAATATTTTAAATCTGCTGTGTAGTGGTAGGGAAAAAACAAAATGTGCACCCATGTACTGAATCCCCATTCATTATATGGGAATTTAATGGCAAAAGGCAGATTGTTTTTATATTCACATGGAAATCTGTCACTAATTGGATGGAAACCTAACTACTGTTACCTTGTTTTTCAGTTTTCAGCTTGAAAGAGCATGAACAGTGTGGAATGGCACATTCAGATCGGGATGTGTCAAATCACAAATCTTCATCGTGCTCAAAACAACCAGTTCATCATACTGTGCATCAACACTGTGCAACATTCTCTCTGAACTCTAGTATGGCTCATGGGATAGAAGGTTAACTTTTTGACTGACCTGTGATCAGTTTGCTTGCTTTGCTCTACTGATTTTGTGGTGTTTCCTAACCCTGGAAAACACTGAATGGATAATCAGGCAGCATAGTTTGGGGTCTGTGGTCAGCCCCACCACTTCCACTGAAGGATGGGGCTGGAGAAATGGAACTTCTCTCAAATGTAATAGATGCTTTACATTGATTGTTTACAAGACTCAAAAGACAATAGAAATATAAACAAGAGTAATACAAGTACAACCATATTTGGGGTTTTGATACTTGAAATGAGCATGTAACAGCAGAGAATATCGAGATAGTGGTATTTTTAAGAGACCACTGACACTTAAAGGAAAATTCCACCCCAAAACTATATTTTAGTATTTGTTTTATTAACCTATTGTTGATATGGTAAGTGTACCTAATAAACCCACCAAAATCTAAGTTTAGACATTTCTAAACACATACTGCACACATGTTTTTTTAGAGAGATCAAATAACAAATAAAGTGGAGATTAATCTCTGATCAAGTCTTTTGTCTTTACTTAACATTTTTTAACAAGAGACACAAATATTTGATAAAATATGTGAAAAGTCCAGACTGGGTTTAATGGGTACTGAATGTACCCTTTCAGCCCATGTGTGTTCCAAAAAAAGCCCACCTCTAATATAATTCATCTCCAAATGTTCAAAATGTACAAGCTGACATTTCTTATGTAAAATGTGATAATATTAATTTACCCTAAAGTTATTCAAATAAACGGATTATTACCATGTCATTACATTTTTGGATGGCAGGTAGCCTAGTGGTTAAAGGTTGGTGGATCGAATCCCCGAGCTGACGAGGTAAAAATCTGTCGTTCTGCCCCTGAACAAGGCAGTTAAACCCACTGTTCCTAGGCTGTCAATGTAAATAACAATTTGTTCATAACTGACTTGCCTAATTTAAAAAAATGAACGTAGCACTCATAACAGGGGGATGTCCAATTGTATGCACAGATAATGTACACTTAGGCTCTTGTTCTAACCAGTGGTTAGAACAAAACCCTGATTCAACTAATCAAAGACTTCAATCAAGACTTGATTAGTTGAATCAGGTGTGATTTTGTTTGGATAGAACAAAACCCTACCACACTGGCCCTCGGTGGATAAGAAACCATGCAAAGACACACACCACCTTCAATTAATTATCTGAAAGCTGATTCACATTTGGGGCAGCAGGTAGCCTAGTGGTTAGAGCGTTGGAATAGTAACCGAAAGGTTGCAAGATCGAATCCCCGAGCTGACCAGGTAAAAATCTGTTCCTCTGCCCTTGAACAAGGCAGTTATCCAGGCCATCATTGAAAATAAGAATTTGTTCTTAACTGACTTGCCTAGTTAAATAAAGATAAAATATTTGCTGTACTGCTATTCTTGTTAATTAGTTGAACTGGTCTTTCTAAAGCCTATCTGAAGAGAGTTGAACCATAGACATTTACATTCTGCATAGAGGGAGTGCTTTTAGTGCTTTAAGTCCAACTTAAAAAGTATTCGGAAAGTATTCAGATGACTTTACTTTTTCCATATTTTGTTACACATTGTTCTAAAATTGATGAATCCCCCCTCCATCTCCTCAATCTACACACAATCACAGAGCAAAAACAGGTTTTTAGAATTTTTTGAGAATGTATATAAACCAGAATTATCACATTTGCACAAGTACCCTGTATGCAGTACTTTCTTGAAGCACCTTTGGCAGCAATCACAGCCTTGAGTCTTCTTGGGTATGACGCTACAAGAGTGGCACACCTGCATTTGGAGAGTTTTTCCAATTCTTCTCTGTAGATCCTCTCAAGCTCTGTCAGGTTGAATGGGAAGCGTTGCTGCACAGCTATTTTCAGGTCTCTTCAGAGATGTTCGATTGGGTTCAAGTCCGGGCTCTGGCTGGGCCACTCAAGGACATTCAGTGACTTGTCCCAAAGCCACTCCTGCGTTGTCTTGGCTGTGTGCTTAGGGTCGTTGTCCTGTTGGAAGGTGAACGTTCGCCTCCAGTCTGAGGTCCTGAGCGCTCTGGAGCAGGTTTTCATCAAGGATCATGACTAGTCTCCCAATCACTGCCACTGAAAAACACCCCCACAGCATGATGCTGCTACCACAATGCTTCACCGTAGGGATGGTGCCAGGTTCTCCAGGCGTGACGCTTGGCATTCAGGCCAAAGTTTAATCTTGGTTCCATCAGACCAGAGAACCTTGTTTCTCATGGTCTGAGAGTTTTTAGGTGCCTTTTGGCAAACTCCAAGAGGGCTGTCATGTGCCTTTTACTTAGGAGTGGCTTCCGTCTGGCCACTACCATAGAGGCCTGATTGCAGAACTCCACCAGAGATTGTTGTCCTTCTGGAAGGTTCTCCCATTTCCACAGAGGAACTCTAGAGCTCTGGCAGAGTGACCATCAGGTTCTTGGTTACCTCCCTGACCAAGGCCCTTCTACCCGATTGCTCAGTATGTTCTGCAATGATTACAGAACACACAGTAAATAGCTTAGTTACTCTCCTGAAAATGACATAAACATTTTAGCATTTAGGGGAAATATCACAGGAACTTCCTCTTCCTGAAGAATAATTAAGACATTTAATAAGGCTGATTCAGTAAGGTATTTGGTGTTTTGTTTACAATTACACCATGGCATTGTTGAATACTAGTTTCTGATTGGCTTGAAAGGCATTCTATTTCATTATAGCACCCAGTACAGTGCATTCGGAAAGTATTCAGACCACTTGACTTTTTCCACAATATTTGCACATTATTCTGTTTCAAATTCTTCAAGCTCTGTGAAGATGGTTGTTGATCATTGTTAGACAGCCATTTTCAAGACATCCCATATATTTCCAAGCCAATTTAGGTCAAAACTGTAACTAAGCCACTCAGGAACATTCAATGTCGTCTTGGTAAGCAACTCCAGTGTATATTTTGCCTTGTGTTTTAAGTTATTGACCTCCTGAAAGGTGAATTTGTTTCCCCAATGTCAGTTGGCAAGGAGACTGAACCAGGTTTTCCTCTATGATTTTTCCTGTGCTTAGCTCTGTTCCTTGCCGATGACAAGTATACCCATAACATGATGCAGTCACCACCATGCTTGAAAATATGAATAGTGGTACTCAGTGATGTGTTGTTGGATTTGCCCAAAACGTAATTGTATTCAGGACATAAAAGTACATTTCTTTGCTACATTTTAGAAAGTGTTACTTTAGTGCCTTGTTGGAAACAAGATACATGATTTGGAATATTTTATTCTATACAGACTTACTTTTCACTCTGTCATTTAGGTTAGTATTGTGGAGTAAATACAATGTTGTTGATCCATCCTCAGTTCTCATACCACAGCCATGAACTCTAATGGTTTTAAAATCACCATTGCCTCATGGTGAAATCCCTGAGGGGTTTCCTTCCTCTCCGGCAACTGAGTTAGGAAGGACGCCTGTATCTTTGTAGTGACTGGGTCTATTGATACACGATCCAAAGTGAAATTAATAACTTTACCATGCTCAAAGGGATATTCAATGTCTGCTTTTTCTTAACCCATCTACCAATAGGTGCCCTTCTTTGCGAGGCATTGGAAAACCTCCCTGGTCTTTGTGGTTGAATCTGTGCTTGAAATTCACTACTCGATTGAGGGACCTCAAGATAATTGGAAGTGTGGGTTACAGAGATGAGGCAGTCATTCAATAATCATGTAAAACATTACTGCACACAGAGTAAGTCCAATAAGTATTAGGTGACCTAAGGACATTTTTTCTTCTTAACTTGTTTAGGCATGGCATAACAAAGGGGTTGAATACTTATTTACTCAAGACATTTCAGCTATTCATTTGAATTAATTTGTAAACATTCTGAAACCATACATCCCACTTCGATATTATGGAGTATTGTGTGCAGGCCAGTGACACAAAATCTCCATTTAATACATTTTGTATTCAGGCTGTAACACAACAAAATGTGGAAAAAGTAATGGATTGTGAATACTTTCTGAAGGCACCTCAGCTTGCTTGCTTCAACAGAGATTAGGCTTTTGGAATACGCTTGACATCGGCAAGTCCTCGTACTAGTAAAGTTAACAGTCAGACTTCTGTCATCACCACTATGGATGGCAAGTAAATCAAACCAAATTTGGACACAAGCTAACTTTCAGGGTATGAACTAGATGGCTAGCAAAACTTTTTAGTTACCCCCTTCTTGACTGTGGAGAGAGAAATTTAGGTTTGAAAATGTAATTTCCTGCAATTCTACACATGAATCAATGTAGCCTATTATGTCTGTCAGCAGAAATCATGATTAAACACTCTTAAAAACAATGTGTCACGACGTGGCCCTTTTGGGTGTACATCGTGGCTCCCCCCTCTCTCACATAAGGTTTTACAACAGTCACAAATTCCTGGTAGAAACTCTCAGTATGGTGGGAGAGAGCCTATGGAGAACAAATACATTCTCCTTGGCAAAAGGGAGTGGGAGTGGTCCGTGGACACTTAAGGGACAGTCATGTGGAGTGTGTGTTTCATGTGGTGATCTCAAGAAGGACAGAAAACACACATGACTGTGTCTTTGGTTGTGTACACTTCTCCATTATGGGGTTTACATCTAAATGTTGTGAAACGTATATGATTACATATGAAACTATTTGTGAAAAGATGAAATGTGATGTTAGCCCTCTAAATGAGAGTGTGGGTTTTTAAAATAAAGTTGAACTAGTCAGTGGACACGTCCCTGTGAGTACAGACATTTACTTCGGCGTCATGGAACGCCCCCTTCTTCCACAGAGTATAAAACCACTTGACAAAATGTACATTAGATCAGAAAACATGAAGCGGTAGCTACATGTTGAAATGATTGGCAACTGTGCCAAAGAGACCCACGGTAAGCCGGACGTCTCGAACAGTTAAGACTAGAAAACATGGAGCTGACGCTACATGCTGAAACGGTTAAGAACTACAACTCTGCCAAAGGACAAGGCAGGGAACATGGAGATCATTCCCACCTTGAAATGGCTAAGAAATCTACAAACTAAAGAACAATTACTCAGACTGTAGCTGTTTAAATACTTTAGTCTGGTAAACACATTCGTTCTAAGATCATTTCTGAATGATACTCTGGAGTATCCATTCTAACAAGCTATGACTTTGATCTCAGGTGGACAAACCAGAGGCGCCATGTCGACTGACTATCCAGCAGATGGACCAGAAAATCGCAGAGAGGCACAACAAAGGTAGACACTCGTAATTATGTAAATTGCTATTTCTTTTCGAATGAGCGGGTGTTCATGTTCAAAGTATTAGCAATTTCTAGGTATGTTGTGAATCCACTCTGTGTTTCCTTCTTGAACTGCCCCACCCCTTTGTCTACCAAGCCATCATATCGGTTGTCCGCTAGGGACTTTCTTTGTATCATGTAGAAACCAATATATCACCTATTGTGTGTGTGTGTTTATGTAATTCTGTGATTAATTAAGTTAGTAAATAAATAATTAAGCCAATTTGTATATCGCTGATTCATGATTCTATGCTAGGATTCGTGCAGATATCCAAGGGTTTGCGACATTTAGTAATGAGACTGATGAGGTAAAATTAATTAACAAGAGACTTTTGATAAGATGTGAAGATATCTGAAGAGTTATATTAGGGAAATGAATACACTATAAACATTTGTCCGTGGTGCCCCAAATTCCTACTTAATTAAAGTGACATGATTAGTTTAATCACGTAATTAAATTACAGAGAATTGATTTGATAATATACAGTCTTCACATTTAATGATAGTCAAAGACACGACTTGGCCTTTCGCATGGTAATCATTGACTTGTGCTGACCTTGCTTCCAGAGGCAGTTTGAACGTTACGCACTTCAGCACTCGGTGGTTTTGTTCTGAGAGCTTGTGTGGCCTACCACATTGACGAACTGACTTGTTGGAAAGGTGGCATCCTATGACGGTGCCACTTTGAAAGTCACTGAGCTCTCCAATGTTTGTCTATGGAGACAGCATGGCTGTGTGCTTGATTATATATACCTGTCAGCAACGGGTGTGGCTGAAATAGCCAAATCCACTCATTTGGAGGGGTGTCTACATACTTTTGCATATATGATGGTTTGGGTTAACTAAACTAGCAGGTCTGTTTGTTTGATTACCAAGGCAACTACTATGGCTATCTACTTAAGTGGATGTTGAACACATTTCGACCTGCAACTGAACATATTTCTAGTGGCAAATGTGTTAAATTATAGCAATGGTATAGAAGTTTAATTTATTAGGACCCCCATTAGCTACTGCACATGCCACAGCTACTCTTCCTGGGATCCACATAAAATGTACAAATAACATGACAAAGTACAGAACAGTAATAGACAAGAACACCATAAGATATTAAATATCTAAACTAAATAAGTTATATAGGAAAGACACCAAGCGACAACAAACATACTATTAATATAAACATATATTCAGTACAGGCGCTGTGATACATTCTAAACTTGCTTTTTGCCTAAGTAACCTCTGGTGCAGAGCATTCAACTCGGGGTTCTATGCATTCTCTGGAAAATAATGCAACTCGGTGGAAGGTGAGTTCCACTCCTCGAGCACGCATTGTGGAACACATCTATGGAGCCAGATACCTGCCAAAAGGTTTAACGTTTTTAACAAAATGTTTAACGTTCTTACTATCGTTAGAATAGTAAGAAAATCCATATGTAAATTGTTAGGAACGTAAAAAAAAGCCATGCGGGAAAGACAAACGTTAAAATAGATCTGTAAACGTACAATCCCAATGTTACAACTATGAATTAACATTTACACATTCCATTTTTACGTGTCCCTTTACTTGGTTACAGAACTTTTTATGCGTACAAACTTTTGTCAGTAATGTGGCATCTTAAAGGACATGAAACAAACGTAGCTAGTCGAAGTTAACTAGTCAATCAAGTAACTCTAGCCCAGACGTTAGAGTTGCTTTGCTGTTTCTAGTTTAATTTCAATTTTAAAAAGTCTTGCTCGTTTTAGAAGTGCATTCAATAACAATGTTATACCAGTAGATGACATAGTATAGGCTTGGGCCTTCAGCAAATGACTTGAGTGAGAATGACAAAAAAGAGCCTTGTCTAGAATATCCACCTGAACTTCAAAATAGAAAGTAAATATGATTTAGGGTAGGCCTATTCCATTATCTAAATATGCCATGCTGTTGTGTGTTATTTAAATGGCCAAATAATTGCATACATTTATTTTTATAGCTGCACTTGTTCCAGTATTTGGGAGCATGGACTATAGGTCTTATATTAGCCATTTTGACTGTTGTATTAGTGAATTCCACTCTGTATGTAGGCTTGTTATAGCAATTTGCGTCGCACAACCCCATCCCATAGAGGCTATATCCATATCAATAAATGAGACAAAACACCATATTAAGTCTTGGCTGTAACCTGTCCTGAGCGAAATAGCCAAGGGGTGCCAAATGGTCAAGACTATCTATAGCCAATTCTTATTGCCAGATCTGTTTTCCCTATCAGCAACTGCGCGTGCCTCTTCAACTATTTTGTTTACATTTTATTTAGAGGCTACATTTAGAGGCCTGTGATCTAGGGTCTCTTTTTAAAGGGAGCCCTATAAATAAAAACTGTTATAAAACACAAAGAGTACTCAAATTATTCCGTAAGATACCAGTACCCAAAATTATAGCCTGAATTGCAATGCCTACAAGTTGAAGACCTATTTTTTTATTTGGGACAGGTTGTAGGCACAAGTTGAAGACCTATTTTTTAATTTGGATAGGCCTAAATTAAACATTTACTTATTAGGTAGGCTAACGAACTTTGGATCATTTGAATACACATGGATTTCAATAAACAAATGGATAAGACTGTTCTATTCTCTTTGATTTCGTTCCTATTGCAACGGACAGATCACCGAATGAATGGCAAAATACTAAATGGATGACATACTGACTGACTGAAGTAAATGTTCAAATATGTTGGAATGAGGAGTTGCACGCATCATGCATGCTCTGCACTTTATTTGGATAGTAGGCAAATATACCTACATTAGGGTATAATGACTGACTGCATACCTCCAGAAGGTAATCTCCTGAGGCTGAGGGGTGCTCTTCCGAAGAGGCATGGAGATCACGAGAGCTTCAACTGGGCGGAAGTGTGGCGATGGAGGGAATAGCCTATATGGAGACCACTGCAACAGAGTTATTGTAAAGTATGGGAATAAGCTTATGCCAGACATAGCCTACGTTTAACTTCTCCCGTGTTAATTTCAAAGGTCATATATATGTTCATTACCCGGGTTAGGGGAGGGTAGGCCTTCATTGTAAAATAAGAATTTGTTCTTAACTGACCTGCCTAGTTAAATAAAAGGTTAATGACCCGATTCATTTAAATCATGTCAAATTACTTTAAATTCCTATTAACCCCTCCTGCAGAACATGTTTTGGCAAAAAAATACAAATAAATGTTTAGTGGCAGACTCCAGTGGTCATAATTCATTCACCAAACATCTATTATTATTATTCTGTGTTTCATTAATCCTGGTACAATGCCCTCCACTAATATTGGCACCCTTGGTAAATATGAGCAAAACGGGCAATGAAAAAAAAAATGCCTTTGCTATTTATCCTCTTGGTCTTTCATTCAAAATATTCACAAAAATCAAACCTTCAATTTAAGTAAAGTGATTGAAAAAAAATGGTGAAGTAAATTAAATAAACATTTTTCTCCGGAACATGTGCCACAATTATTGGCACACCTAGAAGTTCTTGAGTAAAATCTAACTGAAGAAAATTCCCATTCATATTTTACGTTTTTAAGTTCACCTGAGTGATTAGGCCAAGTTCCCATAGTCCTCCATCACTATGGGAAAGACCCAAGAATACAGTAATGATGTGCAACAAAAGGCTGTTGAGCTGCACAAATCAGGAAATGGCTATAAGAAAATAGCTCAACGGTTGAAAATGCCATTTTCCACTATCAGGGCAATAATTAAGAAGTTTAAATCAACTGGAGATGTTAAACAATCGGCCTGGAAGAGGACATGTGTCTATATTGACCCCACGCACAGTGAGGAGGATGGTTTGAGGCCCAAAAAATCTCCACGGATCACAGCTGGAGAATTGCAGACGTTAGTTGGGTCTTGAGGTCAGAAAGTCTCCAAAACTACAATAAGACGCCACCTACATAACCATACGTTTTTTGGGAGGGTTGCAATAAAAAAGTCATCAAACAAACTCAAGCGCCTACAAATTGCCAAATGTTACTGGAACTTTCAATGGTCAGATGAGAAAAAATAAAAAAAAAGTAGGAAACAATCACCAGAGGTGGGTATGGCGTAGACAGAAAGATAGCCATGCAGAAAAGTGCCTCATCCCCCCCACTGTGAAGTATGGTGGTGGATCTTTGATGTTGTGGGGCTGTTTTTCTTCCAAAGGCCCTGGACAACTTGTTAGGATCCATGGTAGAGGTCGACTGATTATGATTTTTCAACGCTGATACCGATTATTGGAGGTCCAAAAAGAGCTGACAGCAATTAAATCGGCCGATTTTTATATGTAAAAAGGAGGACCAAAAAAAGCGCTGATTAATCGGTCAGCTTTTTTTGGTCCTCCAATAATCGGTATCAGTGTTGAAAAATTACAATTATGCTTATTTCGCGAATGCGCTTTTGTTACATCATCACCCGTTTGGCAAAGTAGGCTGTGATTCGATGATAAATTAACAGGCACCGCACTGATTATATGCATCGCAGGACAAGCTAATTAACCTAGTAATATCATCAACCATGTGTAGCTAACTAGTGATTATGTGAAGATTAGAGGTCGACCGATTATGATTTTTCAACGCCGATACTGATACCGATTATTGGAGGACCAAAAAGGCCAATACCGATTAATCGGACGATTTTTAAAACATTTATTTTTAATAATGACAATTACCACAATACTGAATGAACACTTATTTTAACTTAATATAATACATCAATAAAATCAACTTAGCCTCAAATAAATAATGAAACATGTTCAATTTGGTTTAAATAATGCAAAAACAAAGTGTGTTGGAGAAGAAAGTAAAAGTGCAATATGTGCCATGTAAGAAAGCTAACGTTTCAGTTACTTACTCAGAACCTGAGAACATATGAAAGCTGGTGGTTCCTTTTAGCATGAGTCTTCAATATTCCCAGGTAAGAAGTTTTAGGTTGTAGTTATTATAGGAATTATATGACTATTTCCCTCTATACCATTTGTATTTCATTAACCTTTGACTATTGGATGTTCTTATAGACACTTTAATATTGCCAGTGTAACAGTATAGCTTCCGTCACTCTCCTCCCTGGGCTCGAACCAGGATCACAACAACAGCCACCCTCGAAGCAGCGTTACCCATGCAGAGCAAGGGGAACAACCACTCCAAGTCTCAGAGCGAATGACGTTTGAAACGCTATTAGCGCGCACCCGTCTAACTAGCTAGCCATGTTACTTTGGTTACACCAGCTTCATCTCGGGAGTTGATATGCTTGAAGTCATAAACAGCGCAATGCTTGACACACAACGAAGAGCTGCTGGCAAAACGCACGAAAGTGCTGTTTGAATGAATGCTTACGAGCCTGCTGCTGCCTACCACCGCTCAGTCAGATACTTAGATGCTTGTATGCTCAGTCAGATTATATGCAACACAGGACATGCAAGATAAACTAGTAATATCATCAACCATGTGTAGTTAACTAGTGATTATGATTGATTGATTTTTATAAGATAAGTTTAATGCTAGCTAGCAACTTACCTTGGCTTACTGCATTCGCGTAACAGGCAGTCTCCTTGTGGAGTGCAACGAGAGGCAGGTGGTTATAGCGTTGGACTAGTTAACTGTAAGGTTGCAAGATTGAATCCCCCGAGCTGACAAGGTGAAAATCTGTCGTTCTTCCCCTGAACGAGGCAGTTAACCCACCATTTCTAGACCGTCATTGAAAATAAAAATGTGTTCTTAACTGACTTGCCTAGTTAAATAAAGATGAAATAAAGGTGTAAAAAAAATGTAAATGGCCAAATCGGTGTACAAAAATACCGATTTCCGATTGTTATGAAAATTTGAAATCGACCCTAATTAATCGCCCATTCCGATTAATCGGTCGACCTCTAATGAAGATTGATTGTTTTTATAAGATAAGTTTAACGTTAGCTAGCAACTTACCTTGGCTCCTTGCTGCACTCGCGTAACAGGTGGTCAGCCTGCCACGCAGCTTCCTCATGGAATGCAACGTAATCGGCCATAATCGGCCTCCAAAAACGTCAATTACCGATTGTTATGAATACTTGAAATCGGCCCTAATTAATTGGCCATGCCGATTAATCGGTTGACCTCTAATACATAGTATCATGGACTCCATCAAGTACCTGACTGCCTCTGCTAGAAAGCTTAAACTGGGCCGTGGTCAAATCTTCCAGCAGGACAACGATCCAAAGCACACCTCAAAATCAACACAACAATGGTTCACTGACCACAGAATCAAGGTTCTGCCATGGCCATCCCAGTCCCCTGACCTAAACCCCATAGAACACCTGTGGGCTGAGCTGAAGAGGAGAGTCCACAAGGGTGGACCTCGGAATCTGAAGGATCTCGAGAGATTCTGTATGGAGGAATGGTCTCAGATCCCTTGCTATGTGTTCTCCAACTTCATTACACATTATAGGAGAAGACTCAGCTGTTATCTTGGCAAAGGAGGTTGCACAAAGTATTGAATGTAGGGCTGCCAATAATTGTGTCACACGTGAGAAAAACATAATTAATTTTTTAACTTTCATTAAAAGGTTAGGTTTTTGTGAATATTTTGAATGTATAAACAAATATATGTACATTTTTTTTTACCAAGGGTGCGAATATTAATGTAGGGCACTGTGTGTGTGTGTGTGTGTGTGTGTGTGTGTGTGTGTGTGTGTGTGTGTGTGTGATATTTAAACACACACACACACACACACACACACACACACACATACAAAACTGGTTATGATTGCAGACAAAGCCCAGAGAACGGGATTGTGCAATATTGAATAAGTCATATTTTGATAAGGTGTATGCATGGGGATGTCCACATCAAACCCAGAGATATGCCCATGCTGTAGAGATACACCTGGCTGACAAAACGTATTAACCGTTGTAGACATAATACAGCTATTGATGTCTAGACTTGCGCTGGCAAAAAAAATCCATTACATTAGCTATCAAATGTGACGTAAACTCAATTGAGGAGTAATTGAGACTTAACTTGAAAAACGAGCAGAATACCTCTTTCCGTTTTCCCTGAATTAGTATATTTAAAAACGGTGTTATGCTTGTTCGGGTAGCACACGTTATTTTTGTTGTTGATATGAAACTGCCAAAACTCTGAAAGGGATTATTGTACGTCAACTTCATTAAATAGTACCCGCAAAACACCCGTCTCTAATTCAACTGTGAAGAGGCGACTCTGCCAGTGGAGGACTTGTGAGGCGTCTGTTTCTCAAACGAGACACTAATGTACTTGTCCTCTTGATCAGTTGTACATCAGGGCCTCCCACTCTTTCTATTCTGGTTAGAGACAGTTTGCACTGTTCTGTAAAGGGAGTAGTACATAGCGTTTTAATTTGGTCTTGCTTGTCTGAAAACGTAGGTTTCATTCTGTGTTGATTTTTGGACAGAGATATGCACTGAGCTTGGCTACAGCTGTATTATAGTCATCAGCTGCTCTGGTATCTTGCAGTGTGTCAAATATATCGTACACATCCGACCCTGCATAGCGTAACAGTAATGCCCTTTTCTGTGTGTTATCCGCGCCGTCTAATGCCACTAGAAAATTGTTTCCACCTCGAGCTGGGTTCCGTGTGTACATCATGGTATTGTATTGTAACAATGTACGATATTAGTTAGCTGATTCCGACGTTGGCTAGTCTGTTTTTGCTATCTTCGTTTACTCACATAGGCACGTAGTTCGCCTTGTTAATTACATTCGCCTCTTGTGCGTTTCACTCGTCGCCAATTGTAACATCCACAGTTGTTTAGATGTCGGGGCATTCGTATACTTTAGTTTAACTTTACTCCGAAGTATGCTGGCATTGCATAGTTCACATGACATATCACTACTGTCTGGCAACTGTAAAACATGGAGCATACACGGACTGGAATGTGGCATAATGTTCACTACATTACAGCTACTGCCATTTTACTCGCCCTAGCAGAGCTGGTTAGGCTGTTTTTATGTTTCCCAGGTCATTAGTGACTAACTGTGCTGCTGGCAACAATTTAATCACGTTTTTTTGGTCTACGTTTAATGACACCTGCCATAGTTAACCGGTTTTGGGCGTTCGTAAATGGCCGTTATTTTGAGCTCTGGCACTCTCAAACGACAGCCAGAGCGAATTTACGAACGCACCCATAATAGCCAGGCTACTTTCAAAAGATCGAGCTACAGAGTGTTAACTGTAAACAAAGTTGTATACTTACCAGAAAAACATCCGTGAAAAGAAATTGGCTGTTGTCGATGGATTACATTTAACATCTTTCTTCAGTTGTTCCATTGTGCAATGACACCACGCCAACATGTGTAAATAAAAAGTAGGAGGAGTCTACCGTGTCCAGTCGAATTCACCATTAATATGTTTAGTTATTCGAAAATTACGGAAACATTAACTTCCTTGACCATGCTGTAGGTCATGTAACTCACAGAAGGTTGGTGCCACCTGAATTGCGGAGGACGTGTTCGTGGTAATGGTTGGAGCGGAAAAGGGTAATGTTTCAAATACATCAAACATATGGTTTGATGCCATTCCATTTGCTCCGTTCCAGCCATTATGAGCCGTCTTCCCCTCAGCAGCCTCCACTGATGTGACTTTTTGTTACATGCAACATGCTTTGTGGACTTCACTGGACAGATGTTGCTCTCTTTTTTTGTGATGAAACAAAGGACTATATAACAGGGTGGAAAGGCATATTTTGCCCAGCAGCGGCCCACCCCCAAGTGTCTGAAGAAGACAAGGAAGCAAAATGGAGCTTCAGCGCCTCATTCCAAAGCCTAGAATGCGCCTGCCAGAAAATCATTACTCCCATCCCAGGGCTCCAACTGGGATGCCAAGAAACCAGGCTCAGACTCATGCTGTACCTGCTCAGGAGTGGAGGAACAGACACTCTCAGCCCTACAGACGAGGTGGAGCGCAGCATCGGCCAAGAAGCAGAGGTGCACCACAGCAAGCTGAGCCTCGTCCTTGGTGGGACCGATTTCTTAGCGCAACACCATTTCCTTGAGCACCACTTTTCCAGCTGAAAAGAGTCAACACCCAACAAATTGGTTCTTATGCACTCTAACACAAGGTTATGCACTACAATTTTGTCAGTGACCCTACACTTCAGGGGTGTCTTGAAAACAACAGCTCGCAACCCTGCTGAAAAGCAAACACTCAGCTCAGAAATGCATTTCCTCCTGGAAAAGCATGCAATCGAAGAGGTAGAACTGCGGGTTCTACTCAAATCTATTTTCTGGTGGCAAAAAAGGGCAGATCCTGGACCTAAGGTGTCTGAGTCATCATCTTTCCGCATTTCCCTTCAAAATGCTGCCAATCAAAACCATCCTTCAGTCAGTAAAACCAGGTGATTGGTTCACCACAGTGGACCTGAAAGACGCATACTTTCATATCCCCATTCTACCTGCACACAGAAAATACCTGAGATTTGCCTTCGAAATGTGTTTTCAGTTTTTTCATTCTACCCTTTGGCCTTTCACTCACGCCTCGCATTCTCACAAAGTGCATAAGCGCAGTGCTAGCCCCTTTTCGCCAAGCAGGAGTCAAGGTCCTGAACTACTTAGACGATTGGATAATATGTGGTCTGGTCCCCACTCAGTGTGTGCACTTCCTGGGCTTGACACTGTACACTCAAATCATGTGAGCAACACTCTTTCCAGAAAGAGTGGTGTCGTTGCCAAATTGCCTTTCAACATTCAAACTGAGAAAACAGGTGACAGCACTAGAGAGCCAGAGGCTCCTAGGCCTCCTGGCGGCTGCAGTCCATGTTGTACAGTTGGGCTTGCTCCACATGTGGCCAATACAGCGCTGGTACAACAGACACTATCTATGTCTCAGAAGAGACAAACACAAAAAGCTGACCATTTCAATGAGTTGCTGAAGAGCAATGCAATGGTGGCGCCTAGCACTTCAAACTCCCAGTGGAGTTCTCCTAGGCACAGTTTACAACCAGGTGACTTTGAACACAGGGATGAGGAGCAGCCTTGAACTAGTCCTGGGTGTATGGTCAGTACCATGGACAACAGCTCACGTCTACGTACTGGAGCTCAATGCGGTTCACCTTGTACTCCGGCACTTCCTCCCAGTACTATAGGACAACATGTACTGATACGGACTTAACAGTGGTTGCACACATCAACCACCAAGGCGGACTGAGGTCTATGGGACTGCAGCAGATAGCAAGGGAGCTACTGCTTTGGGCAAACAGACACCTTACATCCCTCAGAGCACCTGCCGGTGGTGGAGAATCAGGCAGCATACCTTCTCTCTAGTGGAGGCCCTTATCCTTATGACTGGAGGATATAGTGGGATGCTGTATGCGTTGCCACCAATTCCTTTGATCTTCCTCAAGACCCGAGGGAGCAACCTCGAGAGCACGTCAGTTCTACTAGTTGATCCACATTGACCTTGCACAGCTGACAACCTCCCAACCATGAGATTTCCCTCTTCGAAAGGACCTCCTGTCACAAGCGAACGGCAAGCTTTGGCACCCTAACCCAGCATACTGAAGTTGTGGGTGTGGCCCCTGGAAGTGACTGCCTTGTAGCTGCAGAGTTGCCCTCCTTGGTAATTGATACAATTCAGGCAGCCAGGGCATCCTCTACGCTGTATACCTACAAGTGGAATCTTTTCTGTAATTTGACTTTCTCCAGTAGCTTATGTCTGCAGGGAAGTCCCCATCTATACTGAAGCGTTGATCCCATGTTTCATGAGCAGAAATAAAAGGTGGCAGAAATGTTCCAAAAAGCTTATTTATCTCACATTTTGTGCACAAATTATTTTGCATCTCTGTTATTTGAGCATTTCTCCTTTGCCAAGATAATCCACCCACCTGATGGGGGCGGCAGGGTAGCCTAGTGGTTAGAGCGTTGGGCTAGTAACCAGAAGGTTGCAAGTTCAAATCCCCCAGCTGAACATCCCCCCACTGTTCCTAGGCGGTCATTGAAAATAAGAATTTGTTCTTAACTGACTTGCCTAGTTAAATAAAGGTACAAAAAAAAACAGCACAGGTGTACTGGGGACAATAACATTTCCCTCTTAAATGTGCAGTTTTGTCACACAATTCCACAGATGTTTTGAGGGAGCATGCAACTGGCATGCTGACTGCAGGAATCCACCAGAGCTTTATTTTAATTTATCTACCATAAACCACCTCCAACGTTGTTTTAGAGAACTTTGCAGTTTGTCGAATCGTCCTTAGAACCGCAGACCACATGCAACCATGCCAGCCAGGAACTCTACATCCAGCTTGTTGAAACTGAGGAGTATTTATGTCTGTAATAAATCCCTTTTGTGGGGAAAAACGAATTCTGATTGGCTGGGCCTGGCTTCCCTGTGGGTAGGCCTATGCCCTCCCAGGCCCACCCATGGCTGCACCCCTGGCCAGTCATGTGAAATCCATAGATTTATGGATTTAATGTATTTTACTTGACTGATTTCCTTATATGAACTCAGTAAAATCATTGAAATTGTTGCATGTTGTGTTTACATTTTTGTTCAGTATACATTAAAAGTGTATATTGCAGCCATCTGTATGGGTCATGGCCAGATTGCGGGTGCATCATGGGCAGTCTAGAATTACAATTCATTAAAAGGTGCCCACGGGCTACGGCTCTCCGATGCTCCTTCAATACCCTCATGGGCATTAGATGTTGTCCTACGATCACAAATGAGCCCACAATTTGAGCACCTGTCTTCACTTGAGCTACACTACATGACCAAAAGTATGTGGACACCTGCTGGTTCAACATCTCATTCCAAAATCATGGGCATTAATATGGAGTTGCTTCCCCCTTTGCTGCTATAATATCCTCCACTGATCTGGGAAGGCTTTCCACTAGATGCTGGAACATTACTGCAGGGACTTGCTTCCATTCAGCCACAAGAGCATTAGTGAGGTCAGGCACTGATGTTGGACGATTAGGCCTGGCTCACAGTCGGCGTTCCAATTGATCCCAAAGGTGTTCAATGGGGTTAAGGTCAGGGTTTTGTGCAGGGCAGTGACGTTCTTCCAAACCGATCTTGACAAACAATTTCTGTATGGATCTCGCTTTGTGCACGGGGGCATTGTCAAGCAGAAACAGGAAAGGGCCTTCCCCAACTGTTGCCACAAAGATGGATGCACGGGATCGCTTAGAATGTCATTGTATGCTGTAACGTTAGGATTTCCCTTCACTGGAACTAAGGGGCCTAGCCCGAACCATGAAAAACAGCCCCAGATCATTATTCCGCCAACACCAAACTTTACAGTTGGCACTATGTATTGGGGCAGGTAGCATTCTCCTTGGATCCGCCAAGCCTAGATGCATCCGTCAGACTTCCAGATCGTGAAGCGTGATTCATCACTCCAGAGACCGCGTTTCCACTGCTCCAGTGTCCAATAGTGGCGAGCTTTACACCACTCCAGCCGAAGTTTGGCATTGAGCGTGGTGATCTTAGGCTTGTGTGCGGCTGCTCGGCCATGGAAACCCATTTCATGAAACTGATTTTTACGCACTTCAGCACTCGGCGGTCCTGTTCTGTCAGCTTGTGTGGCCTACCATTTTGCAGCTGAGCCATTGTTGCTTCTAGACATTTCCACTTCACAATAACAGCACTTACAGTTGACAGAGGCAGCTCTAGCAGGGTAGAAATTTGTGAACTGACTTGTTGGAAAGGTGGCATCTTATGATGATGCCACGTTGAAAGTCACTGAGCGCTTCAGTAAGACCATTCTAATGCCAATGTTTGTCTATGGAGATCGCATGGCTTTGTGCTTGATTTTATACACCCACGGGTGTGGCTGAAATAGCCGAAACCACTAATCTGAAGGGGTGTCCACATACTTTTGTATATATAGTGTATGTAAGCTCTCAGTCAAGACTGCCTTTCTATTGGCTATTGTTTAAGCCAAGCGTGTTGGAGAATTATATCCACCTTCTACCCATCCTGTTCAGAAGGTTCTCTCTGGACTCTATCTGTGCTGTTAAATGTAGGGCAACACCCATGACTTTCATAAGGTACATCACACTCAATGTTATGTCCACACTATCCGTGAGGGCTGTGAATCTGGACACGGCACACTCGCTCAACCCAGAAAAGTAAGCGTACTGTGAACCTTGTACATACATACTTATCAACCATCAGTGAGATGGATGTCCTAAACAGTGACCTTCCACTCTTGGTGCTATTGCACCCAGTTGAAAAGCCTCATGTTTTAAGTTCTAGCTTTCAGCTTGCTTGTGTATACGGTTATATATCACAGTTGAAATTCTGTGCTACCCTGTTGGGTAATTATATTTTTGCTGCATCCTGTGGTGGATAGGAGGATGTCCCAGGGACTCATCTAGACTAAGTAAAATGGTGAGCCTCTCCCATGGGTTGTTTGGTGACATGTTGCGAAAACGAAAGAGAACGTTTTGGATGTAACCTTGGTTCTCAGATTAGAGTAATGGGTCGCTATGCTTTCATGTCGTTCCTCCACTTTAAGTAATAGACAGTATGTCACGTCATACCGCATTTTATAATGACAGGTTAAGTGGGTACAGTAAGGGTGTAGAGTGAATGTAATTATACAACGGGTGGTTCTAATCCTGAATGCTGATTGGTTAAAACTGCTTTCCAGCCTGTGTCTATTTCACAAATTACCACCGGCAAAATCGATGACGTTGAAATGCCTATTTACTCTGTTCCATCTCACTGCTCAATCCACTGTCTCATCAACCCTGCCAGGAAATGTATAAATTTGATCTCCACTATAAAAAAAACCCATCTAGACATTATCTCCTAATTTATTTTAGATTAGCATTTGGTTTTCAACAGCAGAGCTTTGTATAAACATTGCTGTCGCTCTCCGAGCTTTTAAATACTGTTTCAATATTTAATTGCGATCTCCACCGTCCCATATAAAATTAATGCGTCAGAACACTGACAGCAAATTTAGTTGGTTGTCATAGCAACACACAAACCTTTTTTTCAGTTGACTGGCTAAATCCAACTTTGTTGCGAAAACTAAAACGGATGAGTGGAACATGTATTATGATCTTTTCGACGGCATTACTATGGATGAATGGGAAAAAGAGATGGCAATAATACCAATGCACGCAGATTTGGAGGATACTGCATTGAATTACCTAGACTAGAGAAAAGCCTCAACGGAAAAAAAAACAACACACAGTTAAGAACACAAACTGGGCTGTGCTTTGCTTCGGGGGCTGGCTAGCAGAGAATAACGTTGTTCACTTCAAAACTGTCACGAAGGAACAGTTTAACATCCTTCTCCGACAGTTTTATGGAAATGTGCGAATTGGGAAGGGGGAGCAGTGTAGCATAAGTAGCTACCTGGCACTCAGTAGTGGGCTCAACCGGTTTCTAAATGACCCACCCATCGGTCGCAACTGGTGTCTCGAAGCATGTACTTCAGGGTAACATCAAACAGCTAAGAACGCAAGGAAAATATGTCACAAACAGCCACCCTCCCTTCACGGATAAGGACATGGCCCAGCTCAAACTCCCAGGCTCTGAATCCCGGTACACCATCCGGTCTGGTCCAGAAAGTGTGGTTCAACCTCCAGTTACATCTGGGTCGAATAGGAAAAGAAGGGAACAGACAACTAAAGCCCAACGGACTAATGTATGTTGTCCATAACCTGTTTGTGTTATTTCTAAATTGCTCTCGTAATTAGGGTACTGGAAAACAATATAACAACGCATTCTCTCTCAGATACGCCACTCTCGCATATAACGAGGCCACAAAGAATCATCTGGACCCAAGGGAGACAGCGGTGCCAATATATCCAACAAACACCGTTTTCTTCGGCATTATCACTTAAGTCAGCTGTGGTGGATAAAGTGAATGTATGGTTTCATTTATTAAAATCAGCTCAAATGAATGTCATGGATTGTCTTTATTTTGTCTGAACAGTGTCATGACAAGAGAACACATTTGTTCTGCCAGGCATCATAAACTCATTGTTATGGATGTATCCAACTAGAAAACAACTAACTTAACTAGAAAACATCTTAACTAGAAAACATCTTTAAAAAATTCAGCTACTTGTACTGCTGTTATTCTGACTACACTTTTTGACGTGACTGTGAACTAGCCGTAATCGGCTAGCTAGCGAGCAAGGGAGTCAGTATGGCAATGGACCATTTAGAACAAACGACTGGGTTGCGTCTATACATACAGAACAAAAAGAACGAACGACTGGGTCGCGTCTCTAGCAATCCTAGATTTGTGTTGGGACTATATCTTGTGGAAGGATGAAATAGTACGAATAAATTGACGTTTTTAATTTAAATGTCGATCATTATTTGAATATGTTAGTAACCACTTGTATACAAGTGATAATGTCCCCGAAGCCGGCATTATCACTTAAACATCTTTGATATTAAGCATCTCAATCACATCGCGAGAAGAAGTTCCCATAAATCGTTCGCCAGACTACTCAGAGACTACTCAGAGAACCAAGGCTACATCCGTAACCCAACGTTGTTAGCGGACACATGGTGAGGTCAACACTGATCCAGTGAGACAAGTAACTGACAGTGGTGGTGAGGTTGTCAACTGCACCAAATTGGTCGGTTTTCATTTGCATTTCTCACGTAACCTCTTGAGGTTGCTTTTCAAAAGACACCTACCTTTCTAATGTTATTTCGGGTGCAGCGGGCCTGCCCTATACGGAAATCCCATTAGCTTTGACAGCTTTACATACACACTGTAGGCGTAGAGATGTTATACTATCTATGCAATGTATAGCAGCAAAATATTTTGCAGCAGTAAAATACAGTTGAAGTCGGAAGTTTACATACACTTTAGCCAAATACATTTAAACTTAGTTTCTCACAATTGCTGATATTTCACAAGCTTCCCATAATAAGTTGGGTGAATTTTGTCCCATTCCTCCTGACAGAGCTGGTGTAACTGAGTCAGGTTTGTAGGGCTCCTTGCTCCACATGCTTTTTCAGTTCTGCCCACAAATTGTCTATAGGATTGAAGTCAGGGCTTTGTGATGGCCACTCTAATATCTTGACGTTGTTGTTCTTAAGCCATTTTGCCACAACTTTTGAAGTATGCTTGGTGTCATTGTCAATTTGCGACCAAGCTTTAACTTCTTAACTGATGTCTTGAGATGTTGCTTCAATATATCCACAATTTTCCTACCTCATGATGCCATCTATTTTGTGAAGTGCACCAGTCCCTCCTGCAGTAAAGCAGCTTCACGGTTGGGATGGTGTTCTTTGGCTTGCAAGCCTCCCCCTTTTTCCTCCAAACATAACGATGGTCATTATGGTCTATTTTTGTTTCATCAGACCAGAGGACATTTCTCCAAAAAAGTAAGTAGGTCTCGTTTTACTGTGGATATAGATACTTTTGTACCCGTTTCCCTCAGCATCTTTACACGGTCCTTTGCTGTTGTTCTGGGATTGATTTGCACTTTTAGCACCAAAGTACGTTCATATCTAGGAAACAGAACACGTCTTCTTCCTGAGCGGTATGACGGCTGCGTGGTCCCATGGTGTTTAAACTTGAGTACTATTGTTTGTACAGATGAACATGGTACCTTCAGGCGTTTGGAAATTTCTCCCAAGGATGAACCAGACTTGTGGAGGTCTACAATTGTTTTTCTGAGGTCTTGGCTGATTTCTTTTCATTTTCCCATGATGTCAAGCAAAGAGGCACTGAGTTTGAAGGTAGGCCTTGAAATTCATCCACAGGTACACCTCCAATTTATTGAAATTATGTCAATTATCCTATCAGAAGCTTCTAAAGCAATGACATAATTTTCTGGAATTTTCCAAGCTGTTTAAAGGCAGTCAACTTAGTGTATGTAAACTTTTGACCCACTGGAATTGTGATACAGTGAATTTTAAGTTAAATAATCTCTCTGTAAACAATTGTTGGAAAAATTACTTGTCAAAGTAGATGTCCTAACCGACTTGCCAAAACTATAGTATGTTGACAAGAAATTTGTGGAGTGGTTTAAAAAAGTTTTAATGACTCCAACCTAAATGTATGTAAACTTCTGACTTCAACTGTATGTTTTAAAAGCCTGTCATTGTTTTGTCTAAAACATGCCGCCCAGTGCCCTGAAAATAAATTCCATACATTCCTAATGCCATTCTAATCAAATGATTTACATTTTAACTGTAGGCTAGCCTTCAGCTGGGAGGTGAAGAGGAATGCATTTATTTAGTAATATCTCCCTGGAACAAAAGGGGACACTATTGCATTACATTTCAACAAAAACTAATTTGCATAATAACGCATACGTCACTTGTTGATCTGAGCAGACTCTCTCTAATAGGACATGAAATGTAATTCATTCAGATGATTACTGAATTGAATTACACAATCATAACTTAATGACACACTAAACCACATGGCTGTCACCGATCGTCACTGACCAAACCTTTAAAGTAGAATTAGAATGTTAGCTGTGTTGTTAACTAACGACTTGTCTCTCTTTCCAATCTCCTGGCTATTTGTTGTCAATCTGAGTCGCGTTCCGAGCCCCAGCTGTTACTGTGCCACATCTTGTTTACAGCAGGGGCAGAGGCTATGTTTGACCTAGTTGCTGCTGACAAGCCCAGGGGCCTAAAGACAGACATGGAAACACACAGATTGTAATTCAATTTTCATGTTTATAGACACACGCCCCACTGTCATTAAGAAAGAATAAAGCAGGTCAATTCCATGGTAACAGAATGCTGAGACTCCGATTTTCCAATTATAAATGTTTACATTTTTTGCAAAAATGCATTTACTTGAACAGTGCAGATGCAAAGTTTGGTAACAGAAGGATGGCACAAACAGCATAAACTGTCCTTCTGTTACCAAACTTTGCATTTGCACTGTTCTTCAAAGAAATGTTTTTGTAAAATGTTCAATGGAAATTGTTAAAAGTTGTCCTTGTGCATAGAGTTTTATGGTTTGTTTAACTTTACAATCATTGTTTTTTGTTTGGCATACATTTTAAAGTGAAAAATCTAAGTCTCAGCATCATTACTATGGAATTGCCTAGCAGTCGGGTGCTTGATCAATTATCTGAACATAATGGCAATGTGACTGTGTCTTAACCTACACACTGGGCAGCAGGCAGCCTAGCGGATCAGAGCGTTGGGACAGTAACCGAAAGGTCGCTGGTTTGAATCCCGAGTTGACTAAGTGAAAAATCTGATGTGCGCTTGAGCAAGACACAACCCTAATTGCTCCTGTAAGTTGCTCTGGATAAGAGCGTCTGCTAAATGACTAGAATGTAGTGCTTTTCCTCAGAGTTCTTCAAACCCACTGGCTCTCAGCCTCATGTACTTTGCACACGTCATGATTAATTCAGTGAATTTCAGACTTGAAGATACTGTGTCATTATTGCCATTTATATTAAATACGTTGGAAATCATTTCAAAGTTCCAGACAAAGTAATCACATTTACAGTATAAATCATAATTCAGCATCAATACATATTTGAGCAAATAAGTAGGTCCTCTTTTGTATTCAACAGAACATAGAATAGAGTAGTCGACATCAAAAGAAAACAGTATGTCCTCAGAGGTGAGGAAAGTCTCACCCACCATTGTCTGTCTGTGAGGATGGCTATGATTGGTATCAGTTAGAGTATTTCATCTGCTGTCAATGGCTGTCAGAGTCCTGGGCCACGCCCTCGTTCCGTGGTAAACTGAGCAGCTCCTGGATCTTCTGTATGTCCTGGTCTACATCCTGGATCCGCCCACTGCTGCTCAAATCACCAATCAGGTCATCCGTCAACTGCAAACGGGCACTCCTTGAGGGTGTAGGAAAAAGTGAGTGAATACTAGGAGTAAAAAAACAAAAAATGTGTGTGTGTGTGTTTTGATGCCCATGTAATGTACCATTCTGCCAGTTTTAGTTCATACAGCTCTCTGCGCTCCCTCCTCCTCCTCTCCCGGACCGTTTCTCCCGCCAATCCCTGCATGGCGATGATCAGAGCTCCTGCCGGCACCCTGACAAGAGATGACATGAGCCGAGCTGACATCACCTTCATTCCAACATGTCAATGTTCTGCGTCACATTAAATTATGTCACTGTGGCCGTCACATACTCTCAGTAACCCTCAGACTGTTATACAATACAGAGAGTTTGGCCAACTTCAGAGCTGGACGCCATGTTGCTGCCTCTCTGAGCATTTAATTGTTTCACTCCTGAGTATCAATCAGGGTTTCATCTATCCAGGTTCCCGTTATCGACTACAGCTCTCATTCCAACCCCCCTAAACATAGCTTAGCATGAAGAGCTGTGGTGGCTGTCACTCACTTAGTAACCCGGCCCGCCCCTATCACCTCGTCCATGTGTCAGGACTATGAGGGAGGTAGGGGCAGACATTTGGAGCGTGATGTGTTATCTGATTAGCTGCTTGCTTTCATTTCTCCCTCCCCACTCCCCTGCACCTGGCTGAGGCTGTGGGTGCACCCGGGGCTGTTTGCACACATCAAACACACGGTCCAGGTGGCTGGGCACTGAGGCAGACATAGACAGCGCTCTGCTTCGCTCTGGAGACACAGCAACATGGCTTGAATGTTGGATCACATACACCCAGTCCATTACTACTCTAAAAACCTTCACTGACACATTAGATATACATACAAATCAAAGAATATGTGACAGACATGGAAGGGGGAAGAGACAGGAGAGGAAAAGGAGGGAGAAGACAGGTGAAGAGGAGAGGACAGAAGGGACTAGTGCAGCAGCGATAGAGGGAGCTGGATGGAGATGAAAAGATGGCGTAACAATGGGGTGGTAAAAATAGATGGGCAGCTGCTGCCTTGGCCTCTGTCCCTGCTCTACTGCCCAAAACACAGCCCTCTGCAACACACATGAGTCCCTCTGGCACCCAGCGCAAGGCTAGGGGGAGGGAGGGGGGCTGGAGGGTTGGGAGAGGAGGAAAGGGTGCAGCTGGGAAGCAGAGGGGTTGCAGGGAGGGGGCGCAGCTGGCAGCCAGAGACTTGCTTCTGACATCCTTCAGGCTTCATAGTTCATATTGTACCATACTGCAGGGCAAGCCCGGACTATCTGGCTCCCTCAAACTACTCCTCATACCTCTTCTCCACTGTCAACACTATTAGTCCAGGTAACCACTTTGTTCAAAACTAGCCCATTATTTTGCCACTTAAAACCCTCATATCTCACCCCATGGTTGCTCCTATGGCCGTGCCTGCCACCAGTCCCCCGAGACCCAGGTTCAGCCTGAATAGGCCTCCTGTCACAGCTGCTCAAACCCACACAGGCAGGAATGTCATACACACACATTTACAATAATCACACTTACTGTGCCTTCAGAAAGTATCCATACCCCTTGACTTATTCTACATTTTGTTGTGTTACAGCCTGAATTCCAAATAAAATAAAATCTCTCACCCATCTACACACAATGCCCCATAATGACAAAGTGAAAACATGTTTTTAGAAATTAGCAAATTTATTCAAAATTAAATACAGAAATGACTCATTTACATAAGTATTTACACCCTTGAGCCAATACTTTGTAGAAGCACCATTGGTGGCGATTACAGCTATGAGTCGCGTTGGGTATGTCTGTATCAGCTTTGTACATCTGAATTTGGGAATTTTCTCCCATTCTTCCTTGCAGATGTTTTCAAGCTAAGTGAGATGGGGAGTGGTGGTGTATTTCCACCGATTTTCAATGGGATTCAAGTCTGGGCCACTCAAGGACTTTCAGTCTTGTTCTGAAGCCATTCCAGCATTGCTTTGGCTGTATGCTTGGGGTCATTGTCCTGTTGGAACGTAAATCTTTACCCCAGTCTAAGGTTGTTTGCATTGAAGCAGAATTTGCATGTATGTCTCCATTCATTGTTCCCTCTAGCCTTACCAGTCTCCCAAGTCCCTGCTGCTGAAAAGCATTCCCATAGCATGATGCTGCCACTACCATGCTTCACGGTAGGGATGGTGTTAGATGGGTGATGAGCTGTGCCTGGTTTTCTCCAGACATAACGGAGATCTACAGACAGTTCCTTGGACTTCATGGTATAGATTCTGCTCTGACAAGCACGGTCAACTGTGGGACCTTATATAGACAGGTGTGTTTCTTTCTAAATCATGTCCAAACAATTGAATTGGCCACAGATGTAATAACATCTCAAGGATGATCAAAGGAAATTGGATGCACCTGAGCTCAATTTGAAGTGTCATAGCAACGAGGTGTGAATATGTATGTAAATTAGATGTTTTTCATTTTCAACAAATTAGCTGAAATTTCTAAAATGGGGACAAAAAAAATCTATTCAATCAATTTTAATTCCGTAGAGCTCAGAGACAGGATTGTGATTTGGAAAGGCACACACCTGTCTATATAAGGTCCCACAGTTGACCTTGCAAAAACCAAGCCATGAGGTCAAAAAAAATTGTCCGTAGAGCTCCAAGATGAGCGGCAGGGACTGGGAGACAAGTCAGGATCGAGGCAAAGATGAATGGAGCAAAGTACAGAGAGATCCTTGATGAAACCCTGCTCCAGAACGCTCAGGACCTCAGACTGGGGCAAAGGTTCAACTTCCAACAAGACAACAAAGTTCAACTTCCAACAGGACAACATCCCTAAGCACACAGCCAAGACAACGCAGGTGTGGCTTTGGGACAAGTCTCTGAATGTCCGAGTGGCCTGGACTTGAACCCGATCAAACATCTCTGGAGAGACCTGAAAATAGCTGTGCAGTGATGCTCCCCATCCAACCTGACAGAGCTTGAGAGGATCTGCAGAGAAAAATGGGAGAAACTCCCCAAATACAGGTGTGCCAAGTTTGTAGCATCATACCCAAGAAGACTCAAGGCTATAATTACTGCCAAAAGTGCTTCAACAAAGTACTGAGTAAAGGGTCTGAATACTTATGTAAATGTGATATTTCTGTTTTCGCTTTGTCATTATGGGTTATTGTGTGTAGAAGAAAAAAAAAGTAATACTCTTTAGAATAAGGCTATAACTTAAAATGTGGAAAAAGTCAAGGGGTCTGAATACTTTCCTTAGGCACTGTATATGTCTTACAAATTATTACTGTGAAGTAGTTTGTATAAGTGTGGGTGTGTATAATACATTGAGGTATCCTCTCCATTTGGGTGTTGAAGTAACTCACCTCCTGCTGCTGCGTAGTGGCTGAGGGTATACTTATCTCTGTACACAGACAGGCCTGTGCTCACAGTGCTGACAGAACACACACACACACACACACACACACACACACACACACACACACACACACACACACACACACACACACACACACACACACACACACACACACACACACACACACACACACACACACACACACACACAGAGAGAGAGGTAATCAACTAATGTTACTCAACACAGGAGAACAAACTAATATAGTGGCCACAGAGGAAAGAGTCCCATACTGAATAGTCATGTAGACATTGTTTACTTGAATAATGTGACGAAGGCTGCCACTCTCCAGCTCCACCTCCAGCCATACCTCACAAAGCCCCGGATGGCTGCGTTATGGGCAGAACGCTGGGGGAGAACAACGACAACACAAAGCCTCCATCAACACAAGACAATCTTTTTTTTTTTTAATTGACAGACAGACAATGTGCTTTTGCCTCACTTGGGAAAATGTATACAAAAGCACTGACATCGTATTGCATGTACAGTGGGGAGAACAAGTATTTGATACACTGCCGATTTTGCAGGTTTTCCTACTTACAAAGCATATAGAGGTCTGTAATTTTTATTATAGGTACACTTCAACTGTGAGAGACGGAATCTAAAACAAAAATCCAGAAAATCACATTGTATGATTTTTAAGTAATTAATTTGCATTTTATTGCATGACATAAGTATTTGATCACCTACCAACCAGTAAGAATTCCAGCTCTCACAGACCTGTTAGTTTTTCTTCACTCATTACCTGTATTAACTGCACCTGTTTGAACTCGTTACCTGTATAAAAGACACCTGTCCACATACTCAATCAAACAGACTCCAACCTCTCCACAATGGCCAAGACCAGAGAGATGTGTAAGGACATCAGGAATAAAATTGTAGACCTGCACAAGGCTGGGATGGGCTACAGGACAATAGGCAAGCAGCTTGATGAGAAGGCAACAACTGTTGGCACAATTATTAGAAAATGGAAGAAGTTCAAGATGACGGTCAATCACCCTCGGTCTGGAGCTCCATGCAAGATCTCACCTCGTGGGGCATCAATGATCATGAGGAAGGTGAGGGATCAGCCCAGAACTACACGGCAGGACCTGGACAATGACCTGAAGAGAGCTGGGACCACAGTCTCAGAGAAAACCATTAGTAACACACTATGCCGTCATGGATTAAAATCCTGCAGCGCACGCAAGGTCCCCCTGCTCAAGCCAGCGCATGTCCAGGCTCGACTGAAGTTTGCCAATGACCATCTGGATGATCCAGAGGAGGAATGGGAGAAGATCATGTGGTCTGATGAGACAAAAATAGAGCTGTTTGGTCTAAACTCCACTCGCCGTGTTAGGAGGAAGAAGAAGGATGAGTACAACCCCAAGAACACCATCCCAACCGTGAAGCATGGAGGTGGAAACATCATTCTCTGCAAAGGGGACAGGACGACTGCACCGTATTGAGGGGAGGATGGATGGGGCCATGTATCGCGAGATCTTGGCCAACAACCTCCTTCCCTCAGTAAGGGCATTGAAGATGGGTCGTGGCTGGGTCTTCCAGCATGACAACAACCCGAAACACACAGCCAGGGCAACTAAGGAGTGGCTCCGTAAGAAGCATCTCAAGGTCCTGGAATGGCCTAGCCTGTCTCCAGACCTGAACCCAATAGAAAATCTTTGGAGGGAGCTGAAAGTCCGTATCGCCCAGCGACAGCCCCGAAACCTGAAGGATCTGGAGAAGGTCTGTATGGAAGAGTGGGCCAAAATCCCTGCTGCAGTGTGTGCAAACCTGGTCAAGAACTACAGGAAACGTGTGATCTCTGTAATTGCAAACAAAGGTTTCTGTACCAAATATTAAGTTCTGCTTTTCTGATGTATCAAATACTTATGTCATGCAATAAAATGCAAATTAATTACTTAAAAATCATACAACGTGATTTTCTGGATATTTGTTTTAGATTCCGTCTCTCACAGTTGAAGTGTACCTATGATAAAAATTACAGACCTCTATATGCTTTGTAAGGAAACACTGCCGATTTTGCAGGTTATCAAATACTTGTTCTCCCCACTGTATGTAATGGCCTGCTGTTAATTCACAACCACAGACACTCACCACAGCTTCCACCCGGCTGTGGTATATCTCAGCCTGGTGGAGCTGGATGTACCTCTCCCTGGCGTGCCGGGCGGCGGGCAGCCCTCCGTAGATCATGCCGGCCAAGGCGGCAGCTAAGGTACTCTTCACCACGCTGGAGAGCTCCTCAGGATACTTCTGCATTTCACTGGGAGCACAGGGAAGGGGTGTATAAACAAGCTTTAAAATCAAACAGAGCAGACAATGTATGAAGCCCTGTAAGGCAAGTGATGGCAATGCTACACTAGAAGTCTGGAACCTTCTAAAATAACTGGAACCTTCTAAACTAGGTGCAGGCTAGAAAACTCATCTGCTGCACAGGTAGGCAATGGGGAGCGCTCCCCGATGGTGATGGGTTTACTCAGCTAAGCCACAGACAATAGAAGAGAGGTGTCATGGTCATAACTTACTCCCTGTCGAAGAGATCCTTGATGCGGTCCCATCCAGAGTCTGGGAACTCTGGCTTGCCCACGAGGCTGGGCAGGGGGGAGGGGATGTGTACCGGGGCAGGCGCCACACTGTCAGCTGCATGGACCCTGGGGAGGAGGCGGCCCAGGGAGGGCATGGCTAGCTGGAGGAGACCCCCCAGTGGTCTGGTGCAGAGGGTGCCCTGGGGGGCAGAGGCTGCCTGCTGACATGGGGCTGGGGACGCACTAGGCCGTTCAGGAGGATGCATCATGAACGCTTCACCAGCAATGGGAGCTGGATCTGAGAACACATGGCCAGGAGCTAGGATGTTACACTTATGTTACAGCTAATCCTTCTGCTAAATAAATGCCCCTTGGGCAGAGGAATCGAGAGAAAATGGACAAAACACAAACAGTGCAACAGCTGTTTTAATACCGCATCTGACATTACATAGTCATTAGTGTGTACAATAGAATACCTACTGTACATTAACTTTAACATTGCTGGAACATTGATAAACACGGTCTACACCGGCTGGAAATTATCAGGCTGGCTACAATCAGCTGTTATGACAAATAGGTCAACAACACCCAAGGTAAAGATGACCACTTACGTAGCTATCGTATGAAGCAGACTGAACGACAATAGATATGTTACGTTTGCATTCTAGTGGAGCAGGTGAGGTGACACGGTTACCAAAGACGGTGCATGTCTTTACCATAACTTCACGTTCTCAAAGCATCTTGTTCCATGCGAAGACGCAAAGAGCTAAGGGGATTCATCATGCTAGGTAACGTTAGCTGTGAATGCGAACTTATTCAGCAGTTCCGTGCTTTCTGAAGCACAGCCTATTATTTGTATAACGTAGCTAAGCATAGGTATATCGCAGACTACGTTTGAACGGTTAAGTTGTTTACTGAGTATTTACCAATTTATTCTGAAATGTCCTTGTAGTTTGTCTTTCCTACCTGCTTCTGATTTCCACCGGTACACCCCTGAACTGCTAGCTAGTAAATTGAACCTATTTGGTTGGAGAGCACCCCCTTCAGGTGGAGGACCAAACATACACATTCATTGGAGACCATTGTGAATTTATTACGGAGTTTAAAATGATACATTCGATATAAAAATGTAAAATGTAAGGAAACAAAACATTGACAAAAGGCTGTTATTGCATCATATCATAGTCAGTGTTTCAAGCCAAAAAAATAGCATCAATTACTAATAATTAAAGCCCAACAGATAAACCAAAACTATTCCACCAATTCTGCAGGTGAATCAACCTGCCCATGGTAGTACAATCTCTGTGCATACAATACTCTGACTAAGCATGAAGATCACATCATATGTTTTGAACACAAGCTGAACATAGTTTGGCATTGCACCTCGTACTCTTTGGTCAAGACAATACACAGTGCAAAGTACCATACATACATGTATACCACAGCTGTAGAATCAGAGAACTAACACATACATTCTACAATGGGAATACTTGAACATATTCAACATTTCAGTACCATTGTGGCTCATACTCATCTTTTCCAAGGCAGGTCCAAGTAAAGTAGTGTAGTGACAGTGGGTTTGACATGTCATTCTACATTAATGAATCACGTTCTATTGGCACTTGGTGTTGAGTGTAGTTATTTAATGCTTAATATGGAGTGTTTCAAGCTACATCGTATCTCTACAGTATATGGCAATGGTAGTGTATTGTTCTTCTTAAACAGAGGCAACACTCTGAGGTGAGGAGTGTTTTGGTTGTGTTTGTAGTTGAATGGACCACTGGCTATAAAATGGAAGATGTAAGTTTCAACTCCTGAGCAGCATACAGGGCTTCTGTCACACACTAGAGGGCAGTAAGGGAAAGCAGATGGAAAATGGCCTTTTAGGTGTAATTTCCCAGAATCAACCAAATTCATTGATTTTTCACACAATTTCAGTGTGGGGTGAGGTAACTGATTTCGCCTAATAGCAAACGCTATCAAGCGCTTTATAAATCCTCTACCCTAAGTTCCTTTCGAGGCATAAAGTCGCTGATATTTTGAGCATGGAAAGACTAAATACCAGGCCTGGGTTCAAATACATGTGTATTTGATCATTTGTTACGTAAATACAGAGAAAGTAAAGTATTTTCAAAAAATGTGGCCCGAATCAACTACTTTTATTGGAATTATTTGAAAGTACTGTATTTTCAGAGGGGTTGGGTTAAATGCATTAAACACATTTCAGTTGAATGCATTCAGTTGTACAACTGACTATATATCCCCTTTCCCTTTCAAATACTAATTTCAACATCAAAAAATTGAATGCCTGGGCTAAATGCTGGAGTGTATTTGAGTATTTTCAAATACTTTCCAAGTGTATTTCCAAATACATTCTAATACTTGTCTTTTCAAATTAAAAAATATCTAAATAATTACTTCCACATATATTTTAAAGTAATTATAATACCCTAAACAGTATTTGAACCCAGGTCTGCTAAATACAAACTGTAAACCGTGTGATAGAACCAACATATACAGTATCCTACTCTTTCTGTGTGCTATTCCCAATGGTAATTTCAATCCCAAATAGCTGCTTTCTTCTTATAGCATTTTTCAGCTCCTAAATCTTCTATAACACAATACTTTAAAAGGGTACTCCATTACATCTAACCCTATGAAGAATCTATGGGGAGACCACAGCATAAATGTGAAGACCAGCAATTCCTAATTCTAAGACCAGCATTAGGGACATTAATTAGCAGTGTGATCTGCCGCTATCTATTGACTGGAGCTGCCTTCATATAGTCCATACAGTGACACACACCCCCCCCCCCCCCCCACGGCTCGGTCACAGTTCTGTCCTCCCATGCTTGTGGATGACCTGATTGTAGTTAGTCTTCCTCTGGAGTTTGTACTTGAGCAGCCCACCAAACTCAGTGAGGAGTCTCTCCCAGTAACACGACACATCCTCCATCCTCAGGTGGTCCAGGATGAACCGCTGACCCCTGGAGGCAGAGGTTGGTCAACTAACATAAGTCAACAATATCAATAGTCTGATTATTTAGCATGACACTGTACAAGCTGTGAAAAAGCAGACAGGTAATGTAACCAGTCTAAAGCCATTTTTTCTAGTTCACAACCCAGCTTGTTACCTAACGGCAATCTCTTGAGCGATGTCATCGTTTTCTTTCACAAACTGTAGCAGTTCCCTGGAAAGACAGAAAAGGGGGACATCACTATAGATATAACAGAGAACATTCAGACATTAGACAAACCACATATTCCACTTTACTACCCATGGAGCAGGTTAACAGTTGAACAGTTATGATACACAGCCAAGCCAGACAGGTCACCTGAGGTCAGAGAGGTCCTGTTTGACAGGGATGTAGTGTACCCAGGGCAGCAGCTGGGGATAGAAGAACTCCAGCCACTCCTCCCCTACATGGAAGACCAGAGAGCCACACAGGAACAGGTGCTTGAGGCGGAAGCTGGCCGCCACGCCCCGGAAGTTGAACAGGTACCTGAGGGGTTAGAGGTCAGATGATGAGGTAGGAATTGTGGTGGAAATCACACTGTGTGTACAGGGTAAGGAAAAAGTTACCCTATCCTTGGTAGTCTGGTGGTGAGTTTATGATTTGGAGCCCTGCAAACGTAACTGATGCTGACAATGCACACCTGTAGTGTTTTATTCCATAGCTGAAGGTTTAAAAATAAATAACCAGGGTTAATTAACAGACCTTTGAAACAGGTAATGGAAGTTTCCCTCTCAACTCATGAAAACAAGGTCCATGTTCTCTCAGTCAATCTAAAAATCTCTGAAGCTAAAAACATTTGTTAAATTAGTCTAATTTTATCCAGGCTGACCTGGAAAGTGTCAGAGTGAAGCCACATCTATGCACTTGATGTAAAACATTCATTGTAAACACAAAACCAAGCGCAATGCAATTCCACCATAATATCTTGTTCTTACTTGTATTGACAGTGCTCCACCAGGGGAATCTCCTGAGCTGGTGGTCTCCCTAGTGTGTCCTAATAAAAAAATAAAAAAAGAAGAGGCTATTGAACAGTTGTTGATATTGCGGTTGAAAAACATAGCACTGCTCTCAAGGCATTCAAGCCACTGTCACACAGACATTTGCATTGGTAGTTCCAGACGGACCTTCTCAGACTTCCAGGCCTGGTTCTTTGTGTACTCAGCATCCACCAGGTCTGGAGCCTCTCTGGACAGAAGGACAAGGGGGTCCCTCTCAGGACTCGTCCTGGATCCTCTGAAGAATCCTCTGGACTCTTTCCTCTTCCAGGGCCACTGTGCTGCCGATCTAACACAAACAGAGTGTTTGTGAATAACATGGAAAATGATCTGGTAGTATAAATAAAATACAAATGTTTCCTTTCACCACAAGGAGGTCAAACCTACTTTTTAAGGTCATCCCTCATGAGGTCCCATCGTCCTAGTCCAGTGGGATATATGGGCCATACCGCCGGGCCCCCCTCCCAAAACGTCCAGGCAGGATACATGATGTCCTGGTAGTCAGCAGTCTAAATGCACACAACACTTTCATTTTACACACACAAATGCCATCACATTGGACAACTCTCTTTCACTACTTCCAACAAATATGTATACATTTACAAAAGTAAAAACATGTCTAAATAACATAAACAAGCAACACTTTTGTGTGCGTGTGATGAGGACATGCATGGTTGCAGAGCTGACCTTACTGAAAGACAGGACAGGCAGGATAGGCTGCACCCAGCCTGGCACCTGAGGGTAGTCCCGCACGTTCACCACCATCTCCACGTCTGGCAACTTGTCAATCACCTGCAGGATGAAGTGCTCCACCCCACTACACCTAAACCAATCAGAGAGACAGACAGCTGAGACATGACTATCATATTAACTAGCTCGCTACTGATATAGGCCTAAAGATAATAAATGTTACTAAATGATCGACCACTAATTAATGGACCACATTTATCATACAAAACCAGGGTCTGATTTCTAAGCTTGATGAGAAACACTTGCACACACAAACTCAGATGTGTTTCACAGACTAATTGTAATGTTTTGTTTCCTCACCTGGCTGGGAACATACAGTTCTGTTCCCGATACAGTTTACCATTAATGATTTGGTAATGGGTGCCCACACCACGACGAAGCGTGTCCGCCATGAGCTCCTCAGACACTCCCTCTCTGAAGGGTCGTAGGTCATCATTCAAGACACTGGATGGATTGAGGACAATGGAGAGAGAATGAAGGGTCTGCTCTAAAAAGGCAACCAATGGCTTTTTGTTAAAAAAGCTGAAACCCTTTTGTATAGCAATACTGTTCTCATAGGGAGCAACATCGGTTCTCTTGCATGTATTACCTGAGATGGCAACTGCAGTTGTATGGGCTGCAAGGCTTGTAAAGTTGCGTGGCTTTGGTGATCTTTTCAAGGTATATCTGCCACCTGCCACCATTACCTAATAAAACAGAGCTTGTTAGGCAAAGAGCATGCACTTCCTGGACTACTGAAATACAGATCAGTGTGCATGATTGCTTACACACTGAAAGCCCGTGGCAAAGGATACTTACACTGCATTGGGTTGTACATATGGGATAAGCAAGCTGCACACTAGTATTTAGAAGAGACTGAGGTCAGGAAAGGAAACCTGGTCTCAGAACATTTACTATTTTTCTGTACATAAATCTGAGACACTCCATTTCGTATGATATGTTACGAATGTTACGAATTGCAATTCATATGATATGTTACGTATTCCAATTAGTTGTTGCTAACATTACCTAGGTAGCTAACATTAGCTAGGTGGTTAACTTCAGCTAGCGGTTAGAGTTACGGTTAAGAGTTAGCGTCAGCTAACATTTTAAGTAGTTACAAAGTAGCTAAAAAGTAGTTGCAAAGTTACCAATTAGCTAAAATTGACCATGAATAGATTCGAACACGCAACTACCACACTCCTTTCCTTTTTACTGTAAGTGACCTTCTGTCTTATGTAACTATACCAAACGTAACATACTGTATTTTACTAATTTAGTATGTCAGATTTACATTTACTATGTTACATCTAGTCTATGAGACCAGGCTTGGAAAGGTTAAATGTCAGATAATCCGACCCTAACGTTACTACAACTCTGACAGACCTGTTGCATTACATTAACTAACCTTAACTAAAGTAACAACTTGAGCCACACAGTTAAATAAAATTAATTCTTTAAAGGGGTGCCTTGAGAAAACTCTGTATCCAATATTCTATTAAGATTTCTGCCCCCCCCCCCCCCCAAAAAAAAAATATATATATTATTTCGCATGCAACCAGTTGGTTCTACTTGCAAGCTAACTTAGTTTGTTAGCTAACGTTAACTGGGCTAGCTAGCTAGGATGAATGGAAACTCCTGAGAATAATTCGGTCATGCAATTTGTCCAGCACAGACCTGCAAAAATTTACATATTCCATATCTTTATTGTTACCTGATCCGGCTACGCTGAAATCAACTCCACAAAACTGTAAAATTAGAAGAGGGATCAAGAGCCACGGCAGCTTCATTTTCTTCGCTTAGACAGTTAGCGATGACTGATGCTTGGTCAGCCTCTAGTTTGGTCTGAAAACCCTTACCGTAATTACAGGTATTGACGTATCTTTACCGTAATATTGGGACCGTTTGAGCATTTTGTGTGTGTTCTGTCAGCCTGGTCTGATAGACGAGATGTAACATAGTAAACCTAAATCCGAGACCCCCAAATTAGTATGATATGTTATGTTTGGTATAGTTACATAAAACAGGTTACTTAAAGCTACAATATGTAATTTCTTGGGAGACCTGACCAAATTTTTTGTTTAGTTTTTGCATCTTTTACTTTCGGTTTTGTACACCAGTTTCAAACAGCTGAAAATACAATATTTTTGGTTATGGAACATATATTTCACAACGATTTAGATGGTACAATGATTCTCTACACAATGACTTTTGTTACATAAACTGAAATTAGGCAAACAATTCTAATTTTAGCAACCAAGTGATGGCAGAGCGATTTCTGCATAGTGCATCTTTAAAGAAGCACTATGCAGAAATCGCTCCTCCATTTCCTGGTTGTTAAATTCTAAGTTTGCCTAATCTCATCACGGATAACTTTAGCATTTTAGCTAATTAGCAACTTTGCAAATACTTACTAACTGTAACCCTTTAACCTAACTCCTAACCCTAACTCCTAACCTTAACTCCTAACCTTAATGCCTAACCCTAACCCCTAGCCTAGCTAACGTTAGCCACATAGCTAACATTAGCATTAGCCACCTAGCTTACGTTAGCCACAACAAATTGGGATTCGTAACATGTCATACGTTTTGCACATTCTTAACATATTGTATGAACTGCAATTCGGAACATATCATATGAAATGGATGATGTATTAATTTGTGGATGTCCATACCATAAGAAATGGAACATATCATACATACTACATGGTAGAAAAACTGATTTATTTTTACTATGTTACATGTAGCTCTGAATCCAGGTTGGTTCTGTACATTGCGTCTTTTTGTTTCAATGTAAAGAGGCCTCAATCTGCTGCTCATTAGATTTGAATTTGATCAAACACAAAACGCATTCAGTCACAGTTATGTACACACCCTCGGTCAATGCTGTTAGTCCCCCTGACAAATATAGGACACAGACATATTACATTTGTAAACTTTTCTCTCGTGTCTTCAATGGCATTGTAAGTGTTATTTTGGCCCTCTCTACCCAGCCTTGGAGCTACATTACACAATGAACAAATCAGTATTCATTATGCTCATCATCCATGGAAACACACTGTTAGTCTGGGTACCAGTCTGTTAAGATATCATTCCACTCCTTGCCATTTGGCATATGACACGAAGTAGCTAAACACACTGTTGCTTCCTTAGCACAAACAGTGGCTTGTGTGAGGGCAATGATTACATTTCCTTCACATTGTAGATCAGGCTTTATACCTATTATTCTTTAAACACCCTGCTGTATAAGGATAACATGCATGCTGTAACAGCACTTCACATTACTGAAAACACACTCCTTCCAAAAATAATGGTGAACCCTCTCACTCCAGATCCACTTCTCTCCTCCGCCCCACATCCCAACTCCTTGGCCATTCCCCCGACAGCTAGAGAGATGTTTCATCATGTCAGGCGCTGATAGAGAGACAGTGGAAACCCCCTGGGGTTCTCCTATCTATCTATCCGTCCTCTTTTCCGCAGCCCAACAGTTATTTTAAGCCCAGAAACAACTGGCCTCAAAAAAAGGCCCCAAAAGTGCAATAGAGAGGGGGTCACTTGCTATTTTATTGTGAGCTTTCTTTTTTTTTAACTACAGTGTGAGGCAGTCAAGAAAGAGAAAGAGAGAGAGAGAGAAGGAAAGAGAGAGGAAGAAGGAAAAGAGAGAGAGAGAGGCAGAAAGAGAACTAGAGAGAGTGAGGAAGAGAGAGAGAGAAAGAGAGAGTGAAATAATACAACCAGAGCTGGAGACTTTAGGGCGAACAACAATTCTCTACTCTTGCTTGTTATTTTCAAAACTTTTACTGGTGCAAATTGGTGGCTAGTACTGGCTACTATCCATTGAAGTCTCAAGGGTTATAGTTCTGTATAGTTTCTGCTGCTTCTTCCAGTTCCTACTCATTGTCCATTAGTGGACATTTCCCTCTAAGAAAGATGCAGCTCTTCTGGCTGTCTCTGTTGCCCTGTCTGTACGTGACCTCTCTGTGCACTGCAGAGCAGGGACTGGAGTTCCCCAGCTTTGACGGGAAGGACCGCGTTCTGCACATCAACGAACGCAACTACAAGAAGGCTCTGAAGAGGTTTGACATGCTGTGCCTACTCTACCATGAACCGCAGCCGGCTCACAAAGGCAGGCAGAAGCAGCTTCAGATGACTGAGCTTGTGCTGGAGGTAAGAGGGGGAGAGGGGGAAGAGGAGATGAGGTGAGAGTGGAGGAGAGAGGAGGGAAGGTAGTGCAGGGATGTTCAGATGCTATAGGTCAGCCAACAGGTGCCAACATTACTTGTCTGCGGGTCAGTGCTATCAGGGATCCTTGGGATGTCCCTACCATCCCCCCCATTGAAGTTGAAATTTAAAATGGTTAAGGTAAGGGTTACGGTTAGGGTTAGGTAAGGGTAAGGGTTATAGTTATGGTAATGGTTATGGTTAAGGTTAGGGTTTAGGGTACAGACATTCCAAGGATCCTGGATAGTAGATGTTTCCTGGTAAACAAGGTCAATAAAGTAGTGAATAGGATTATGGGATTATTATTCGACCCCAAGACAAAATGTGTAGAGCACAGACAAAAGGTCATTTTAACAGATGAGGATGGGGAAATGTAGAGCTTTAAGGCTTAATGGTAATCACAGTGAATTTATACATTTAATTTGATAATTGACACGGCAGATATATTACACATCCTAGTTCCTTAGATGCGTCTTTGTAAAAGCACCTGTTTGTTCCCAAGGTCGGCATCGTCTTTCCATCACATTCAGGCTGGTTGATTTACATGTCTTCCCTCGCTGCAGTTAACCGTCTGTCACTTCAACTCCGGTGACATCATAAATAGAGTTGACATCTTTATGCGCCACCAGGACATTTTAAATGAGGATTTCTGGACACTGTGTGGACAAGAGAAATAAGTTCTGTGCCTGGACAGCAGATATATGACCATTTGAGAAGCCTTCGTAACACAAAGATTTGATGTCAGAGATCAGTCAAAGCCAAATGTTTAAGCCAAATAGCACCTCAACCACACATACCTTTCTGACACTGAAGCTTATCTGTTACAACATGTCATGAGAAAGAACAGACTAAAACTAGAATAACATCTTATTTCCCTTTTCCATACTTGATAAACGTGTCAAAGTCATTCCACGGAGGGCCGAGTGTCTGCGAGTTTTCGCTCCACCCTTGTACCTGATTGATGAATTAAGGTCACTAATTAGTAAGGAACTCCCCTCCCCTAGACCTGGTTGTCTAGGTCTTAATTGAAAGGAAAAAAAGAAAACCAGCAGACACTCGGCCCTCCGTGGAATGAGTTTGACACCCCTGACCTAAAGAGTGAACTCTACAGGTTATATTGCTGTCATTTGTCAAAGGTTGATGGGTAGTTTCAGAGAGAGTATTACCTGGTTTCTCTTGTAGAACAGAGCAATATCATACCATCAGAACGTGATGATTATGTATATTCCCAGGACTGTTTCTAGGTCAGCTTATAATTATATTTTATACAGTGCATTCGGAAATTATTCAGACACCTGGAGTTTTTCCACTTTCGTTACATTACAGCCTTATTCTGAAATGGATTAAATGAAACATTTTTCAATCTACACACAATATCCCATAATGACAATGTGAAAACAGGTTTTTAGACAGATCTTGGGACGGGTACCAAAAACAGCAGCATTGAAGGTCCTCAAGAACACAGCGGCCTCCATCATTCTTAAATGGTATAGAAGTTTGGAACCACCAAGATTTTTCCTAGAGCTGGCCGCCTAGCCAAACTGAGCAATAGGGGGAGAAGGGCCTTGGTCAGGAAGGTGACCAAGAACCCGATGGTCACTCTGACAGAGTTCCTCTGTGGAGATGGGATAGCCTTACAGAAGGACAACCATCTCTGCAGCACTCCACCAATCAGGCCTTTATGGTAGAGTGGCCAGACAGATGTCACTCCTCAGTAAAAGGCACTCAGAAAACCTGCTCCAGAGCGCTCAGGACCTCAGACTGGGGGCGAAGGTTCACCTTCCAACAGGACAACGATCCTAAGCACACAGCCAAGACAACGCAGGAATGGCTTGGTCTCTGAATGTCCTTAAGTGGCCCAGCCAGAGCCCGATCTTGAACCTAATCTAACATCTCTGGAGGTACTTGAAAATAGTTGTGCAGCGACACTCCTCATCCAACCTGACAGAGCTTGAGAGGATCTGCAGAGAAGAATGGGAAAAACTCCCCAAATACAGGTGTGCCAAGCTTTTGCTTCATACCCAAGAAGACTCCAGGCTGGAGGTGCTTCAACAAAGTACTGAGTAAAGGGTCTGAATACTTATGTAAATGTGATATTTCAGTTGTTTTTTTAATACACTTGTTTTTGCTTTGCCATTAAGGGGCATTGTGTGTAGATTAATGAGGGGAAAAAACTATTTAATCCGTTTTAGAATAAAGCTGTAACCTAGCAAAATGTGGACGAAGACAAGGGGTCTGAATACTGTCTGAATGCACTGGAACTACTTAATTGTCTCAGAATACATTAACTAGCTAATGAAAGAGGCTCCATTGCTTCTTGTGACAGTATAGATGCATACTAAACAGTAGCCTAACTATTTGCAAACATCTGTTTTTCAGAAAGTTAGAAGTACCCACCGCAGTCACAACAAAACCTCAGTCAAACTCCACTTTAGCCCTCTGCAGTGCAGTGGGAGTTTGGAGGCCTTTGTTCCTCTCTGAGGAAGTGTTATCTGAACAGTAAACAGTGCTGACACTTACAAAGGAGTTTCTCCCACAGTCAGTCCACAGGGTGCTCTCCTCTATGACCTTGGTAATCAAAGCTGTGTAGACAAAGACAGCACTGGCTGCTGTTGCTAGCCCAAATTCCAAGCATCAGGGAGAGAGGAAGTTGAGCTTGAAAGCAGGTTATATATTTCTATTTCCCACAGTGGACTAATACAATGCTGCATTTTTCTAATAATTGAGGTGGATACTAAGGAAATAAGTGCCTACAACACCCCAAACAACACATTGTTGCTACATTGTTGAAATACCAAGTTGGCTGATGACAAATGTTGTGTTTTGGTAAATCCGCAGCTGACTGCACAGGTCCTGGAGGACAAGGACATTGGCTTTGGGATGGTCGACTCCCAGAAGGATGCCAAAGTTGCCAAGAAACTGGGTACGTCGTAATTTGTCATATATACTGTAGGTCCCAGTGTGTTTCCTGGTCAGGTCACATGGTCAGACAAACCCCTGGTCACAAAACACGAATATGGAAACAAGGCTTCTGAACTATTCCTTTACATCAAAAATATCAAAATGCCATAACCTCTACAAAATAAGTATTTGTCAAGGCCTGTTTTCCAGTTGGCACTCAGTCACCAATGCTTCCTGAATCCTCCTTTCCTCTGGGCCCTCAGGTTTGGAGGAGGAGGGCAGTCTGTACATCTTCAAGGACGACCGTGTGATTGAGTTTGACGGAGAATTCTCAGCAGACACCCTGGTGGAATTCCTGCTGGATGTGAGTAGGATCAAAGGGGAGGGAAGCGGGAGGTAGGAGAGAGAGGGAAGAGGGAGGGAGAAGAGAGAGGGAAGAGAGAGGGAGGTAGGAGAGAGGGGGAAGAGGGAGGGAGGAGAGAGAGAGAAGAGAGAGGGAGGAGAGAGAGGGAAGAGAGAGGGAGTTAGGAGAGAGAGGGAGGTAGGAGAGAGGGGGAGGTAGGAGAGAGAGGGAAGAGAGAGGGAGGTAGGAGAGAGAGGGAGGTAGGAGAGAGAGGGAAGAGAGAGGGAGGTAGGAGAGAGAGGGAGGTAGGAGAGAGAGGGAAGAGGGAGGTAGGAGAGAGGGGGAAGATGGAGGGAGGAGAGAAGGGGAAGAGAGAGGGAGGTAGGAGAGAGAGGGAGGTAGGAGAGAGAGGGAGGTAGGAGAGAGAGGTAGGTAGGAGAGAGAGGGAAGAGAGAGGGAGGTAGGAGAGAGAGGGAAGAGAGAGGGAGGTAGGAGAGAGAGGGAAGAGGGAGGTAGGAGAGAGAGGGAAGAGGGAGGTAGGAGAGAGAGGGAAGAGGGGGAGGAGAGAGAGAGAAGAGGGAGGGAGGAGAGAGAGGGGAGAGGAAGTTAGGATAGAGAGGGAAGAGGGAGGTAGGAGAGAGAGGGAAGAGGGAGGTAGGAGAGAGGGAAGAGGGAGGGAGGAGAGAGAGGGAAGAGAGAGGGAGGTAGGTAGGAGAGAGAGGGAGGTAGGAGAGAGAAGGAAGAGGGAGGTATGAGAGAGAGGGAAGAGGGAGGTAGGAGAGAGAGGGAAGATGGAGGGAGGAGAGAGAGGGAAGAGGGAGGTAGGAGAGAGAGGGAAGAGGGAGGGAGGAGAGAGAGGGAAGAGGGAGGGAGGAGAGAGAGGGAAGAGGGAGGTAGGAAAGAGAGGGAAGAGGGAGGGAGGAGAGAGAGGCGAGAGGAAGGTAGGAGAGAAAGGGAAGAGGGAGTGAGGAGAGAGAGGGAAGAGGGAGTGAGGAGAGAGAGGGAAGAGGGAGGTAGGAGAGAGGGAAGAGGGAGGTAGGAGAGAGGGAAGAGGGAGGGAGGAGAGAGAGGGAAGAGGGAGGTAGGAGAGAGGGAAGAGAGAGGGAGGAGAAAGAGGGAAGAGGGAGGTAGGAGAGAGGGAAGAGGGAGCTGGGACATGGGAGAGAGAGGTAAGAGGAAGGTTGAAGAGAGAGGGAAGAGGGAGGGAGGAGAAAGAGGGAATAGGGAGGTAGGAGAGAGGGAAGAGGGAGCTGGGACATGGGAGAGAGAGGTAAGAGGAAGGTTGAAGAGAGAGGGAAGAGGGACGTGTCTCTTCCTCCACTATAAGAGGGATATAACCACAGTGGGAGAAGACTTCCTAGCTCATCATGTTATACAAAATGAACAGCCTCTGCCTTGTTAGATGATATGTAAATGCTGCAATGTAATGCAAGGCTCAGCGGGAGAAGACTGTAAGTCCTCTCCCCCTTGTCTTTCCTGGGGGAAAAAACAGAGTTAGTGTTTGAAGGAATGTTGTAACTGGTAAATATAGCTATTGGTGTAGAGTTTGAAGGGAGTAGAGAGCAAACATGATGAATTAATAAAAGATAAATGCAAGGAATAAACTTGTATTGCTCGTGTACGGTACAAACAATGCTTTTTGCCTAATACAAGTGGCAACTTTTCTGTTATTAAAGGCAACTCACTCATCACAGCCCACTCTCTCCCACTGTGTTAATGAATGGCCAGGCTGTTGTGCTCCTCTGCCCTCTAGGTGTTGGAGGACCCAGTGGAGCTCATCAGTAACCCTATGGAACTGAGGGCCTTTGAGAGGATGGAGGAAGACATACGCCTCATTGGTTACTTCAAGGGAGAGGACTCATGTGAGTCTGTGTATGCCTAAGCATGCATTATGGGATGGCCTGTTCACACGAGTCAAACAAGTGAATTGTGTGAACAACTGTTGTTCCTGCCCTGTACTCCCCAGAAGCTCACTACCCCACATAGGACCTAATAGAGGCAAATAGCTGTTAAGCCAGATGCTAAAAAAGACACTTTGCTCTGGGCTGATCTACACTCCTTCTTGCCTCCTGAGAGGCTTTTAATAGCTTCTAGTTCTCTGTCTAATAGGCCGAGAGCAATTATAGACAGTGCTGCTCCAAAGAAGAAACCCAGACACGAGAGAAGGGAAGATAAAATCTCATATTTGACAGAGGCATGATGCAGCTTCTATTAGGAAAAATCCTATTTCGGAGAGAAGATTGTAGGTCCTACGGCCGTGACCTTGGGGCTTATTGAGAGGATAGCCTGGCGCCTCAGAAGCTGGATGTAAAATGGTTCTGTTACTGAGGAGGAGGAGGGAGAGAGATTACGCTGGGAAATTGAAATTGAATGTCAACCCTTGTTTTCCTGATCACATAGTTTTCTGAAGGAAGATGAGTTTTGAATGCAATCCTGCCAAACTGTAATCTCTTTCTTTCTCTCTCTCTCTCTTCCTCTTCTTCCATTCTATCAGACTACAAGGCGTTCCAGGAGGCCTCAGAGCGGTTTCAGCCCTACATCAAGTTCTTCGCCACATTCGACAAAGCTGTAAGTACAGTACACTCCACAAACCTGAATCAAGTCAAACCTGTGTGCGTGTAGACAGTATCGAGGTCAGTTTCGACACAACATCAGTGATGGATAAGTTGTGTGTTGTGATGCAGACGGCGAAGCACCTTTCTCTGAAGATGAACGAGGTGAACTTCTATGAGCCCTTCATGGAGGAACCAGCCATCCTCCCTGGCAGGCAACTCTCAGAGATGGAGATAGTGGAGTTTGTCCACCAACACAAAAGGTAACCCGAAAAAATATTTCATTTCAGGGCTCGAACACACCAATAGCGTTTGTATGCCGAGAGTGAACCCTGTGCAAACCGATTTTACATGTAGAATCACGTGAAAACGTTGTCAGTCAGACTTCCCTGAACGATCGATGGATAAACAGGAGATCCACATTCAATGCGATGTGTGCGACCCTTGAGTTCTGTGGTTCTAACTTCTCCCATTGGTGCAGATCATTAGAATCCAGTCATTTTTCATATCGTCCCTGTTATTAGTCCTTATCTCATATGGATGACCCAGTTTACTGTTGGATATTCTTGAAATGTTGTGTGGCTGCGATCTGTCTTCCGCAGGGCGACTCTGAGAAAGTTGCGTGCAGAGGACATGTTTGAGACGTGGGTGAGTTACCTACAGTGTTACTGTACCTCTCCCTGAGAAAAGGGAATTATACTGGTGGTATTATATGTGTACCCTTTACAAATTCAACGTCTCTTTCCCAGGAGGATGACTTGGATGGGATCCACATTGTAGCCTTTGCTGAGGAGGAAGACCCTGGTTTGTTGATCTTTATTTTCTCATTTTTAAAGCTGGAATCCTTAAATGGTGAAACTGAAACGTCCATCTGGGATGTGACAACAACAACGAAGCTACTGAAAACAACAGACACGTCCCCCCCACAGAACAGAAGAACATGTACTCCAATTTTCTCGACACACCTCTCCTCCACGAAACAAAAACAATAACAAAGGTGCTGGGGGCGGACAGTGGCGCTGTTTCCCCTAATGCGGATTCCATATTTTACACAGTACATGGATAGACACACAAATGGGTGCGTACAAATATCTCTAAGCTGTCCATCTGTGATTTCTCCAGATGGTTATGAGTTCCTGGAGATCCTGAAAGACGTGGCCAGAGACAACACCAACAACCCTGAGCTCAGTATAGTGTGGATTGACCCTGATGACTTCCCACTGGTATGACCTCTGACCCCACACACACCATCATACTGTATATGATGACCTATTTCTTCTGGTGTGATTGTTCAGCGTCATAAACTGCACCAATGGTTTGTGTCTGTCTCCCCGATCCAGCTGACCACATACTGGGAGAAGACCTTCAAGGTGAACCTGTTTAAGCCTCAGATTGGAGTTGTGAACGTGACAGACGTAAGTTGAGCTCTCCTTTAACTTAAGTTGTGTTCCACCTGTTGGTTCAACGTAATGGTAAGATCATATCTGTGGACGTCTCGTTACAATAGAATCTGTATGACCTCTTGAGCCGAAGACAAAATTGAATTGGATGATTGTGGTTGAACTTTGACCCCCCACTGTGGCAGGCGGACAGTGTCTGGCTGGACATGTCCAACGATGAAGACCTGCCCACAGCTGAGGAACTGGAGGACTGGATAGAAGACGTGCTGTCTGGGAAGGTCAACACTGAGGATGACGATGATGTGAAGGATGATTATGATTATGACGGGGTTGACAGGGAGGATAGGCACCATGGTGACGATCACGAGGACCATGGAGACTATGACGACCATGATGACAGTGGCTAACCTGCAGTCCAGCAGAGATTTCATGGGTTATGTTTTATTGAACAGTCTGGTATTTTATCTTGTATTTTCATGGAAATTGTAGGGTGAAATGATAGTTGCATGGGAATGATCTAATAGTAAACGCTTGGTCTCTTTGGGATGTATTTAAACAAGTGCACGTATAGCCTTTACTGCTTGATACCAGGTAGTTAGGTATCTGTAGTGTTCAGTTCTTTGTACTAGAAGCACTAAAATAACTAATTGTTACCATGCAATTTCTCAGACCATAGCAAGTAAATACTTAATTAGACTGTGAAATAACCTGTAACATCAGTACATCGTATAATTACTTTTTACATTTTCTAAATAAAAGCTAAAGCTTCTTTATGGCGGAGGATTGTATAAGTTAAAGGTTATTATGAGACCAGGTTGTGTTGTCTTGATTCCATAAATACTTGATTGTATATGTGATACTGTATGAATAAATGTAATGTAACCTAAAGGTTTTGGGTGTGTGTATGCGTGTGATGTGTGTGTACCGGTGGAGGCTGGTGGGAGGAGCTATAAGAGGACGGACTCATTTTAATGGCTGGAATGGAATTAATGAAATGGTATCAAACATACAGAAACCACGTTTGACTCCGTTCCATTGAGCTCTACTTCCGGCGCCGACAGAGATGGCCGCCTCGCTTCGCGTTCCTAGGAAACTATGCAGTTTTTTGTTTTTTTACGTGTTATTTCTTACATTAGTACCCCAGGTCATCTTAGGTTTCATTACATACAGTCGAGAAGAACTACTGAATATAAGATCAGCATCAACTCACCATCAGTACGACCAAGAATATGTTTTTCGCGACGCGGATCCTGTGTTCTGCCTTACAAACAGGACAACGGAGTGGATCCTATGCAGCGACCCAAAAAAACGACTCCGAAAGAGAGGGAAACGAGGCGGTCTTCTGGTCAGACTCCGGAGACGGGCACAGCGCGCACCACTCCCTAGCATTCTTCTTGCCAATGTCCAGTCTCTTGACAACAAGGTTGATGAAATCCGAGCAAGGGTAGCATTCCAGAGGGACATCAGAGACTGTAACGTTCTTTGCTTCACGGAAACGTGGCTTACTGGAGAGACGCTATCCGAAGCGGTGCAGCCAAAAGGTTTCTCCACGCATCGCGCAGACAGGAAAAAACATCTTTCTGGTAAAAAGAGGGGCGGGGGCGTATGCCTTATGACTAACGTGACATGGTGCGATGAAAGAAACATACAGGAACTCAAATCCTTCTGTTCACCTGATTTAGAATTCCTCACAATCAAATGTAGACCGCATTATCTACCAAGAGAATTCTCTTCGATTATAATCACAGCCGTATATATCCCCCCCCAAGCAGACACATCGATGGCTCTGAACGAACTTTATTTAACTCTCTGCAAACTGGAAACAATTTATCCGGAGGCTGCATTCATTGTAGCTGGGGATTTTAACAAGGCTAATCTGAAAACAAGACTCCCCAAATTTTATCAGCATATCGATTGCGCAACCAGGGGAGGAAAGACCTTGGACCATTGTTACTCTAACTTCCGCGACGCATATAAGGCCCTGCCCCGCCCCCCTTTCGGAAAAGCTGACCACGACTCCATTTTGTTGATCCCTGCCTACAGACAGAAACTAAAACAAGAGGCTCCCACGCTGAGGTCTGTCCAACGCTGGTCCGACCAAGCTGACTCCACACTCCAAGACTGCTTCCATCACGTGGACTGGGAGATGTTTCGTATTGCGTCAGATAACAACATTGACGAATACGCTGATTCGGTGTGCGAGTTCATTAGAACGTGCGTTGAAGATGTCGTTCCCATAGCAACGATTAAAACATTCCCTAACCAGAAACCGTGGATTGATGGCAGCATTCGTGTGAAACTGAAAGCGCGAACCACTGCTTTTAATCAGGGCAAGGTGTCTGGTAACATGACCGAATACAAACAGTGCAGCTATTCCCTCCGCAAGGCTATCAAACAAGCTAAGCGCCAGTACAGAGACAAAGTAGAATCTCAATTCAACGGCTCAGACACAAGAGGCATGTGGCAGGGTCTACAGTCAATCACGGACTACAGGAAGAAACCCAGCCCAGTCACGGACCAGGATGTCTTGCTCCCAGGCAGACTAAATAACTTTTTTGCCCGCTTTGAGGACAATACAGTGCCACTGACACGGCCTGCAACGAAAACATGCGGTCTCTCCTTCACTGCAGCCGAGGTGAGTAAGACATTTAAACGTGTTAACCCTCGCAAGGCTGCAGGCCCAGATGGCATCCCCAGCCGCGCCCTCAGAGCATGCGCAGACCAGCTGGCCGGTGTGTTTACGGACATATTCAATCAATCCCTATACCAGTCTGCTGTTCCCACATGCTTCAAGAGGGCCACCATTGTTCCTGTTCCCAAGAAAGCTAAGGTAACTGAGCTAAATGACTACCGCCCCGTAGCACTCACATCCGTCATCATGAAGTGCTTTGAGAGACTAGTCAAGGACCATATCACCTCCACCCTACCTGACACCCTAGACCCACTCCAATTTGCTTACCGCCCAAATAGGTCCACAGACGATGCAATCTCAACCACACTGCACACTGCCCTAACCCATTTGGACAAGAGGAATACCTATGTGAGAATGCTGTTCATCGACTACAGCTCGGCATTCAACACCATAGTACCCTCCAAGCTCGTCATCAAGCTCGAGACCCTGGGTCTCGACCCCGCCCTGTGCAACTGGGTACTGGACTTCCTGACGGGCCGCCCCCAGGTGGTGAGGGTAGGCAACAACATCTCCTCCCCGCTGATCCTCAACACTGGGGCCCCACAAGGTTGCGTTCTGAGCCCTCTCCTGTACTCCCTGTTCACCCACGACTGCGTGGCCACGCACGCCTCCAACTCAATCATCAAGTTTGCGGACGACACAACAGTGGTAGGCTTGATTACCAACAACGATGAGACGGCCTACAGGGAGGAGGTGAGGGCCCTCGGAGTGTGGTGTCAGGAAAACAACCTCACACTCAACGTCAACAAAACTAAGGAGATGATTGTGGACTTCAGGAAACAGCAGAGGGAACACCCCCCTATCCACATCGATGGAACAGTAGTGGAGAGGGTAGCAAGTTTTAAGTTCCTCGGCATACACATCACAGACAAACTGAATTGGTCCACTCACACAGACAGCATCGTGAAGAAGGCGCAGCAGCGCCTCTTCAACCTCAGGAGGCTGAAGAAATTCGGCTTGTCACCAAAAGCACTCACAAACTTCTACAGATGCACAATCGAGAGCATCCTGGCGGGCTGTATCACCGCCTGGTATGGCAACTGCACCGCCCTCAACCGTAAGGCTCTCCAGAGGGTAGTGAGGTCTGCACAACGCATCACCGGGGGCAAACTACCTGCCCTCCAGGACACCTACACCACCCGATGTCACAGGAAGGCCATATAGATCATCAAGGACATCAACCACCCGAGCCACTGCCTGTTCACCCCGCTATCATCCAGAAGGCGAGGTCAGTACAGGTGCATCAAAGCTGGGACCGAGAGACTGAAAAACAGCTTCTATCTCAAGGCCATCAGACTGTTAAACAGCCACCACTAACACTGAGTGGCTGCTGCCAACACACTGACACTGACTCAACTCCAGCCACTTTAATAATGGGAATTGATGGGAAATGATGTAAATATATCACTAGCCACTTTAAACAATGCTACCTTATATAAATGTTACTTACCCTACATTATTCATCTCATATGCATACGTATATACTGTACTCTATATCATCGACGGTATCCTTATGTAATACATGTATCACTAGCCACTTTATACTATACTATGCCACTTTGTTTACATACTCATCTCATTTGTACATACTGTACCCGATACCATCTACTGTATCTTGCCTATGCTGCTCTGTACCATCACTCATTCATATATCCTTATGTACATATTCTTTATCCCCTTACACTGTGTACAAGACAGTAGTTTTGGAATTGTTAGTTAGATTACTTGTTATTACTGCATTGTCGGAACTAGAAGCACAAGCATTTCGCTACACTCGCATTAACATCTGCTAACCATGTGTATGTGACAAATAAAATTTGATTTGATTTGATTTGATTTATTCCATTCCAGCCATTAAAATGAGTCCGTCCTCTTATAGCTCCTCCCACCAGCCTCCACTGGTGTGTACGTGCAGTGGTGGAAAATGCTTAAGTAAAAATACTTTAAAGTACTACTTAAGTTGTTTTTTGAGGTACATGTACTTTACTTCACTACATTCCTTCTCCCCCACAAAAAAACAAACAGGTTTTAGGGCCACATTGTTGAGCTGATAGAGATAATCTCTATCCTGGGCCTCATTCATTACCTACTCTTATCCTCTTTCTTAGGGTCATGTCTAGAAGGGATTATAGCTAACATTAAAATAAAAAAATAAAAAACCCTTTTCTAACATTAACCTTGTTCTTCTAACCTGCTACATTAATTATCCTAACCTGCTGTGTAAGTTATCCTATACCAGCTACAAAAAGTCAATTTTAACAAAAGCTGTATCCCTTCTCGACCAAACCCTTCCTTAGTCCCCGTCTTCCATGGAGCTTGTGCCGGACACTGAATAACCCAACCAATGAACTACATGCCAGCCCGCTCTTTGCGTTTACTTCAGCCATTATTCATGTTGAACATCTGCACGTTTTGTCATGACACAGGTATCAATAAAACTGAAGGCCCTGGAGACCCTCACTGGGGGCCACAACCATAATTCACACACTCATTCTGGTCTTAAGTGTTTTCACTCCCCGGTTCCCATGGGGCAGGGAGAACATGCAGTGATCTGTCCTATCGCCTAAGGATACAGCCTCTTAGCTCCTCCACCACATCCCTTCAGCCATAGCATGGCATGTTTATGCATTTTGCCATAATCCAAACATACCGTCTGCATACCACAGCGTATGAGTAGCTGGAGGGAGGTGATTTTAAGTGAATCTCTCATTATTCATTTATACTCAGTAACACCGATTCACTCAGAGTGTGTGTGTGTGTGTGTGTGTGTGTGTGTGTGTGTGTGTGTGTGTGTGTGTGTGTGTTGTTAAAATTGTGTGTGGTTGCAGGGTGTGCTGCCTGTGCTTCCCACCCTGCATTTGAAGGACTAACGATGTTGCATTATTCAGAACGGTTTGAATAATTTATAGAGAGAAGTGTATAGCCAGAGAGGATGCTGGTCAGGACTCTGGCTGGCAGTGTGAGATCTGACCTTAGTATTTATTTATTTGTAAAAAATGTATTTAACCAGCCAAGTCAGTTAAAAACAATTTCTTATTTACAATGACGACCTACCCCAGTCAAACCCGGACGACACTGGGCCAATTGTGCACCGCCCTATGGGACTCCCAATCACAGCCAGATGTGACGCAGCCTGGATTTGAACCAGGGACTATAGTGATGCCTCTTGCACTGATGCAGTGCCTTAGATGCAGTGCCTTGGTGCCTTAGTGCCTTAGATGCAGTGCCTTAGATGCAGTGCCTTAGACCGCTGCGCCACTCAGGAGTTACAGTGCCTTCGGAAAGTATTCAGATTCAGTTACGTTACAGCCTTATTCTAAAACCAATTCCTCAACAAACTACACACAATATCCCACAATGACAAAGCGAAAAGAGGTTTTTAGATATTTTAGCAAATTTATTTTAAAAAACGAAATCAAATTTCATTGAAAAGTATTTATAAACCCCTTCTTAAATCAGCTGATGTCACAAAGTGCTGTACAGAAACCCAGCCTAAAACCCCAAACAGCAAGCACCTGCAGGTGTAGAAGCACCTGCATAAGAAATAGCTTATTTACATTAGTATTCAGCCCATTTGCTATGAGATTCGAAATTGAGCTCAGGTGCATCCTATTTCTATTTATCATCCTTGAGATGTTTCTACAACTTGATTGGAGTCCACCTGGGGCAAATTCAATTGATTAGAAATTATTTGGAAAAGCACACACCTGTTGACAGTGCATGTCAGAGCAAAAACCAAGCCATGAGGTCGAAGAAATTGTCCACAGAGCTCTGAGACAGGATTGTGTCAAGGCACAGATCTGGGAACACATTTCTGCAGCATTGAAGGTCCCCAAGAACACAGTGGCCTCCACCATTCTTAAATGGAAGATGTTTGGAACCGCCAAGAATCTTCCTAGAGCTGACTGCCTGGCCAAACTGAGAAAACATGGGAGAAGGGCCTTGGTCAGGGAGGTAACCAAGAACATGATGCTCACTTTGACAGAGCTCTTGAGTTCCTTTGTGGAGATGGGAGAACGCCAAGCGTCACGTCTGGAGGAAACCTGGCACCATCCATACGGTGAAGCATGGTGTTGGTAGCATCATGCTGTGGGGATGTTTTTCAGCGGCAGGGACTGGGAGACTAGTCAGGATCGAGGCAAAGATGAACGGAGCAAAGTACAGAGAGAATCTTGATGAAAATCTGCTCCAGAGCGCTCAGGGCCTCAGATTTGGGGAAAAGGTTCACCTCCCAACAGGACAGTGACCCTAAGCACACAGCCAAGGCAACGCAGGAGTGGTTTCGGGACAAGTCTCTGAATGTCCTTGAGTGGCCCAGTCAGAGCCCGGACTTGAACCCTGTAGCTGTGCAGCAACGCTCCCCATCCAACCTGACAGAGCTTGAGAGGATCTGCAGAGAATGGGAAAAACTCCACAAATACAGGCGTGCCAAGCTTGTAGCGTCATACCCAAAAAGACTTGAGGCTGTAATTGCTGCCAAAGGTGCTTCAACCAAGTACCGAGTAAAGGGTTTGAATACTTATGTAAATGTGACAAGTTTTTAAACCTGTTCTTGCTTTCTCACAATTTAATCAATTTTAGAATAAGGCTGTAATGTAACAAGATGTGGAAAAAGTCAAGGGGTCTGAATACTTTCCGAAGGCACTGTACATGCACCTGCCACTATTAGTGCACATTTATAAGCCCAGTGCATTAAAACAAATGTGATTTCCTGGGTTTATTATATATTTCCACACGTTGAGGTTGGAATAATACCATGAAATTGTGAAAATGATGCTATTTTAGTGTAAGCGCTACTTGAAAAGACATTGAAATTTCAGCCTGTTTTGGTGGGATGCAGTAAATTATATAGTTAAAGAAGAAGTTGGCCTTTTAACAACCAAATCTCAATTCATGTAATTGTAATGTTTCAGATTGTTTTGGGTGATTTCACTAGTTTTTTCAGAAACTTACCCCAAGCAACGATTCACTTTCTCATCTTCGTTGTGCAGTGTGAGGCCTCTTAAAAAAACAGCAACAAATGCTCCAAAAACACCCAAATATTTGTTCATGTTTTTTCAGAGCCCCCATAGTGCAATGAGGAAGTGAATCGCTGCTTGGTGTACGTTTCTCAAAAACAAGTGAAATCGCAAAAAAGTGTCTGGACCCTTCGATAACATGGAATTTACATAACCAAATCTGTTTTTTTTTTGTGAAAAAGCAAAATTCTCATTTATGAGACCAATAAGAAAGAGTTTCCAACCTCTGCCAATAACAGCTCATTTTCTGTTTTCCCCTCCCCTCTCAGACTACTCCCAGACAGTCCCAGCTAAATTCTTGCTTGAGAAATTGCCCTTTGCTAAGAAGCTATTTTTGTTTCTTTTAGACCATTTTAATTGAAAACAATCAAAGTAAGGTACTTAATTGTTACCCAGAAATGATTTGATATTGTGATAACAGATGCATTGGACCTTTCGGTACACATTCCTGATGTGTTTCAGAGTCAAGCTCCTTGGTCAGGAGAGCTTTGTCAGACTCTGTGAGCACAGGGTAGTACTATAGATCTGCCCTACCCAGAACTGATCTTGTTCAGCAGAGCCCAAAGCCCAAAAGGCCCGACTCAGAGCAGGCTGTGAGAACAAAATACCACTGATCTCTCCCCTCTGCTTCAGTCGGTCTGCACACAGCCAGGCCAGCACACATCACCAAGTCATTACAAAACCAAACGAGGGAAAGTATGAGGAAAAAAAACATTCCATTTAGATGCAAATGCTTCTCATTTCCTCTCCACACTCTAACAATGTATTTCTGTGGCTCTTCTGGAGAGCGAAGGAGAAACGAGGATTAAACCGGTGATAGATGAGTAGTGACAGGTGGGCCCGCAGCTAGTTTTCGTGGGATGAGGTTGCGTGCGTCGCCGCTGCACACATTCATTTACCCACAAGGCTGTGTGGCACCCCACTGAGAGCCTGACAGCAAGCCAATTACTATGGGCACCATGACAACAACCAGCCAGCCCCAAAATAACCCAAAAAGCTGACATTTGGCTCATATAGCAGGATCAAACTGTTAATGGGCAATGACAGAGCAGAATGTTTGAAATTGGGTTTTGACATGTTAATAGGTCATAACAACACGCTGTGGTGCTTGTGGTTAGTCTGGCAGCACTGTATTCATTTATAAAGTAGTGGAACTCGAGTCTAGACAATTACACACACTGACAGCTCCTCATTGAGCCTTCACAGAAGAGGCAACAAGTCATGGTCATTTCACTTCCTATGCCTGGGTGACAGTCAATACAAGTGATTTCTTAGTACCAATGGCACTCAATGTGTTACCTATAACCACCACAGGACCACAGACATGCTTAGGATACAGTTGTATGGTCCTCAAAAAATATCATTTCAATGGAATGTTTGAAAAAGTCTTTCTTAGAGCCAGTTAACGAATGTTCATACAAATGTTTATTTTACACAAATGCCTGTTGTATAGTGAAATTGACACATTGGTTACAATGCGATGTCAGGTCAGTAACAAGCAGAGTTCTACAGTATGGGTGCAACCTGGCTAACCTTTAGCCTGGTCGCAGATCAGTTACTCCCAGGTTAGCAGAACCTGGCAGTAACAGCACAAACAGATCTGTGACCAGGCCAGCAAAACATGACAGAGGTCAATACGCAGGTTAGCATTTATTGGGAAGACTCGTGTACTGGAGGCAGCTCTACAGGGTGGCCACAACCTGGCACAGCCACAAAGTCCTGCTCGTAACCACACCGCGAACACTAACCTTTAAGAACAAAAAAGCACATTTTTGTTTTCATTAATTTTTGCCATACAGCAAATTTGGACTTTTCCGCTGGCACATCTAGTGGAAATCGCTCAGTTCTGCCTCCAGGGCAAGACTAATCCCAATAAACGTCAACCTGCAGTCAATACAGGGAAGGCTGAGCATGTAATAAGGGAATGGCTACATAAATACATACAGTGTAAAGACAAGAGGCACAGTCACAGGAGTTGGGGTTCATATAAAGTCCATCAATTATGGGTACAAAAGACTCCGTGCTATAAGTATAAAAATATGTTTGTTTTCATGACGAGAAAACAAAGAGAGTTGCATTTCCAAGTGGCTTTTATGAGCCACATGCTAATCGTTAAAAATGGTTTGTCTATAACTGGACACGGGCATCATGCGTTTGTTTGTGAATGTGTGAAAATGTGTCGGCACCCATCAACAGTAACCCCTTGCCAGACCAAAGTCTGACACCTTCTGGTTTGTCTGCCAGGTGGCGCTGACGGGCAGTTTTGTTTTTTAGGAATGACACGCAGAGCTGTAATACCGTTGAGGACCTCTACAAGCCAGAAGTCCATTCTACATGGGGATTTATGAGGTTTTACGCAGATAGGATCCTGATCACCTCTGAAGCAACTCATCCTGGATGGATCTCAATCTGCCACCTACATTCACTAGGGGAGAATATAGGATTCTGATGTCATTAGGGATTTTTATGTTCATCCTCAAAGCTATCAGGTCCCCAGATTCACGGCTCAACATGATATCTCGCTTGATGACATGGTAATAGAAGACTAACCAGACGGGTGAGTTACAAGGGAGGCTCCTCTTCACCCCCTAGTACCGTACTCACCATCTCAAGAGGCGATTAGCTTAATTAACCACTTAGACCTTAAATGGTAATAGCTGCAGAATAGAGTTCTGCGCTGTGGTCCAAATCAGTGTCATACATTAGTTGTATCTGTGCATTCTCTCTCGCGGAGTGCTCTATCTTGCAAAGTAAGTGTGATAGATGTGAAAGCCTGAACCCTGAGAAGAGATATATGCGGGGCATGTGTTGCTTTATAAAAAAAAGTAGCTGTCAAGTTTCAGCAAATATAAGGTCCTAAATGGACTCATTATCAAAATATGACTAAGCTGGGAAGTGTGAACGTCCCATTTAAAATTGAAAAGTGGAACGAGACAGCAGCACATCTCCAAAATCCATTACAGAAGCTGGAAATATTGAGTTACATCAGCAATCAGGATCCTATGGGATTCCTAATATGGGCGACTATGGGTTTTAAACATTTGAAGAGCTCTGCTTTACAAACCAGCCATGAGTGTATATTGGTATCTGTTCATTTGGGATATGGATGGACCATTCTGAGCCCCCATGTTGACAGCAGTACTTATTACATAACATAGTACAGAATATCCTTCTGTTACAGAGAGAGAGAGAGCTGGCTTGTGGACGAGATGTACTGCAGTATAACATGCTGTTGTATTGCGACATTGCACCTGGGAAAGTGCTGCTTTACGCATAAGCCGTACTACAGTACACACTTTGAGGCCTAAAAATATTTTAGCAGATCCCTTGGAGATTTAAGGCCTTCAGCCTTGGGGTTAATCATATAAATGGGCATTGAATTTGAATATCTATTTAACAATCACCTATAAACAGCTAAAACAAGGGTTTTGTTTAACAACGAAGGCTACTGATATTCATGTCTTACTCTGTAAATCCACAGATCGGGATATAAGGAAATGGGATGGAGATTGACCCAGTACACAGACTTAAAACAACATTATATCACAATGTGTTTATACATAATCAATATACAGTTGTAGAGAACATGTGCATGTAACGCAAAAAAAAAAAGTAAATTAAGTAGCTATAGTTTCAGAACAGCAGACAGGCCTGAGACGGTTGTGTTAAAAGATACATTTTGTCCAGAAGTTAAATAGTGGCAGTTCACCATCTGTAGTGGTTTGGCTGAGGGGGAATGAAGCAATGTCCATAGCAACAGTAGTGTCATTTGACTCCTCGGTGAGATGTCCCCCTCTTGAGCCATGGAATTAAAACAATTCCTCGTCTTGAGCTCGGCATCAGTCTTTCAGAGGTGGAACAACGGTGTTCATAGACATTGACACATATGCAGTTGTGTGCACACATTGTTCATCTATAGATCCATCTCCACAGAGTTCAGTTCAATCTTCTGTGTGTGTGTGTGTGCATGCAAGACAAGTCAAATTCATCACCGGTGTATATATTTTTTTATATTAACTCAAACCAGGTAAACCCTAGATAAAAAGGACAATATTTTCCAATGGGTGTGTAACATATATTCATATATAATATATAAAAAATCCTCAAATAAAACCGCAAACCTAAAATAAAACCATTTTGAAAACAAAAAAAAGGTGTGTGGTGGTAAAAACAGTTCTACACAGAGGTCTCTGACTGTAGCCGCAGGACGAACTTGTGCGACTTGGGGTCGATGAACTCCTCTGAAAGCTGGATGTAGGGGATCCTTTTGGTAGTCACCACCAGGCTGAAGTCTATGCACTTGAGGAGGAAGATGGCGCCCTCCTTGAGGCCGCTGGTGACCGACGCCTCGCTGACCAGGGTCCACTGCCGGGCCAGCCAGCGCTCGCGGCCATACTGCAAGGTGGGCCCGGGGGTCAGGTAACTCTCCAGGAAGGCCTATGAGGAGAGGAGTTAGCACGTTCCCGATAACATCATTATTTGTTACTACTGTACAAGTAAGGTGCCACTCAAAGGAGTTGGTCAAAACCAGTGGGTGATGTCACCTTAAGTTGGTGGATGGGCTCATTGTAATGGCTGGAATGAAATACCAAACGATTCCATTCCAGCCACTACAATCCGCTCGTCCTCCGATTTCTCCTCCCACCAGCCTCCACTGATGAGAACACTTGGTCACCTTGGGCGTCATGTTGTTGGTGATGCAGAAGGCCAGGTGCTGCTGGATGCTTTCCATGCTGTGGCAGTGCTGCTGCCTGGTGGTGCGGAGGTACTTCTGCAGGGAGCGGGCCATGGAGGGGAAGATGGCCTGGGCGGCCTCGCGCGGGTCCATCACGTCGCCGGGGGCTTTCTTCTGCTCCTCCTCCTGCATACGCTTGATGTGTGTGAAGGCCTCCTCTACCGCCACCACCAGTCTAGGAGGGCACAATGTGGTTGTTCAGCACAATGTGGTTGTTCAGCACATATGATGGAGTGTTTACTTCTACTACAGCGGCTTTGGAAGCATCTAAAAAGGCTTTACATGGCATAGGAGTAATAAATCAAAAATACCTGTACTTGTCTTTTCCTACCAGCACCGAATTAGCTGATAACTACAGTACCAGTCTAAAGTTTGGACACACCTACTCATTCAAGGGTTTTTATTTATTTACTATTATTCTACAATGTGGAAAATAGTCTAAAGACATAAATAAATAACACATGGAATCATGTAGTAACCAAAAAAGTGTTAAACAAATCAAAATATATTTTAGATTCTTCAAAGTAGCAACCCGTCGCCTTATTGATAGCTTTGCACACTCTTGACATTCTCTCAACCAGCTTCATGAGGTAGTCACCTGGAATGCATTTCAATTAACAGGTGTGCCTTGTTTAAAGCTCATTTGTGGAATTTCTTTCCTTCTTAATGTGTTTGATCCAATCAGTTGTGTTGTGACAAGGTAGGGGTGGTATATAGAAGACAGCCCTATTTGGTAAAAGACAGAGTCCATATTATGACAAGAACGACTCCAATAAGCAAAGAGAAACGACAGTCCATCATTACTTTAAGACATGAAGGTCAGTCAATCCGGAAAATGTCAAGAACTTTGAAAGATTCATAACATGCAGTCGCAAAAACCATCAAGCGCTACAATAAAACTGGCTCTCATGAGGACCGCCACAGGAAAGGAAGACCCAGAGTTACCTCTGCTGCAGAGGATAAGTTCCTTATAGAGTTACAAGCCTCAGAAATTGCAGCCCAAATAAATGCTTCACAGAGTTGAAGTAACAGATGCTTCTCAACATCCACTGTTCAGAGGACACTGCGTGAACAGGCCTTCGTGGTCAAATTGCTGCAAAGAGACCACTACTAAAGGACACCAATAAGAAGAGGAGACTTGCTTGGGTCAAGAAACACGAGCAATAGACATTAGACCGGTGGAAATCTGTCCTTTGGTCTGATGAGTCCAAATTTGAGATTTTTGGTTCAAACCGCTGTGTCTTTGTGAAACACAGTGTAGGTGAACTCCGCATGTGTGGTTCCGACCGTAAAGCATGGAGGTGGTGTTGTGATGGTGCTTTGCTGGTGACACTGTCTGTGATTTATTTAGAATTCAAGGCACACTTAATCAGCATGGCTACCACAGCATTCTGCAGCGATATGCAATCCCATCTGGTTAGCGCTTAGTGGGACTATAATTTATTTTCAACAGGACAATGACCCAACACACCTCTAGGCTGTGTAAGGACTATTTGATCAAGAAGGAGAGTGATAGAGTGCTGCATCAGATGACCTGGACTCCACAATCACCTGACCTCAACCTAATTGAGATGGTTTGGGATGAGTTGGACCGCAGACTGAAGGAAAATCAGCCAACAAGTGCTCAGCATATGTGGGAACTCCTTCAAGACTGTTCGAAAAGCATTCCAGCTGAAGCTGGTTGAGAGAATGCCAAGACTGTGCAAAGCTGTCATCAAGGCATAGGTTACTACTTTGAAGAATCTAGAATAAATGTTGATTTGTTTAACACTTCTTTGGTTACTATTCCATGTGTGTTATTTCATAGTTTAGATGTCTTCACTACAATTATACAATGTAGAAAATAGTACAAATAAAGAAAAACCCATTGAATGAGTAGGTGTGTCCAACCTTTTTACTGGTACTTTATTTAGGGTAAACGTTCTTACTACAACTGTCTCTCCACCAGCTATCTTAAGATGAATGCACTAATTACAAGTTGCTCTGGATAAGAGTGTCTGTTTAGTGATTCAAAATGTAAACGTAATCTAATATCAAACCAAAGAGAGGAGACATACTTTAGTATCCGTTTGGTTGGTAAGTCCAAACGGCTCCTTTACCACAAAATACGTACCAAAACAATCCCCATATGTCCTTCCATTCCCCCCCCCAAACCTGTCTCTCACCGGGCCTTGCGTTTACGGACGCGTCTCTCGTGCTCCGCCTCCTCGTAGTACAGCTCGTTGTGATTGGTGTCTCGGCGGCGGGCGGCAGCGGCAATCATAGCCCGAGACTGGGAGTGGGCCAATCCGGTCGCTGCGTTGTTCCCAGGGCCTAGGGAGGCAGACAACAGAGGGATGTTAGCTTAATACAGGTGTTCATTATTTTTATTGATACAGAATCTTGCAAAGTCAGAGTGTCAAGATATCTCACACACTAACAAACATGCCCTATACTCAGCGTAAGACAGACATATAGACACTTCTAAAAAAAAATGTAAAAAAAAAAAACACTTCTTTGCATCTTTGAATAGTAGTAAAACCTAAAATCATAAAGGACGGAACACTGTAGTCATCAACAAAAATCTGTATAGTTGAAAAAGCATGTTCAAACCACCACACCCACGCATCCACTGTTTAACATTCAGTTATTCCGAGTTCTCTGCTACTCTGCCTCTCTGTGTCTTTGGGCGGTGCTGAGTGTCCGTCTTAATAAACTTCCCAGGACAACTTCAAAAGTTGAATGTCAGGCGCATGTCATTATGAGAGTGTTAATATGCAAGAGAGCGACGGCTCATGTTAATAGGGGCTAAGAGAGGGCTGGAGCTGCTGCAGTATTAATGTAGGGTAGGCTGGGGGTTCGGGACGGGAGAATTCCATTATATATCCATGCCCTATTTCTCCAGTCTGAGAAACGGCAGCCATGTTTGCACAGCCAGTCAGGTCATGAACCTGTCAACTTACCAACCCGAAAGAGAGATTTTTTGTTGGGGGGTTAATACCATGAAGAAGAATTACCTGGTGATCAAAATAACACAGTTTGCTTGATATAAAGGCGAGAGCACTGTGGGTCTGTACATGTGCATTTCAGTATAAAATATAGTACTGAAAAGCTAAACATTGGGAATTAAGGGTGGCTGTCTATGAGTATCATGACTCATTTCAGCAAAGCCATGTCTCCTGCCAACTCATCTGAAGTGTGTGTTCTAACAGCCATGCTTAGTGGTTAGGTGATGGACCTTGGTCATGGATAATGGAGGGAGGACAGTCTCTCTCCCAGACTTCCCCATGTTACTGTCCCTGCTGCAGTTACTGTGATGACACTCCCCAGAGACCAGCTCCTCAATGAGGAGAACGAGAGGAGAGCGACAGAGTGGGCAGTATAGCTATTGATTTAACACTGCTGGCTGTCTCATCTCTAAGCACTACTGGAGGGTAGAGGGAGGGATATGGAGAGGAGGAGGGCAGAGATAGAATAGAGGGAGGAAGAGAGCAAGAGGGAGGAAGAGAGCAAGAGCCAGAGGGAGGAAGAGAGCAAGAGGGAGGAAGAGAGCAAGAGCCAGAGAGAGCCAGAGAGAGGAAGAGAGCCAGAGGGAGGAAGAGAGCAAGAGCCAGAGAGAGGAAGAGAGCAAGAACCAGAGAGAGGAAGAGAGAAAGAGCCAGAGAGAGAGAGAGAGAAAAAAATGAACGAGAGAACAAGGGGGGTTGGGGGGGGGGGGGGGGTGTGCGCACTTTTGGGGAATACAGGAGATTTAGTAGTCATGAAGTAGTCATGATGCATCTTCACTTCAAAACTAAACATGTTCAAACAAACGCATATATTTAGTTTCCCTCTCTCCAGATATCCTATTAGATTTCACTCTTTACAAATTCAAAAAAGTATTATTCCATATCAGAAACAGTCAAAGCAGATGTTCAGCTAAAAGTGAAAATGTATAACATTAGTAAATAGATGCAGCGATAAGTAGTCACTAGGTCAACGTCGAAAGTGACATCACATGCTTTGGGTGTGGCCTACACAAGTGAGTTAAATCATTTCACAGCGGTGTCTCTAAACCAATGAGGCATGCCGATTAAAGTGGTGTGCAAGGGGATTGGTTTGGTGTGCAGCTCCAGTGAGAGAGAGGCGGGTTCGTCAGTGAGTCCAGCCAGTGCTCAGAGATGCAGGTTTTAGTGAGAGAGTTATTCTATAGAACTACTGAACTTACTGTCCAAAAGGTAAGCTTTCAGTTTGGCTTTAAAGGCCTCTGGGTGTTAGAGAGCAGCCGAGAAGAGGAGAGAGTCAAACATCAAGCCCAAAGGACAGATAAGAGAACATGTATAGATAAACCCAAGGAGTCTCCATGCACTTACCGGTAGCGGGGGTTGTGGGGAACTCACCATCCACATTATACACCTTGAGGCCGGCCAGGTGCTTAGCGGCCCGGGACTTCGAGGCGGTGAGCAGGGCCGGGTTGTGGACAGAGAAGTCTCTGTAGTAGTTCTCTATGATGGCCAATGCTGCCCGCTGAATACTGCGCACACACACAGACAAAGAATAAGGAGAATTTGAGATTTACTTGGAACCTGGACATAAGTTTTTTTTTAAATAATTGAGCTAATAATCAGCTAATAAAATCCACGACTATAAAAAAATATCAATAACATAAAATGAATCAACCGTGAAAAAAAGATATATACACAATCGATAAAAACAGGAAAACCAGACACTGCAAGGTCTGACACTGAGGGGAGAAGATGGGGGTGACACACACACACACACACACACACACACACACACAGCAAAAAAATAAACGTCCTCTCACTGTCAACTGCGTTTATTTTCAGCAAACTTAACATGTGTAAAAATGTGTATAAATATAACAAGATTCAACAACTGAGACATAAACTGAACAAGTTCCACAGACATGTGACTAACAGAAATGGAATAATGTGTCCCTGAACAAAGGGGGGATCAAAATCAAAAGTAATAGTCAGTGTCTGGTGTGGCCAACAGCTGCATTAAGTACTGCAGTGCATCTCCTCCACATGGACTGCACCAGATTTGCTGTGAGATGTTACCCCACACTTACACCAAGGCACCTGCAAGTTCCCAGACATTTCTGGGGGGGAGGTGGCCCTAGCCCTCCGATCCAACAGGTCCCAGACGTGCTCAATGGGATTGAGATCCGGGCTCTTCGCTGGCCATGGCAGAACACGGACATTCCTGTCTTGCAGGAAATCACACACAGAACGAGCAGTATGGCTGGTGACATTGTCATGCTGGAGGGTCATTGCAGGATGAGCCTGCAGGAAGGGTACCACATGAGGGAGGAGGATGTCTTCCCTGTAAAACGCACAGCGCTGAGATTGCCTGAAAAGACAACAAGATCAGTCTGATGATGCTGTGACACAACGCCCCAGACCATGACAGACCCTCCACCTCCAAATCGATCCCGCTCCAGAGTACAGGTCTCGGTGTAACGCTCATTCCTTCGACGATAAACGCAAATCCAATCACCACCCCTGGTGAGACAAAGTCGTGCCTAGTCAGTGTAGAGCACGTTTTGCCAGTCCTGTCTTGTCCAGCGACAGTGGGTTTGTGCCCAGAGGTGATGTTGTTGCCGGTGATGTCTGGTGAGGACCTGCCTTACAACAGGCCTACAAGCCCTCAGTCCAGCCTCTCTCAGCCTATTGCAGACAGTTTGAACACTGATGGAGGGATTGTGCGTTCCTGGTGTAACTCGGGCAGTTGCTGTTGCCATCCTGTACCTGTCCCGCAGGTGTGATGGTCGGATGTACAGATCCTGTGCAGGTGTTGTTACATGTGGTCTGCCACTGTGAGGACGATCAGCTGTCCGTCTGTGTGTGTGTGTGTGTGTGTGTGTGTGTGAGTGAGAGACTGTTACTTTGAACCATCATGTTATCATTACCCGCCCCCCTGAACACAGGGCCATATCCCTGCTGCCTAGGCTCTGCAAATAAACACAGAACAGAACCTCACAGCGCTGCTGGGAGAGAGAGAGACTACTCCCTATTGCTGCTGCAGCATGGACGTCATGTCCCGGCACAACATGCCATGTCTTACCTCTCAAAGACAGCAATATTTCACCAGTTGAGACTTTTTATATGTGTTCTATTCTTGTGCTTCAGCAATTCATTACGTAACAACTGAGTATGGCCTGAACCCATCTCTAAGCCATTGGCAATGCAGACATGTCGTCAAGTGATCAATGTACCAGTGCTGATTAGCCAGCTACACAATATCCATTTTGTTTACGTGCCTTTACACAAGTCCAGGTTGACCGTTAGGGTTTTGATCTAGAAATGCCAGGGATAATTTTCTGCTGTAGCTTATTGTAGCCTACTGATCCAATCAAGCCCTGTTAGTACGCTGCTGAGACAGTCAGACCCCGGTTCCTCTGCATTGTAACTGCATTCGGCCTACTGAGAGCAGCAGCAGATGCAAGCAGCTTTTCACAGGCCTACAGGAGTACAGGGTCATTCCTCACGGCTCAACTGACTAGTCTACAGTTCCCTCGCTCTAGAAACACTATCCCCCCCTCTTATTTAACACTGAATCCTGTCTCAAAGCTTTTCATTTCAAAGGGCTCTCTCTCCCTTTACATCTTTCTCTCCACCCCTCTCTTCCCCTTCTCCTCCATTCCCCTCTCCTCCTCCCCGGGTCTCGTGTCATTTGTTAAGAAGAGCAGGGAGCTAACTTAACTGTTGCAGACTGAGTCAGGGAGGGAGGGAGTACCACGTGCTTCCTATTCCCCCCCGGGGAAACCAGGAAGCACACTGAGGCTACTGTCCCCCTCTGTAGACAGACACAGTCCTCTCTACTAACCTCTCCTCCTCCTTATTCCCCTATTGATACTACACCATGAGAAAGGTCTACTGCTGTGTATCGTTCCACATGGAAGAGTAAGTAGGAGAGAGCGAGTGAGGAGACAGAGAAAGAAATAGTCATCACATGGGACGTCCTAACAGCAGTGACATGGAGGGGGAGGTATGCAACTTTACACACCTAGTGCTGACGCAGGGGAAATGTCAGGCTAAGTGACAGGATATTATGGATATATACACTCTCCCTCATCGCAGTGCAGTATGTATGTAATATGTATGTAATATATACAGTGCCTTGCGAAAGTATTCGTTAAATTGATTACACACAGGTGGATTGTATTTATCATCATTAGTCATTTAGGTCAACATTGGATCATTCAGAGATCCTCACTGAACTTCTGGAGAGAGTTTGCTGCACTGAAAGTAAAGGGGCTGAATAATTTTGCACGGCCAATTTTTCAGTTTTTGATTTGTTAAAAAAGTTTGAAATATCCAATAAATGTCGTTCCACTTCATGATTGTGTCCCACTTGTTGTTGATTCTTCACAAAAAAATACAGTTTTATATCTTTATGTTTGAAGCCTGAAATGTGGCAAAAGGTCGCAAAGTTCAAGGGGGCCGAATAATTTCGCAAGGCACTGTATATATATAGATATATTTGGGTCAGAAGTTTACATACACTCAATTGGTATTTGGTAGCATTGCCTTTCAATTGTTTACCTTGGGTCAAACGTTTCGGATAGCCTTCCACAAGCTTCCCACAATAAGTTGGGTGAATTTTGGCCCATTCCTCCTGACAGAGCTGGTGTAACTGAGTCAGGTTTGTAGGCCCCCTTGCTCACACACACACTTTTTCAGTTCTGCCCACACATTTTCTATAGGATTAAGGTCAGGGCTTTGTGGATGGCCACTCCAATACCTTGACTTTGTTGTCCTTAAGCCATTTTGCCACAACTTTGGAAGTATGCTTGGGGTCATTGTCCATTTGCAAGACCCATTTGCGACCAAGCTTTAACTTCCTGACTGATGTCTTGAGATGTTGCTTCAATATATCCACATCATTTCCCTTCCTCATGATGCCATCTATTTTGTGAAGTGCACCAGTCCCTCCTGCAGCAAAGCACCCCCACAACATGATGCTGCCACCACCGTGCTTCACAGTTGGGATGCTGTTCTTCGACTTGAAAACATCCCCCTTTTTCCTCCAAACATAACGATGGTCATTATGGCCAAACAGTTCTATTTTTTGTTTCATCAGACCAGAGGACATTTCTACAAAAAGCACAATCTTTGTCCCCATGTACAGTTGCAAACCGTAGTCTGGCTTTTTTATGGCGGTTTTGGAGCAGTGGCTTCTTCCATGCTGAGCGGCCTTTCAGGATATAGGACTCATTTTACTGTGGATATAGATACGTTTCCTCCAGCATCGTCACAAGGTCCTTTGCTGTTGTTCTGGGATTGATTTACACTCTTTGCACCAAAGTACGTTCATCTCTAGGAGACAGAATGCTTCTCCTTCCTGAGCGGTATGACGGCAGAGTTGTCCCATGGTGTTTATACTTGCGTACTATTGTTTGTACAGATGAACGTGGTACCTTCAGGCATTTGGAAATTGCTCCCAAGGATGAACCAGACTTGTGGAGGTCTACATTTGTTTTTCTGAGGTCTTGGCTGATTTCTTTTGATTTTCCCATGATGTCAAGCAAAGAGGCACTGAGTTTGAAGGTTGGCCTTGGAATACATCCACGGGTACACCTCCAATTTATTCAAATGATGTCAATTAGCTTATCAGAAACTTCTAAAGCCATGACAATTTTTGGGAATATTCCAATCTGTTTAAAGGCAAAGTCAATGTAGTGTATGTAAACTTCTGACCCACTGGAATTGTGATACAGTGAATTATAAGTGAAATAATCTGTCTGTAAACAATTGCTCAAAAAATGACTTGTGTCATGCACACAGTAGATGTCATACCAACCTAGGTGTATGTTAAACTTCCGACTTCAATTGTACACACACACACACACACACACACACACACACACACACAGTTGCCTCAGAAAGTATTTAGAACCTTTTTCCACATTTTGTTGTGTCACAGCCTGAATTTAAAATGGATACAATTTCGATTGTGTGCCACTGATCTACACACAACGCCCCACAATGTCAAATTGGAATTTTGTTTTTATAAATTATTCCAAAATTACAGATTTTTTTTACGATTACCCCATATATGTACCACACTTACAATTATCTGTAAGGTCCCTACAAAACAAAAATATCCCTTTGATCATGGTGAAGTTATTAATTATGCTTTGGATGGTGTATCAATACACCCTGTCACTACAATGATACAGGCGTCCTTCCTAAATCAGTTGCTGTAGATGAAGGAAACTGCTCAGGGATTTTACCATGCGGCAAATGGTGATTTTAAAACAGTTACTGAGTTTAATGGCTGTGATACGAGAAAACGGAGGATGGATCAACAACAATGTAGTTACTCCACAATACCAACCCAAATGACAGAGTGAAAAGGAGGAAGCCTGTATAGAATAAAAAATATTCCAAAACATGCTTCCTGTTTCCAACAAGGCACTAAAGTAATACTGCAAGAAACGTAGCAAAGAAATTAACTTTTTGTCCTGAATACAAAGTGTTATGTTTGGGGCAAATCCAACAGAAAACATCACTCACTGATTACCACCTCATATTTTCAAGCATGGTGATGACTGCATCATGTTATGGATATGCTTGTCATCAGCAAGGACTAGGGGGTCTTTTTCAGGATAAAAATAAACATAATAGAGCTAAACACAGACAAAGTCCTAGAGGAAAACCTGGTTCAGTCTGCTTTCCCAACAGACACTCTGAGACAGATTCACCTTTCAGCAGGACAATAAACCTAAAACTCAAGGCCAGTTATACACTGGAGTTGCATTGAAAGTTCTTAAGTGGCTTTGTTACAGTTGACTTAAATCTACTTGAAAATCTATGGCAAGACTTGAAAATGGCTGTCTAGCAATGATCATCAACCAACTTGACAGAGCTTGAAGAGTTTCAAAAATAATAAACATGGGCAAATATTGTACAATCCAGGTGTGGAAAGCTCTTAGAGACTTACCCAGAAAGACTCACAGCTGTAATCGATACCAAAGGTATTGACTCAAGGGGGTGAATACTTACGTAATCAAGTTAATGTTTTATTTTTCATTCATCTTTTTTTTTTAAAGCGTAGATGTTTCTTCCACTTTGACATTAGTATTTTGTATAGATAAAAAAAAGACAAATCCCAAATGTAACAAAAAAAAGTGGAAAATGTCAAGGCATGTGAACACTTTCTGAAGGCACTGTATGTGTGTGTGTGTCCCACTGTATGTTATAAAGCAGCTTTACCACTGCAGGGTGTATTGTAGAGGTTAGCAGCAGCTATGTGTCCCGTATAGAGGGATTACAGCCTGGGATTCATCTCAGAGTGGTGCTGGATATGCCAAGACTGATACAGAGAAAACGACCACAGCAGGATGAAGAGTGTTAGTGGATGTGAACATATGGAGGAGGCAGGTGGGTTCACAAACCCACAACTACGATGTCAAATACCTGGAGGTAAAAACATATTGCTGGTATGGTACACAGACACAGACACCACTGGTATGGTACACAGACAGACAGACACCACTGGTATGGTAGACAGACAGACACCACTGGTATGGTAGACAGACAGACACCACTGGTATGGTAGACAGACAGACAGACACCACTGGTATGGTAGACAGACAGACAGACACCACTGGTATGGTAGACAGACAGACAGACACCACTGGTATGGTAGACAGACAGACAGACACCACTGGTATGGTAGACAGACAGACAGACACCACTGGTATGGTACACAGACAGACACCACTGGTATGGTACACAGACAGACACACCCCTGGTATGGTACACAGACAGACACACCCCTGGTATGGTACACAGACAAACACACCCCTGGTATGGTACACAGACAAACACACCCCTGGTATGGTACACAGACACACACACCCCTGGTATGGTAGACAGACACACACACCCCTGGTATGGTAGATAGACACACACACCCCCTGTCGGAACTAGAAGCACAAGCATTTCGCTACACTCGCATTAACATCTGCTAACCATGTGTATGTGACAAATAAAATTTGATTTGATTTGATATGGTAGACAGACACACACACCCCTGGTATGGTAGACAGACACACACACCCCTGGTATGGTAGACAGACACACCCCTGGTATGGTACACAGACACACCACTGGTATGGTACACAGACACACCGACAGACACACCGACAGACACACAGAGACAGACACACAGAGACAGACACACAGAGACAGACAGACAGACAGACAGACAGACAGACAGACAGACACCACTGGTATGGTACACAGACACACCACTGGTATGGTAGACAGACACACCACTGGTATGGTACACAGACACACAGACACCACTGGTATGGTACACAGACACACAGACACCACTGGTATGGTAGACAGACACCACTGGTATGGTAGAGACAGACAGACAGACACACACACCACTGGTATGGTAGACAGACAGACACCACTGGTATGGTAGACAGACAGACAGACACCACTGGTATGGTAGACAGACAGACAGACACCACTGGTATGGTAGACAGACAGACAGACAGACAGCACTGGTATGGTAGACAGACAGACAGACAGCACTGGTATGGTAGACAGACAGACAGACACCACTGGTATGGTAGACAGACAGACAGACACCACTGGTATGGTAGACAGACAGACAGACACCACTGGTATGGTAGACAGACAGACAGACACCACTGGTATGGTAGACAGACACCACTGGTATGGTAGACAGACACCACTGGTATGGTAGACAGACACCACTGGTATGGTAGACAGACAGGCAGACAGACACCCCTGGTATGGTAGACAGACAGACAGACAGACACCCCTGGTATGGTAGACAGACAGACAGACAGACACCCCTGGTATGGTAGACAGACAGACAGACACCACTGGTATGACAGACAGACAGACACCACTGGTATGACAGACAGACAGACAGACAGACACCACTGGTATGGTAGACAGACAGACAGACAGACACCCCTGGTATGGTAGACAGACAGACACCACTGGTATGGTAGACAGACAGACAGACACCACTGGTATGGTAGACAGACAGACAGACACCACTGGTATAGTAGACAGACAGACAGACAGACACCACTGGTATGGTAGACAGACAGACAGACAGACAGACAGACACCACTGGTATGACTGACAGACAGACAGACACCACTGGTATGACAGACAGACAGACACCACTGGTATGACACACAGACAGACAGACAGACAGACACCACTGGTAAGACAGACAGACAGACAGACACCACTGGTAAGACAGACAGACAGACACCACTGGTAAGACAGACAGACAGACAGACACCACTGGTAAGACAGACAGACAGACAGACACCCCTGGTATGGTAGACAGACAGACAGACACCACTGGTATGACAGACAGACAGACAGACAGACAGACAGACAGACAGACAGACAGACAGACAGACAGACACCACTGGTATGGTAGACAGACAGACACCCCTGGTATGGTAGACAGACAGACAGACACCCCTGGTATGATAGACAGACAGACAGACACCACTGGTATGGTAGACAGACAGACAGACACCACTGGTAAGACAGACAGACAGACACCACTGGTAAGACAGACAGACAGACAGACAGACACCACTGGTAAGACAGACAGACAGACAGACAGACACATTCTGACATCTCCAAAACAAAGGCACACTACTTGCGTACTATTGTTTGTACAGATGAACGTGGTACCTTCAGGCTCTCTCTCCCTTTACATCTTTCTCTCCACCCCTCTCTTCCCCTTCTCCTCCATTCCCCTCTCCTCCTCCCCGGGTCTCGTGTCATTTGTTAAGAAGAGCAGGGAGCTAACTTAACTGTTGCAGACTGAGTCAGGGAGGGAGGGAGTACCACGTGCTTCCTATTCCCCCCCGGGGAAACCAGGAAGCACACTGAGGCTACTGTCCCCCTCTGTAAGGGGTATGGTAGACAGACAGACAGACACCACTGGTATGGTAGACAGACAGACAGACACCACTGGTATGGTAGACAGACAGACAGACACCACTGGTATGGTACACAGACAGACACCACTGGTATGGTACACAGACAGACACCACTGGTATGGTACACAGACAGACACACCCCTGGTATGGTACACAGACAAACACACCCCTGGTATGGTACACAGACAAACACACCCCTGGTATGGTACACAGACACACACACCCCTGGTATGGTAGACAGACACACACACCCCCTGTCGGAACTAGAAGCACAAGCATTTCGCTACACTCGCATTAACATCTGCTAACCATGTGTATGTGACAAATAAAATTTGATTTGATTTGATTTGATATGGTAGACAGACACACACACCCCTGGTATGGTAGACAGACACACACACCCCTGGTATGGTACACAGACACACCACTGGTATGATACACAGACACACCAACAGACACACACACCGACAGACACACAGAGACAGACAGACAGACAGACAGACACCACTGGTATGGTACACAGACACACCACTGGTATGGTAGACAGACACACCACTGGTATGGTACACAGACACACAGACACCACTGGTATGGTACACAGACACACAGACACCACTGGTATGGTACACAGACACACAGACACCACTGGTATGGTAGAGACAGACAGACAGACACACACACCACTGGTATGGTAGACAGACAGACACCACTGGTATGGTAGACAGACAGACACCACTGGTATGGTAGACAGACAGACAGACACCACTGGTATGGTAGACAGACAGACAGACACCACTGGTATGGTAGACAGACAGACAGACAGCACTGGTATGGTAGACAGACAGACAGACAGCACTGGTATGGTAGACAGACAGACAGACACCACTGGTATGGTAGACAGACAGACAGACAGCACTGGTATGGTAGACAGACAGACAGACACCACTGGTATGGTAGACAGACAGACAGACACCACTGGTATGGTAGACAGACAGACAGACACCACTGGTATGGTAGACAGACAGACACCACTGGTATGGTAGACAGACAGACAGACACCACTGGTATGGTAGACAGACAGACAGACACCCCTGGTATGGTAGACAGACAGACAGACACCCCTGGTATGGTAGACAGACAGACAGACACCCCTGGTATGGTAGACAGACAGACAGACAGACACCCCTGGTATGGTAGACAGACAGACAGACACCACTGGTATGACAGACAGACAGACAGACACCACTGGTATGACAGACAGACAGACAGACAGACAGACAGACACCACTGGTATGGTAGACAGACAGACAGACAGACACCCCTGGTATGGTAGACAGACAGACAGACACCACTGGTATGGTAGACAGACAGACAGACAGACACCACTGGTATGGTAGACAGACAGACAGACAGACACCACTGGTATGGTAGACAGACAGACAGACAGACAGACAGACAGACACCACTGGTATGACACACAGACAGACAGACACCACTGGTAAGACAGACAGACAGACACCACTGGTAAGACAGACAGACAGACAGACACCACTGGTAAGACAGACAGACAGACAGACAGACAGACACCCCTGGTATGGTAGACAGACAGACAGACACCACTGGTATGACAGACAGACAGACAGACAGACAGACAGACAGACAGACAGACAGACAGACAGACACCACTGGTATGGTAGACAGACAGACAGACACCACTGGTAAAACAGACAGACAGACAGACAGACACCACTGGTAAGACAGACAGACAGACACCACTGGTAAGACAGACAGACAGACAGACACCACTGGTAAGACAGACAGACAGACAGACACCACTGGTAAGACAGACAGACAGACAGACACCACTGGTAAGACAGACAGACAGACAGACACCACTGGTAAGACAGACAGACAGACACCACTGGTAAGACAGACAGACAGACAGACAGACAGACAGACAGACACCACTGGTAAGACAGACAGACAGACAGACAGACACAGACAGACACCACTGGTAAGACAGACAGAGAGACAGACAGACAGACAGACAGACACCACTGGTAAGACAGACAGACAGACACAGACAGACAGACAGACAGACAGACAGACAGACAGACAGACAGACAGACAGACAGACACCACTGGTAAGACAGACAGAGAGACAGACAGACAGACAGACACCACTGGTAAGACAGACAGACACACAGACACACAGACACACAGACACACAGACACACAGACACACAGACACACAGACAGACAGACACATTCTGACATCTCCAAAACAAAGGCACACTGAAAAACAACTTTGTCAAGTTTTAAATACACTTAAAGATATAATACTCCTGGGTTGACACACAGGAAAACCCAAACCACTTTGTACGCCACATTAATCTATACATACTGTATGAAGACGTTTCGTCAGACACACACAATTGTGCATTAGCACAAAACAAGTACAAACTACTAAACCAACCTCCTAAAGTTAACTACACTATATACACCCATTGTGATGAAGGCAGCACTTTGAGCAGTCAGGCTCTCCGGTGCTCGGTACTTTGATCAATTATTAAACTACAGTAGAGAGAGGAGACAAACAAATAAAGCCCAAACACTGGCCTAGATATGAGCCTCACTGTGCCTCGGTTGCCTGTGGCTCTTCTCTACCATAAGTAGCGACTTGTTATGTTAGGCCACACTGGAGATAAGGGACAGAATGAGGAGAATAGAAGGATTCTTGCCGAGGTGAATCTCTGGTAATGTTGGTGTTAGGATCTTGAGCACTTCCTCAGGCCTGAGATTGGCATCAAAGAATGGCCAGGTCAGAGCCAGACAGAAGAACAGGCCTCCAGACCAGACAGTCTGCCTGCCAGACACATACAGCCTGCCTGCACAGAGGAATGTCCTCCCCGGTTGCCTGGGAATGGAGGACAGGCCTGGGAAAATGTCTGAAAACACACCCAGTCTCCCCTTGAACCTGAGAATCTGTGTGTGTGTGTGTGTGTGTGTGTGTGTGTGTGTGTGTGTGTGTGTATTATGAGTGTGTATGGTATGAATCTTCTCTGACCAGATGCCCAGTGTGGCCTGTAGGGAGCACTAATTAGCTGTTTGTTTACAAGCGCATACAGACAGAGTGCTGCTGCGTTGGCCAGCTGAGGAAAATAGCAAGGCGCTTTATGAGCGACAACAGCCCCAGGGCAGCCTCTAACAACACTAGTGAAGCAGAGGCTAAAGCACTTTACATGTCCATCATCTGCCACTGTACTGAGGTAGACAAAGGTGAACCAGAGGGCCCCAGCATAATACCAGCATATGTTTGAGGCCCTCACAAAAGGGGATATGAGAGAGCGAGAGAGAGAGAGAGAGCACACCATGGACTGTGAAATGACCATGTATACAATTATGATGCCTTTTGACAGTCTTACTATATCTTTCAGCAAGGTAAAACGTCTTCCTGGTACAGTCAGACGGCACATCAAAAGGACTAAGTCCTTTTATTACTCACACACACACACACACACACACACGAGATTCTTACTCACACTTCTTACTTGCTGGCTTTTCTCTGCTCTCTCTCTCTTTCTTTCTCCTCAGCCTGCTATACCCACTGAATTGTCCCGTCTTACTTTCAAGGACTTTTCTCCTCTCGCTTCCTCCCCCTTTCCGTTCTCCCTTCCCCCTCTCAATCTCCCTCCGCGTCTCACCTGAGCTGGCCCAGGTTGTAGTGGCGTGCCTCTCCGTCGGTGGAGCGCGTGACGCAGACAGAGAAGGCGGGCTGCAGCTGCCTGAGCTCCAGCAGAACGATGGCCAGGTAGTGGATGAAGAGCAGAGCGTCCACTAGAGACACAGCGTACTGCACGATGCCCTGGTAGTTCTCATCCTGGGAACAACAAAACAACCCAGCATGTGCTAGTGTCAACACACTACATAGGTACACACCAGTGGAGGCTGCTGAGGGAGGACGGCTCATAATAATGCGAATGGAATGTAATATATGTAATATAACAATCGACTTATTCCGCTCCAGCCATTTCCACGAGCCCGTCCTCCCCAATTAAGCTGCCACCAACCTCCTGTGGTACACACATTCATGACAAGAGATTGACACAGATGAAAGCAATGACGTACAAACTGAATACTTGAAGAGGCAGATGTGGTGACCGGTAATTAGACGCGTTACAAACACTGGTGCTGTACCTGTGAGTCCAGTATCCTCACGCCGTAGAACAGCCAGTAGGACACGACGAACAGCAGCACCAGCACGGCCAGCAGCGCTCTGAACACAAACACCCGGGGAAGGCCGGCGCGCGGAGCCCGGAAGAACAGCGCCCAAACGGCCAACAGCAGTATCAACAGCTTAAACGCCACAGAAATAAAGAGGCCCTCGCAGGCCGTGCCGCACACCAGGAGCTTGTCAGGCCAGAGGAGGTGGGGGAGAGCCAGGAAGGCCAGGGGAGTGAGGAAGACCAGCAGGCCCAGAACCACAGCCAGGGTCAGGCTAAAGTAGCGCCGGCAGTCCAGGCCCACGCTGTCCTCCAGGTCCTTGGTGATCCGGACAATGTCCTCTTGGGACAGGCTGTGTTCCGACGTCCCCGTGACGGCCGTGGTGGTCTCGCCCCAGTTGTCATCCTGGGAGGAGGGGGGGAGAGAAAGAGAGAGGAGTCAGTGTTAAATACTGTAGCATATGAGCATGTTGCTACTAGAGTCAAATGTATTAGTGACAGGAAAAGTTATAAATCTGGCAAGTCAGGCTGGAATTGTCTACTCTAGGCTCATTTCTATAGACAGCTTAAAGCTGTGCTCATTTCCGTTCAAAAGTCAACCAGGGAGGGGAGGACGAGCAAACAAAGAGTTACAGAACGAGAGAGAGAAAGACAGGAAATGGAAAAAGAAAACAGCGAATGGAGTGACTGCCAACTGGGGTACGCGAGGCGAGGCGCTGACGTCTGTGTTTTCTGGCAACAACAGATAATAAAGGTCATTTGTGGCTGGCGAGAGCTACTAAAAACAACACAGATAAGAGCCTTTATAACACTGTACCAACACATGCCCACAGTGTAGCCTGCTAACTGAGCTGCCAGGGATGACTGCCCAATAGAAACCAACGGGGAGACTGGACAGACAGTCTCTGGTCTGTCTAGATGCTCTTTCCCTCATTCCCCAACGACAACAGATGGAGCCCGATATGATTTCCTCAGCAGAGGACTCCAATTTGAAATCAGCAGGCAGCTAAAAATAGTACGGAAGGGAGAAAAAGGGAATTCATATAGGATGCATTTACCATCCATCTGCGATAGGGGACTGCACAGTGTGTGTGTGTGTGTGTGGGGGGGGGGGGGGGGGTATTTAAAAACAGCACAGGATGGGCAGGAGGAGGCAGAACAATAGAAGGCCAAGCTTTATCCCAGTCGGAAAGATGCAGCATCCACAGTTAATATCCCACTGTAATCAGGCCAGCTCCTACTGCAGTGTCCAGAGACAAACTACATTTAGTTCAATGTTGCTGTTGAGTTCAATACATTAGAAGTGTATTTGATGTCCCTATCCCAAGCCACTTACAGACAACCCACCATGGTTATTACATTGTGTTGCTGTTGTGGGTTCAATACATTAGAAGTGTATTTGATGTCCCTATCCCAAGCCACTTACAGACAACCCATCATGGTTATCACACTGTGTTCAACTTCAAAGGAGCTCAGATTTGAATGAAGTCAGAGAGAACCAAGTGAGGCATATAAAATCTATTTGTATTTGTCACATGCGCCGAATACAACAGGTTACAGTGGAAATGCTTACTTATTAGCCCTTAAATCAACAATGCAGTTAAGAAAAATACCAACAAAAAAAAGTCAATAAAATAAAAAGTAACAACTAATTAAAGAGCAGCAATAAAATAACAATAACGAGGCTATATACAGGGGGTACCGGTACAGAATCAATGTCCCGGGGCACCGGTTAGTCCAGGTAATATGTACATGTAGGTAGAGTTATTAAAGTGACCATGCATAGATAATAACAGTTAGTAACAGGGGGGGACAATGCAAATAGTCTGGTTAGCCATTTGATTCGATGTTCAGGAGTCTTATGGCTTGGGGGTTGAAGCCTCTTGGACCTAGACTTGGTGCTCCTGTACCGCTTGCCGTGCAGTAGCAGAGAAAACAGTCTATGACTAGGGTGGCTGGAGTCTGACAATTTTTTGGCCTTTCCTGGTATAGAGGTCCTGGATGTCAGGAAGCTTGGTACTGGGCCGTACGCACTACCCTCTGTAGTGCCTTGCGGTCGGAGGCCGGCAGTTGCCAAACCAGGCAGTGATGCAACCCGTCAGGATGCTCTCGATGGTGCAGCTGTGGAAACTTTTGAGTATCTGAGGATCCATGCCAAATCTTTTCTGTCTCCTGAGGGGGAGAAGGTTTTGTCGTGCCCTCTTCACGACTGTCTTGGTGTGCTTGGACCATGTTAGTTTGTTGGTGATGTGTACACAATAGAAACTACACCTCTGTCGCTCCTCCGTTCCTACAGGCTGAATTCCAAGCTGTGCGTCCATCCTTTTAGTAATGAATCCTCCCATATCATTACTTTCTGCCAATTCAAGCAGTCCAAGGGAGGGTTTGACAACACACAGTCAAAATGTCCAGATTCTTATCTGAAACAGTAAAACTGACCCACCTAACGGATAACATTCCTGATACAATCCTGACCGATAACACAACCTAACGGTCGTAAATAGCCATTAGTCTAGTCAGCCTGGCCTCCAGAGAATAATCCTTATAATGGACCAATGGGAGGGCTGTAAATCACAGTGTGGCGCAGCTGTATGACCTTTGGGGTGAAGAGGACACAGGGTCAAGACATAGGCGGTTGTTATGCAACTGCACATTTGCATTTCGGTGGAAAACAAACATCCACATCTGATTGAATGTTCAGGTCACATGGCTGGCTTGAATTGCACCATTCAACACTGGAACATATTTCAGTGCCATTTCAACAGTTCCATGCTGTGCTTTTGTTATAGGAGTCAGCTGACCCCATTGTGTAGTTTCCAGGTGGTGTTGAGCATCAGCACCTTGACTCTACCACCACAGCCCACAGCCAGAGCACTGAGATCCTCTAGTCTCCACCTGCCCACTGAACCAGGAAGAGCAGTGTGTCCACAGAAAACACACCAGGTTCAGTACTTGACCTACAAAATCCAAACCTGCCACAGTAATGAGTGAGGAAGCGGGTGGAGGAGGAGAGGCAAGGGAATTGATGCAGCTCTCAACTATGTGTGTGTGAGAGTAGGGGAAAGGGAGAGAGGAGAGGAAAGAGGAGGGAGAGAGTGTGTGTATGTGTAAGAGAGCCCTCATTAACACTAAAGGATGTTGAAGAAATCCTGTTTCATGCTCTCACCATGGAGTGGCAATGGATTCCTCAAAACATAGAGAGTGAGAGAGAGAGAAGGACTTCCATGAATGGAATGATTCCAAATAGAGAATGAAAAACCCATTTTAAATCAATCTCATTTTGATGAAGTGATCTAGAGAAACACTCCATTAAGGGTTTTCCATTGGTTGGCCCGTACCAACCAGCGCTGGTTTAAGATGGAGATTTTGGATGGGGAAGTTTGGGCCCTAGCCTGCCTGGGGTTTCCCTGTGCCCCCCCACACACACACCTGTCAGGCCTATCCACAACATCCACCCTAATCAGAAACCTGTGGTGATTCACCAACACCTCTATGGTGGTGGTGGTGGGGGGGGGGGGGGGGGGGGGGGAGTCAGCTGAATAGCCATTGAAACATCCAATTTGACATGTTCTCTCCCACACGCTGCTACACATTCAGAAAGAGAGGGGAGAGGAGATGGGAGGGGACAGGGTAGCCATTGAAAGGAGAGGACACAGGATAGAGGGGCGCGAGCAAAACTGACATCCCAATGGCAACGAGAACTCCTGTGAAATCTGAACAGATCGAGGGATTCGGAGGGAGGGACCGACAGAGAAACAGACAGACAGACAGACAGAGAGAGAAACAAAGAGAGAGAGGTGCATAAAAACACTTATATTCTGAGTGCTGAGAAACTGGGTAGAACTGGCCAAACCTATTCAGCAATAAGACATCTACACAATCTAACACACGCTAGGCAGCCTAGCAATTAAGAGCGATGGGCCAATAACTTAAACGTCGCTGGTTCAAATCCCCGATCGGGCAAGGTGAAATAAATCTGCCGTTCTCACCTTGAGCAAGGCAGTTAACCCCCCCTAACAACACCTCCCCCCCGGGCGCCGATGACATGGACGTCGATTAAGGAAGCCTCTCTGATTCAGAGGGGTTGGGTTAAATGTGGAAGACATTTCAGGTTGAATGCATTCCGTTGTGCAACTGAGTAGGAGCATAAGCACACAGACTCCTGGGAGACGAGCGGTGTCTCTGTGTGTAAATATAGCAACGCACAGAGGGCATTCCTTGAAGCCGTTCACATCCAGCTCCAACCACAGCCGTGACAAGCAACGCAAAGCAAACAAAGCTGCCGATTACATGTCAAGACAGAGAGGCAGGGGAGGTGGGCAGAAGCAATGTTCTACACTAACATGGAGGAAATAGGTGGAACAGCCAGGAACAACGTTGGAGTTCAGACTGCCAGAAAGAGAGTCCAGTAGGGTTAAATAGGAGTTCTCCAGGGAAAATGACTTCTATTTAAACTAAACACTTGTCCTCTAACCCTCCTATCACATCGTGAGATGCAGCTCATTTTGAACATCATGTAAAAGGACCATAAGATTCCAGCTTTGTCATCACAGAGCAGATTTCTCCCTCCAAAACAAAAAACCCCGGCCATTTTGAAATCACTTCTAAAAACAGTGGTCTCACAGACCACAACAGCTACACCAAAACCACTGTCTCTCAGTGTATTTAACAAATGCACGCACGCTACTTGAACACTAATGACTTGCCAGTTGCATTCATGTCAACTCCTTGTATCCAGACCTTTAACATCCTCTTGGATAGAAGGAAATGTTACAGCCATTGGCCATCCAACACACAGTCCGTGGTTACTGTGTCTTACCTGGCCTGACTCTGTGCATGGCCCTGGGCTGAGAGTAGGAGTGTCCCCAGGTGGAGCGCTGGAGTCGTCCTCTTCCTTGGAGGTCTCCACCGCCATCTCCTCCATCCCCATCATCACCTCCATAGTCTCCATCAAAGCAGAGAGCGGAGAGCTCATGTCGAAACAGCTAACTTTTACACGTAACAGCGTCGCCCGGCCAGGACAGGGAGAAGCTTGGCCATGAAGATCCAGCTAGTGCATCTCTCCACGCTGAGACAACCTCTCTGCCTCCACCGCTACCCTGCTGCAGCCTCACCACTAGATCTCCATCACCCCATCACGCCCCGAGAGAGATTCCTCTGTATGGGCTGTGTGTCTCTGGGTTTAATGTACAGGCTATGAAAAGCAACACACACACACACAGAGAGAGACATCACATGGGATGTCCTAATAGCAGCAAGATATGGGGGGGGGGGGGGTGAAAGGGCCAGTGGAGGATGAAGGGGGGGGGGGGTAAATTAAACAAGCAGCTGTGCCCCTCAGAGAGACAGCAAACAAAATAACAAACCAATTAGGCTCAGAGGGCTCCTGCCTGCCACCCCCATACCCCCCCATCCCATCTTTAAACGCTATTTTTCTATTCCTTCACTTCCCTGGGGCAACTTCTCTCATTCTGTCCCGCTCTGTCTCTCTCCGCTCATCCTTGCCTGCTCCAGTGAAAACCACTCTCCGTCCATTCCTTCTGAGCCACTGAGCATTACGGTGACAGTGTCACGACTTGCGGCCAATAGCGAAGGGCCTGACAAGGGACCTGGGCGGTCCGGGCCAGCCAATGAACACACGGTGACGACGACAGTCTTTGTACGGATTAACTGTTCATAGACATTGGATTGCAGGCTTATAGCAGCCTCTATGGAGGATGACAAAACAACCAGTCACACCACCGCTAGAAGATGCCTTGCTACTAAAAGATGGAGATGTCATAAAAAAATAAAAAAAGATTCATAGATACTCTACAGATTCAAGTAAAACGCAGATCTCAAAAAAGGACTGGAGTGGACACAGTAACTCACTTCCTGTGTGAAGAAGCGCCTTCATCGACCACTTGTCTCCTGCATAGACCTAGAATTCGCCTCAACCCCAGGACAACCGTGGCAGAGCAAGGAACTCACCTCAACCCCAGGACAACCGTGGCAGAGCAAGGAACTCGCCTCAACCCCAGGACAACCGTGGCAGAGCAAGGAACTCGCCTCAACCCCAGGACAACCGTGGCAGAGCAAGGAACTCGCCTCAACCCCAGGACAACCGTGGCAGAGCAAGGAACTTGCCTCAACCCCAGGACAACCGTGGCAGAGCAAGGAACTCGCCTCAACCCCAGGACAACCGTGGCAGAGCAAGGAACTTCCAAGAACATCAAAAACACAGAAACATGGAATCATTTTGTTAGAGAGACCTCAACTAGTGGAGAAGCAGAGGCTCAACATGGGGTTAGGAGAAGACATGAGAACAAGCCCTGCGCCACATCCAAGGTCCCGAAATCGCTACTACTGTACCACATCCCCAACACCGAAGTACATGCACTCCGCCTAGAAATACAGTGTAGTCGTGTTGGTACCTCTTTACCATCTGAGAGGACAGGCGCTGCTGTAATTGGGCAGAATTAAGCTGGAGGGAGAGGAGGGGGGGTAGACAGGGGTGGGGAGGTACAGTAGTGAGGTGCTTGTTATGGGGCTGGGGGATCAGAGCCTGGCAGAGTTTGGTTTGATGTCTGATTGGCACTGCCTCCATTCTGAGGGACTGGCAGGAACTACATCTGCCCCCTTTGGCTTTCGCCTGCAGTAAATGACACGACGACCAATTGGCAGCCCCAAAAAATAAATGTCCCACTCCTTTAAGCCAGATTCTTATTCACTTCAATGCCGAGGTTAGGTAGTACACGATCATCACACAGACGTGAACATGTGCAGCAACCTGTGTAATATGCCTTTACAAACCAGAATTAGCCTACATGACACAAACAAGCTTTGAGCTGGAGGCCTGGAATGAGTCACACACAGAGGCGCACACAAACACAGTGTCAAATTGTTGGGTTCTATAAGACTTCTGACTTCATTGACATCCCGTGAACTATAAATAAAGTTAGATCCACTTTCTCTTTTCAAACAGCTGTCTGTGTCAGCAGGAGAGGTGGGAGGTGGAGGGTTGTTCATTCTCAAAGAATGCTTCCTGGCTTTTATTTACATATATAAATATATCATGTTTCTCCTGGGTGCCACTTCACATAATGGTAGAGCAGTGAGGACCTAGAGTGCATTCCTCAGCTGCACAACTCACAGCTGCACAACTCTGTTATGCCAGAGACGAGTACTTCAGAAGTCCCCATTCCACATCTACAATCTACCGTTACAACACTGATATAATGTATCATAAATACACATGAGTAGTCGAGACGAATAGGGACCGCTACTGTTCTCTCGACTGGAGAGGGTTGAGCATTAGCGCACTAGCATAGCCTGGAGGCTGGAGCTGTGGACTGGTTCCCTCAATGGCAGCCGTTCAATATAGTAGCAAACAGCTCTGTTCAAACTTCACTGCAGAATCACCAAGAACTGCACACTCATAAAACTGTCAAGACAAAATGATGAGAAAAAAATGGAGCATACTGAGACCAACGACCTGATTTGCCAATTCAAATTCTGTACCCAAACGCACAATGACAAACAAAGTATAGCTTACAGTATGAAGTATTTACTCAGTGTCACACAACAAGTTTTCCCTGACAAGCTCAACAGCAAACAACCCGAAACACACACACACACACACACACACACAAGCACCCTGACAAAAAACAATTCATTCTGGAGAGCTGGTTATAGCAGAGTAAGAGAGGGCCACAGCTTGCTGAGGGCTGGCACCCTCCTGACAAACACAAGCCCCTGCATCTGGGCTCACACACCGTGTCAAAGACACCGCACAGTACACACACAGTGTCAAAACACAGAAAATACTCACACATACACAGCGCTACAGCCAAACCCCAGACACACACACTAATCAATTACACAAGATGAAAAGCATGTGAGTATGTCTGGATAGATATTTCCAGGAAATATGCCTCCAGAGTCAAAATGACGGTCCAATGCATCGTTAAGACGTTGTGCAGCCGGCCACATGTGAATGTCTGTACTTGGGATGTGCACGGTTACTATATACGAAAATACCCGAACGGATGTTAGTCATCAAACACTTGAATATGGGTATTCATTTCAGCAGGCAAAAAATGATTATAGGCCTATTTTAACACTGAAAAAAGCTTTCTAAATTAAATTAAAATATCCATGTGATGTGACATTGTTGTTGTGACACGTGATGTGACATTGTATTTGTCTAATGACTATTTAATAAAACAAACTTTTCAATGTAGTTTATGGTGCGACCCATAAAAAGACCGGTAGCCATCCGGTGCCTTCAGGTATGTAGCTTGTTTGTTTATGCCTTTCACTAATGCAATGCAAGATGGAATACAATTACAGAAGTAAAAGCTAGCCAAATGTGAAGTAGTCGGCTACAACGAACTACCAACAGGTAGCCTGTTGTTTTATCTGAATGGGGTTGGGGGGGAAAGTGCATCATGTGGCCTCAAATAGCTTAGCTAGCTTCGCTAGGCTACTCAAGTCAAGATAGATATGGGATGGTTGCTACAGGTTAGCTAGCATTGGCTGTAGCATAGTTGCATTGGCTACTGCTCTTCCCCCCCAGGGCATATACACCCATCAGCATTACCGCAGGGAGTTTACCGCAAAGGAGTTTGCCAAGTGGGTCAGTAAGGGTTAGTGTCATGGTGAGAGAAGGGCTGGTAGTGGTAGTGTTGCTCTGCGCTATACTCTACTGTAGTGAACATAGAATTTGCACGTGGACGGCAAAATCTGTGTATAAGCCAACACATCTGGATCTGTCCAACGGTCTGTCTTGCTGTTAACATCTAATTTTATATCCCTCCCTCCCTCCCTCTCTTCAAGGGCCAGGCAGACCTAGCACTCAAAGCCCACTTCCAGCAGTACTTTATCAGCCAAAGCCTGAAACCCGTAAAGCCAAGATGCCTAGTGTTTAACACCAGAGACTATGTGCACTAGCTGTACAACACAAAAAAAGGGACATAAACACACTGTGTGTGATCTGAAAGCCTCAAACAGGCCTGTGAAGTCTTCAGCTCAACCAGAAAGGCACAGGGCTTGTCCGGACCGGCTGGTGGATAGATTGACTTGCTCCCACGATTGGATTTATACATGTGCATTTGATGCATTCATTTGTATTACAAAGAAGTTGTTTACCATAAATCCAACTACAAGCACGGATAAACAGCCACGTGAGCTGAGCTGTCCACCGACGCATACTGTATGTGCCCGTGCCTTTCTGATTAAATTACCATCATAATGAGGCATTGCACAATAAATACAAATCAGGGTAATAAAACATAGGAATATAGAAATGTAAAAGTTAAGGAGTTGTCATGTGAGGGAAAAAAAGGCCAAGTTCATATTTGGAGGGTTTCTAGCAATGTGTTTTTTTGCCTGTCTGGGCTGTGTGGGCTGTCTGGGCTGTGTGGGCTGTCTGGGCTGTGTGGGCTGTGTGAGCAGGGATTGGCCTACCTGGACCTCCTCCCCCAGTACAGACGAGTCTCCCAGCAGCGGTTCTGCTGGTGGTGCGTTGATGGTGACAGACTTCTCCGAGCGGCTGCCATCCTTGCTGCGTGACTTGTGGTGGTCGCGGCTGCGCTCCCTGAGAAATAACGACAGGTACGGGGTTACCATGACAACCAGCAGACCAGAGGAGAGGATAGGAAGAGTGCATGTCGGCGTGGCGAATAGCAACGGACTGCCACAGGCGGGATTTCCAGTACGAGCCTCATGTTATTTCTCTCTCTTTGATTTTCATTCTCTCTTTTATTCCATAGCATCAGCAACAACAGGGTTATAGGAGTCTTCATAATCCTGCTGGCTTTTACTTAGAATGTCTTTAATGAGTATTCTCTCACAGTGAACGTATGCAGGGGCTTAGGTGAAAACTCAGACGCTGTTTGAGTCAGAAAATAGGACTATGGGACCAGGGGAATAGAGGACCAGGGGAATAGAGGACTAGAGGACCAGGGGAATAGAGGACTAGGGGACCAGGGGAATAGAGGACTAGGGGACCAGGGGAATAGAGGACTAGGGGACCAGGGGAATAGAGGACTTGGGGACCAGGGGAATAGAGGACTTGGGGACCAGGGGAATAGAGGACTTGGGGACCAGGGGAATAGAGGACTTGGGGACCAGGGGAATAGAGGACTAGGGGACCAGGGGAATAGAGGACTAGGGGACCAGGGGAATAGAGGACTAGGGGACCAGGGGACTAGAGGACTTGGGGACCAGGGGAATAGAGGACTTGGGGACCAGGGGAATAGAGGACAAGGGGAATGGAGTACCATTAATTTAAATTTAACCCTTATTTTACCAGGTAAATTGACTGAGAACACATTCTCATTTACAGCAACGACCTGGGGAATAGTTACAGAGGACGGGGTGATGAAGGAGCAAATAGGAAACTGGCAATGATTAGGTGGCCATGATGGTATGAGAGACAGATTGGGAATTTAGCCAGGATACCGGGGTTAACACCCCTACTCTTACAATAAGAGCCATGGGATCTTTAGTAACCGCAGAGAGTCAGGACACCCGTTTAACGTCCCATCCGAAAGACAGCACCCTACACAGGGCAATGTCCACAATCACTTCCCTGGGTTATTGGGATAAAACATTTTTTGACCAGAGAAAAGAGTACCTCCTACTGGCCCTCCAACACCACTTCCGGCAGCATCTGGTCTCCCAGACAGGGATCGACCAGGACCAACCCTGCTGAGGCAAGCCAGCAGTGGGAGACTAGGGGACAAGGGAAGTAGAGGACTAGGGGATCAGGCCTTTACCTACTGATGAGTCTAAAGGTGGCAAAGCATTCTTTATTCCACTCCTTGCCTCCCTCATGACCCAACTACCAACCAAACCGCTGTGAACTCGCCTCTACTTCACCTCACTTCCTCCCACGTTAAAATCTCCCCCGCGAGGGCCATTAGTGGATCCGACCCCGGCACTGACCCTCTTCACCTCCCCACTCCCCAGATCCTGTGTGGGAGTGAGTGACAGACAGGGTTTCTCCATCCAGCCATATACAGTACAACACATGGCACTGTGCCCACTGCAGCTCCATCTGCTCTACTACCCCGGACACTGCGGAGGCTCATCGCCCTCCCAGCCTCCACTAATCTGATCTCGTCAATCCCATTCTATTTCCAATTGCCCTCAGCCATGGTACTGTACTGTAGCTAGATACTCAATGTCTGGTCTGTTAGAGGGATAGCCATGGTACTGTACTGTACAGTAGCTAGATACTCATGGTCTGGTCTGTTAGAGGGATAGCCATGGTACTGTACTGTACAGTAGCTAGATACTCATGGTCTGGTCTGTTAGAGGGATAGCCATGGTACTGTACTGTACAGTAGCTAGATACAGTACTTTCCGGTCTGTTACAGAGGGACAGCGTGAGAATAGAAGAGAGATGAGGAGCGAGAGAGAGAAACAGGATAGTGTGGAGATAACAGGACAGGCTCGGTCTGATCTAATTTATCGCAGAGGGATTATGGGGGAAACAAACAAGTTGCAGAATGAAAACGTGTTGTACGTCTTTATTAAAAATTCCAGAAATTGCAAATGCTAGACAACATGGGCTGAATTACAACCGGAGTGCCATCCAGGGACATCAACAAACAACTTATGGGAAAATCATGATTTAAAACTGGCGCAAACCTCTAGCTGTGATGAAGACCAAGCACAGTTCAAGATATTGCTGCCATTTTTCTTTTGACCCTAAATGTTCATTTCTTGTCCTCTGAGCATATCTCCGTGTAAGGAGTCTTTTGTGAAGACCATAAAAGTGATGTATCGAGTGTAACAAATGACATTTCCTCTAAATGGGGTGGCTTTTCCTGTATCTCTCTTTCACTGCAGGCAGTAACGTGGCCACCTCAGTCTCAGTGCTGGCATAGGACCCTGGTGTGTCCCAGTATGCCTTGTTTAGGGATGTTCAAATCCTTTAGAATACCTCACGTTGTCATATCAGATTCACTTTTTTGGGTGCGTAGCACTGTAGATATGCATTCCTTATGCATTAGGATAAATGCCACAAACAAAATGGTTCAATAGGTGTTACTGGCACATTTTACCCATCTGTTACGGAACATAGGCATGGATTTGGTTGTGAGAGTTGGATGCCAGGACATGAAAGAGCACTATGCACTTTTCTTAAGCTTGCAATGTGGATATTCAATGACATAGACACTATTGATCTCATAGATCCATTATTGATTGACCTAAAGCAATCAAAACAGCAATCAGTTTCAACTAAATAGACGAGTCACACTTCAGAGTGCCGCTGAAGCATTCAGCATAGGTAAAAGTGGTTGAAGGATCAACGCTGATTGGACAGCCCATCAGGATATCCTGACGTTAGGCTCATCGGGGGAATTGGTGTGATTGGCTGCTATGGAAGTAATGGACCTCTATAGAAGCCAATGTGCTGTGGTAGAGAGGTGAACACATCGGTTTCCTGCCTCTATTCTGGGTTTTTCCCTTTTTGATCAGGACACGGTTTCCTATTGAAAATGACCGCAGCCAGCTTCCACAAACTCAGATGAACAATATCAGAAAAATAGAATAATGCAACATGCAAAGATAAATTGGAACAGGATTAGAATTCTTAATAAACATATTTCTTCACTGGGGGCTGGGAAATCTGAAGAGTCAGTCATAGTGGATTGGCATTCTCCGCCATTCATTTTCACTGGGGACTCCCAGAGAGGACATTGACTTACATTACTTCCAGCACTGCATGGTACTCCAGAAATAACAGGAGAGGCACCAAGAGACATTCAGAACTAATACATTGAATCTAGAAGGAAGCGGAGATCGAAGTAATCCTTAAATAAATTATGGATATCATTACTAGTGCTACAATTAGTCCAGCGAGGAGCATGATCATCATTCACACTGACAGTGATTAGTAACTGGAGGAGCCCTATTGGGAGATAGCTGGTGAGGAGAGAGGGTGGGGGGACTTATTACAGTACTCATACTTACAGTACTCATTAATATGGTATGGTACTGTACTGCTGCACAGGCCAGGGTTGGGTAGAGGGTTATACTACAAAGCAGGATCAAGGAGTTAGCCTGCTAACTTGCTTAAATATGATGGAAATACATTTTTGGAAAGATAAGCTTGAAATGGGCATGGTCTGCTTAACTCAACAACCAAAAACTCATATCTAAGTTTAGCTCCATGAACAAGAAAATAACTAGCTGTTTCTGCTTGTTTATCAAAGTTAGCTGGCTTACTCATTGATACTCATTTGTGGTATACCCCTCCAGCCAATAGGGGTTGTAAGTCACATCGGGGTAGGCTCAGTTAAGCTGTTTATCCGGGAGTCGATGTAAAGATTGGATGACTCATATACGGGTACGTCTGGAGGCAGCTGCTTATGACTGGTGTGATTGTTTAAAATCACAATGTAGGACGTAGGATGAAGGAGAGAGTCTCAAGCACCCTTTTTATATCCCAGCCTGCCTTTCAGAAACAGACTTCAGGAAAGCAGAAAGTAGCTTGTGGGCAAATCAATGTGCAACTCTTCCTCCTCCTGCATCATTAGCACACAACGCCAGCCAGCCTCATTGCTATTCTACAGCCCTCCTCTGGTATCATTTGATTAAAAAGGAATTTGACTTCCAGAGTGGCTTCCTAAAGCAGATGTGGCTTTTAGATGGAGGATGGAAGCCTGGCAACCTACGGCAGCGCCAAACCTGGGAGCGATTTCCACCGCAACACCCGCAGCTAAGTCTGACACTGTCTGTGCACCCCCTCTCACTGACACAGAGGGCTGTGGGAAACAAAGCCGATTTGCACCTCCTCCGCCAAGAGTCTGTCTGTGGATGAATTTGCTCGCTTTCCGCATGGCTGGCCAGTCAAACCACACACACACCTGTGTAAAACAGGCACCGTGTCAACGGCGGAGCTCAGAGCCCAAGAAACTCGGTACTCACTGCCAGTGTCAGCTAACGGGAGGATGACGAGGAGCCAAATACATAACCACACTCTCAGAATAATCATATTACAGGGAGAGAGAGAGGCCGTTTTCACTTCACCTTGAGAGAGTGGCTGTAGTCAATGACACTGGCAGCTCTGCTCACTCTGTGTAACTGTAACAAGGAAGGGGGGGGGGGGGGGTGAACAGGCAAAGAGGTGTGGCTGTGGCAGATAAACTAACAAAGGTCATTTACTCAACCCTAAATCAACACAGCCAAGGTCTCTATAGCTTCAAGCCTGGACATAGCACGTTCATTTGCCCATCCCTCATAGTGACGGGGAGAATCCATGGCGGCAGCATTGCTCAATGACATTTCTCCACACAGTGTTGAGCCAGAGAGAGAGGCCCAGGGAGCAGTGTGTGATAGGGGCCGTGGTGAGGCCAGACTGTTGGCTAGGATTAGCTCCATTATCAGGTGACAGGGTACACACTGTATGACATGTACCAGTGTTTCCCCTATAGCATTAATCAGGCAAGGTGGGTGCCTCTCCTTGACCTGCTCTGTAGACCCCTGACTAAAATAAATGTAGTTTCAGTTGGAAAGTTCAAAAGCAGCATGTGGGTAAGGGGGTATTTTCACTCCACTTGGCTTTTCCCATTAGCATCAACTCTAATCAGAAAGTTCCAGAAATAGGGTGTCTCCCTAAAATGTGGCCTGCCTCAGAAAGGGGAACAGTTTGGGGAACCATAACACCCCAAGCAGCAAAGGGATTAAAAGTTTGGCATGAGATAGTGAATTGAATAAATTACAACGTGTTAATCGAGTGTGCCGCCATATAATTGGAGTCCTACCAATCAAAAAGAGCCAATTTTCCACATGACTGACTACCAATGTGAGACTCACTAGTCAATGATCATTGGCACGCTCCACAGCCACAGAAGAAGAGCCCCTCTAGAGAAGAGAAAGAAGCCTCAGAAGTTACCGACGTCACTCAACGCCACGTTGCGGCGGATGCTGAAAGGCAGGTGATCTTGGTCTGGGAGAATCGTCAATAGGTAGCAAACTACTCTGATGTCCTTAAAAAGACCAAGCGCCACTGTCTACAGAGGCACAGTGGCTTACAATGGGGACTGACTGGGTTCCCTGTGTATAAATCGCGCTAGAGACGACACCACAAAAACAGCAGCACGAGGCAGTGATCCAGAGTCAGTGGGAGAGACGTTTGACACGGTACAGGATCACGCAGCTTGAGCCATGGTAATACCTTGGAAGTTCATTCTCTGGTATCTTTTTAGCTTTAGTTGTGTACCAAGGCCAGACATGGGATCTCAGAGAGGCACACAGCTGTTTACACAGCTGTTTACACGTGCGTGTGTGTGTGTGTGTGTGTGTGTGTGTGTGTGTGTGTGTCCATCCATGTCTGGCACAGATGCAATTAGACAATGGCAATCCAAAGCCTCTTCATGCATGGCACCCGTCAGAGTAAAAGGATTATACTTCAGAGGAGACAGGGGGTTTTCAAAGCCAAGCGTTTCTCTTTTGTCTATTGAATTAGAGGCCAGCCAGTGGCCTTAGCATAGTGGGAGAGGAGAGAGTGGAAAGGAGTTTGGCAAGGAGGCCCTGTACCGCCTCTCCAATTTGCCATCACTCACTTCCTGCATCCCAAACAGCACACTAAACCTTAAATAGTGCTCTACTTTTGAACAAAGCCCTGTGGGCCCTGGGGGTCCTGGCCAGAAACAGTGCACTATATAGGGAATAGGGTGATCTTTAGGACACAGTCACTCTCTTCAGTTACAGATACAGGAAGAGAGGTGATTGGGTGGGAAAGTGAGTTCCACTCACCCACCTCCAACCCCACTTTAATTTACAAAAGTGTCCCCAGTTTTCGTTGCCTAGCTTCAGACTACACGGTCAAATTTCCCCCCGGGAGAACGTGAGAGGAGAGCTGGGGCAGGGGAGCGGAGAGGCCTCTCCATCCAGTGATACGCCTGCCCAAATCTATCCCAAGGGAGTGGTGGTGACATCACTGGAGAGAGGGAGCGAGGGAAGAGGTCAAGTGGAGATTAACGAGGGCAGCTGCTGGCTTTTCAACACGTCTGGGGCTTGCGAGCAAGGGATCGGCGACTGACTGAAGCTGAGTGGGGTCTGACGCGGGAGAGACGAGAGAGCATAGAGAGAAAGAAAAAGAGAGAGAGGGATAGAAAGCACACCAGAGGTTTCAGGGGGTCCCACCAGATTCAGTCGTAGAGGGATCCTTTCACCCTGGGTAACTGGTCCCAGAGAGAGAGAGGGAAGGAAGAGGGAGAGAGAGAGAGAGAGATGTGCAGGCTGGATAAAGGAGGGGCTGTGTGGAACAGGAGCCCCTTGCTTGTGGCCCTCTGTATCAGCTGAGCCATCAGTCAGGCCTCTTCAGCACCTGTCCCCCTCTCCCTTCCTGAGCCTGTCAGACACTGCTATTCCACTAATGACAGACAAATAACCCCACACTGCCCTGTGGTGGACAGATGGAGGGAGGGGAAAGAGGGGATAGCGACCGAGTGGAATGAAGGAGAGAAAGAGAGGAAACAGAGAGAACAGGGTAGAAAAGGAGGGACGAGGAAGAGAGCAATTTATTAGAGGTTTCGCGACTGTCTATCCTTCAAACTAGAGAGGGTATGAACGTCAATAACTTCCTCTTACCCATGTCTGTGGGATCCCCGGGAGCGACCAGAGTAGTACGAGTACCCTGAGTAGGTGGACTCCGTGTCCATGGCGACGAGGTCCTTCCTCCCGGGCAATTGGCCAAGGGCCTCACGGAGGTTGCTGGGCTTTGCCGCAGGCAGACACAGCGGGAGCTTGTGGGCAGTCTTGTCCGGTGGGAGGCGGAGCTCGCTCAGGAGATTGGCAGAGGCTGCAAGCTGTCGGGTGTCAATCTTGAAAGCAACCCTGGGGATTCCCGACTAGGAAACATCAACCTGGGGAGGAGACAGAGACAGCCAGGTCTGGTCAGAGGACAGAAGTGGTGGTCTGCTATAGCCCAGTTGATACTGAAAGACAAGAATGTGTGTTGCAGATAGATCTGGACAGCTGGGATCTCTGCACATAGCTTCCACTTCACCTTTTTCTCTGGAATTAACATTCCAGGAGATAAATATGAGAAAAACACAACCGCTTCACTAAAGCAGCATTTGACATTCCCATTAGGCAGGATGGGGAAATCATTATTTTAATGAAGATTGTGTGGGAGGGATCGCATACACACACACCAATTGAAGCTTGACACAGGAGAGATTTGAAACCATTGGACTAGTTTCTGTTGATTCTAATATAAAGGTAAATTGTGAAAGGCTCTTCTTACGTCTAACCTCCTTGACAACCCAAACCTACAGTAGTTCACAGAGAGTGTAAGCACTAAGCACACCCACAAACAACAGAACAGCAGCAGACCTAGCTATGAATCCCTCCCTCAACGAAATAAATCTTTCCACAGACAGACTGGCCTATGAGAAGAGAGATTGAATTGGAATGTTGTGCAGAGCATGCAGGTCTACGTCTGGAGCTTCAACAAAACAATGGTCGGATGCAGAGCAACAAACCCATTTCCCTCGCCGACCCCGGTCTCACCCCCCCGCCATCTCCAGAGGGAAATCTGGCAGTGACCAGCTCCAGCAGCGAGGCCCCTCTCTCCCAGCATTCCACTAGCGTGACATCATCACACAGACAAAGTGCTCCAGGTAAAACAGTGTTTGGTTATCACATTATTAAACCAAGAAGCTTTCAGAGGGGAATTGAGACAACCAGCCAACAACACACAAACAGATACCGTAAAATATCCAATTTAGCTTTAGGCCTATATTCTGTGTTTTAGTCTCTAATCTTGGAAACATTCTTTCCCAAGAGGATCAATCTCCCAGAAAAATGCTAAAGGCTGTGTGGATGCAGAGGAGGGCCGTAACTTAAACATCAAGCCGATTTCAATATCAAAGGGAGAATTTTTGTATTTTTTTTTTTACTCCCCACTAATTCCATACCATTAGTTCTACTCCTAGACCCGGCTAAAGACTTTACAGCATTCTCTAGGAGACGCAGGTCTGATAAGAGCGTTTATTGGGTGCCCTTGATTTGACTACATGTACAGGAGGATATGATGTAAGAGTTGTTCTTAAATGACCGAAGGGAAGAGGGAACAGAAGTGAAAAGGGCAGAAACAGACGTAGTGAAACAACAGGGATTACGATTAGGCACATGGCTGAGTAACAACGCCTGGGGAAACAGAGAGAGCCATGTGAGCAGGGAGAGCTGGGGACAGACGCGCGCGCACGCACACACACACACACACACACACGCACGCACACGCACGCACACGCACACACACACACACACACGACAGGTAAACCATCGAGAAGGTAGACAGAGAGCCTCTAACAGCTGGAGGTAACGGGACAGGAAGGTGAACGGAGCACGCTACATAAAGTCACACGCATCAATGCAATATGGCAGAAGAGCTGATAAGCCAAGCTTGCAACGTACACTTCTCAACAGCGCCAGCATCATTCATCGTACAACACTAAAAGATTCCATTTTGACCTAGAACCATCCAATCACATTTAAAGAAGAATTCAATGAAAATGTAGCATTTCAGAAAGGAACGTTGACAAAGTGATAACATATGTTGTATTGTAACACAGGTGATAAATAATGTATACAGCACAGGAGGCTGGTGGCACCTTATTTGGGGCGGACAGGCTGGTGCTAGCGATTGGAGCAGAATCAGTGGAATCGTATCAAAAACATGGTTTCCAGGTGTTTGATGCCATTCCATTTGCCCCATTCTGGACATTATAATGAGCCGCCCTACTCTGGTATACAGCTGGCTTGTATTGGGCCAAAATCCCTAGTGAAATCTTCAATGTAAACAAGGATCTGAAGGAGAGAGGTTAAAGTGAACATTGTTGAATTTACGAACATATCCCAGAAACGAGCACACTCACTGGAGTGTACACTTAAAGCATGCCAACTCCCATGACCCCTTGCAGCAGAGGAAATCCACTCTAACTGACCCAGATCTGTTGTGAAATTAACCAGAGTGCTACAGTCACCACTCTCCGTCTCCTCCACAGTCACCACTCTCCGTCTCCTCCACAGTCACCACTCTCCTCCACAGTCACCACTCTCCGTCTCCTCCACAGTCACCACTCTCCTCCACAGTCACCACTCTCCTCCACAGTCACCACTCTCCTCCACAGTCACCACTCTCCTCCACAGTCACCACTCTCCTCCACAGTCACCACTCTCCGTCTCCTCCACAGTCACCACTCTCCGTCTCCTCCACAGTCACCACTCTCCGTCTCCTCCACAGTCACCACTCTCCGTCTCCTCCACAGTCACCACTCTCCGTCTCCTCCACAGTCACCACTCTCCGTCTCCTCCACAGTCACCACTCTCCGTCTCCTCCACAGTCACCACTCTCCGTCTCCTCCACAGTCACCACTCTCCGTCTCCTCCACAGTCACCACTCTCCGTCTCCTCCACAGTCACATCCTGCTGTCCTGACGTGTTTGGAGTTAGCAGTATGCGTGCTCATTCAAACACTTTTGGACTATCACAAGTGTAACAGTTTTGCTTCTGTTCCTCTCCTCGCCCCTACCTGGGCTCGAACCAGGGACCCTCTGCACACCCTCTGCACACACCGACAACTGCCTCCCACAAAGCATTGTTACCTATGGCTCCATTACCTATGGCCACGGCCCTTGAAGAGCAAAGGAAACAACTACTTCAAGGTCTCAGAGCTAGTGATTGAAACGCTATTAGCACGCACCCCGCTAACTAGCTAGCCGGTTACACAAGCAAAGCGCACTTCTGCACACATTAAACATGTTGATTAACTACCGCAGCAGTCACAACTGAAGCCATGGGAAGTAGAGCGGGGCTCGAACTCTCCCTTGGGGCACTCTCTCTGTTTTCATAACCACATTTGTTCCAGTCGTTTCACTGAAAAGAACTGCTCATCCAAGATACTGCCCCGTGCCATCTTATCTGACACTTAGAAAGGAAAACTAGAGAAATACTAGAAACTAGTAGCACTTGGGGTGAATGTAAACAGTGACCCATATAGTTAGTGTGTGTGTGTGTGTGTGTGTGTGTGTGTGTGTGTGTGTGTGTGTGTGTGTGTGTGTGTGTGTGTGTTTGCACATGGGGATTGAGAAAGCTAGTTCTATCAAACAAAGTCTGGATATTTTGACAGCACTCTTGCTGACACACTTTTAAACGTCTGAATCATCGGAGGGAATACTGAACAACATGATGACAAACCTCTCTAAGGCTGTTTTATTCTACGGAAGAGCCAGCTGCCAGCTCAGTCAATGTGCCAGTTCGGCAATCAAAATAGTTCTGGTGCTGCTTTTAGACAGGTAGCACAATTCTGATCTTTATTTCACTAATTGACCAATCAGATCAGCACTGAAATATTTGATGTGATTGGTCAAAAGACCAGGCAGAAAAATCCAGACTCTGGCCAGGGTAAGGCAGAGCTACAGACACTCTGGCCAGAGTAAGGCAGGGCTACAGACACTCTGGCCAGAGTAAGGCAGGGCTACAGACACTCTGGCCAGAGTAAGGCAGGGCTACAGACACTCTGGCCAGAGTAAGGCAGGGCTACAGACACTCTGGCCAGAGTAAAGCAGGGCTACAGACACTCTGGCCAGAGTAAAGCAGGGCTACAGACACTCTTGCCAGAGTAAGGCAGGGCTACAGACACTCTGGCCAGAGTAAGGCAGGGCTACAGACACTCTGGCCAGAGTAAGGCAGGGCTACAGACACTCTGGCCAGAGTAAGGCAGGGCTACAGACACTCTGGCCAGAGTAAGGCAGGGCTACAGACACTCTGGCCAGAGTAAGGCAGGGCTATAGACACTCTGGCCAGAGTAAGGCAGGGCTACAGACACTTTGGCCAGAGTAAGGCAGAGGGCCTGGGTTGAGGACTACAGACAGACTATAGACACTCCAACCAGGGTAAAGGTACTGCTACAGGAGCACAGACAGAGCCCAGACAGAGCCCAGACAGAGCCCAGACAGAGCCCAGACAGAGCCCAGACAGAGCCCAGACAGAGCCCAGACAGAGCAAATAAGGCTGGTTCTGCAGAGAGCATCACAGAGGCATTTCCATCTCCCGTGCTAATCCTTTTAAGAATGAGGGATGAAAGGGATTAACAGGGTGAAAAAGATGGGGTCGAGGTCCCTGCCAGGATGGGGGTCAGAGAGAGAATACCACAATCACCTGGCCAGTCACCACCTGCCCAAAAGCCCAGCTAAGCTGCTTTGTCAACGAATTTGGCCAAACTGGGTTTCAATTGAAGATGTTGGTGACTGAAGGCAGCTTTAAGGGCTGTCTTCAACAGATCTATAAGGGAAACACTAATCTGGTCCCTGGTCTTTACTTAGAGTGGTGCCAGTGGCCGTGCAGCACTAAAGCTGAAGACACTGTGCCCCCCCCCCCCACACACACACACTACTTAGGGAAGCCGTCAGGTTATCCGCGGCAGCCGAAGCCAGCAGCGTTTGCCTGCCTCTGATTTGGTCTACGGCGGGACAAGCTGGCGTTTGCCTGCCAATGAGAGCCTCCTTGTTAATCTTCCTCCATTCAGCCGCTCTCTTCCTGTTTACACTGGATAAACATCCTCTCACTATGAAGGACCACACCCTCAGAGAGCCAAGGGAGACAGAGGCATGAGGACTGGTCTGCAAGGTAGAGACACACACAGGTGTGACTCTGGGATTCATGCTTGAGGAACTGCGGGAGTGTAAATACCCTTGAGTGAAACGCACAAGATGACAAACATGCGGTAGCACAACATCAGAGCAAAGAAACAAGAAAACAACCATCTAACCAGTCAGCTCACTAACAAAGCCGCATCAAGTGCCTGCTAACCAAATCCAAACCCAGACAGACCCTCAAGCCCCCCCCCCCCCCCCCCGGCACATCCTTCCTCCTCCAGAGCAGGCTGTCGTAACGGTCTGGTGATAACAGAGCAAACAAAACGACAACAGAACAACGCAGGAACGGTGACGTCCTGTAGCTCATTCTTTGTGAAAAAAATAATAAATTATTGCCTTTTTCATCCTTACGGTAAAAGGTAGTTTGTTCATTCATGGTTTCCACAGCGACAGTGAGTCCACAGATTGGTCTTGTAATTCCAACCAAGCTTCCGGCGCCAAAGACGGTAATCTAATCCCACTGTATATGACAGCCTAATTTACAGATCCTTCACTACTCACAGCCTTTAATAGGAGATGGGACTCTCTCCCAAACTGGGGAAGAGAAACTAGACTACTGTACTTTCCCAAAAAGACATCTTAATTCTCTCTAGTGACCGAGTCTAAGCACAAAGCTCTGCCAACCGGGGAAGGTATTCAGGAACAAAGGGGAGCCCTGACTGAAGCCGTCTCCTGCTAGCCTGTGACCAGGAAGTACAGCTGTGCGGTGTGCCTGACAGAGCCCCTCCCACACCTCACCACAACATAAGCAAAGGGCCTATTAAAAGCTCATCATCATTACCAGCCAATGATATGTCCGACCTTCATTAGCCAAAGATAGTCTCTAACCCATCTCCTCTGACAGAGTGAATAGGACAGTCGTTGCACTGGCCTGGTATTCCAGCTAGGCCATACGTATCAGAGGCAAACAGCTGTTGTGGTGGTGCGGATGTGAGGAACTAAGACCTTTTAGCTGAGACACAGAGAGGAGCGTTCAAATCACTGGAGGACAAAAGGACAACACTGACATTTGTCCAAGCAGCTCCCAACGAGACACGCCCTTCCTGTCCTGTTTGTGTTTTTCCCACATGAAACAATATTAATTGAGTATGCATGTACATATGCATACCGGTACACACACATCCCCTCATACTTCTCACTGTAAAATCTACTTGGACTCTATTAACTACAAGCTAACACAAGCGTAACGAAAGACAAGCTGAACACGGGAGAGACTTATTCAGTTAAAAGGTAACAACGTGATTCATCTGAGACGCCGGAGGGGAGTCGACCGAGGGATGAAACACGAGTCAGCGACTAAATGTGTTCTTTGGAATCACATGGTCATCGAGATGCTGTCCATGGAGCGTATGAACCCATTAATTGCATCAACATTCCAGAATGTCCCCCTCTCCCCCGGCCATTCATTAGTGTCAGAGATGCAGAGAAACAAATCGCAAAAAATGAAACCCTATTCCCTTTAGAGTGCACTACCTTTGACCAGGACACATACGGCTCTGGTCAAACGTAGTGGGCTATATAGGGAATACAGCATCCTATGTGCCCTGGTCAAAAGTATTGCACTATAAAGGGAAGAGGGTGCCATTTGGGACTCACAAGAGAGGCAGACACCACAGGTTATTAAGGCGGAGTTTAGACAGGCTGCTCTATTCTGATCTTTTTTCTTCACTAATTGGTCTTTCGACCAATCAGACCAGCTCTGAAAAAGATCTCATGTGAAACGAACTGATGCGATTGGTCAAAATACCAATTAGTCTGGTAAAAAAAATATCCTAATTGGGCTTCCTGTCTAAACACAGCCTTAGAGCCAAGAGAGACAGCTCTCATAGTACATGAGGAGCATAATAATTAAGCTGTGATTTCTCTATTCAAAATGATAAACTCAAAAACAGGAGGAGGCACTGTGTAATAAATACCTTGTTTCCAAGGTGTAGCCTGTTACTGTAATGTTGCAGCAGTGTTACAGTCCGTGTTGCAGCACTTTGGCTTCCAAACATACCGGATTAATGGATTAAAATAAGATAAGATGAAGAACCCCCTTCTTGCTGTTGTATGTACTTTGAATGTTGCACATTATCTAAGATTACGGCAAAAAGATGTCCTCTTGGACTTTTTCCAGGATGCAGCTCTGTCTCTCTGTACTTCTGTAGCAGAGCTGAGGCACTTGATTGGTGACTACTCCTTCCACCTGGTTTGCCGTCACATCTCTCTTGATCGCCGACACAAAGACCACAATGCTACACCTAAAGCTCTCACAGGGGCAGCATCCCTCCCCATCCATGTTGACGATCACTCACACGCTGTCACTCACACGAGGAGCTTATGACAGTTATCATGTCATCGGCTTTCAAATATTATCTTTGCCGACGCGAAGAGACGCACAAACGGAAACCATTTAGCCTACCAGAATGGAGAGCGCTGCAGGAGGATGACTTGTTCAAATCCCACAAGGAAACGACCTATAAATCACACTTCTCTGATGTTAGGCTCGGTGTTCAGATAAAATATATGATAATGGATCTGTGAATTATTCATGGTCAGACAGGAAGATATATCCATCTTCACAAGTGAGTGTGTTTCTCTTGTCTGAGACAAGTCAGTCATGTTTCACAACACAAAGGGAGTTTCATTGTTCAGTGTTTCCTAAGCACTACCACCAACCAACCATCCTGGTTCTTACTGCAACTAGGGGTGGGGGAGTCGAGACTGCTAGTCTGTACAATGCTCATAGCCGTGGAGTTTCAATAGAGCTGTATATTGGAGTCAACTCTATACTGAACATCTAGAGAATTTAGGTAGGTTAGCTACATCTTATTGGCACAGTCTGCAAATGATTAAACACTGAGAAAAATTGTGGGTTTGTTTATTCAACACAGATATACCATCTACTGTGGTTTGTCATGGTCTGTTCAGCTGAATTACCATACCGGTCTGTTGTATGTTTTGGGATTTTCAGGTCTGGGTGACACTCGTTGGCACTACTATGTAACATATTCCAAGTTCCGCATAGTTTAGAAGGCCCAAATGAAATGTTAGATTATTATGAATCTATTCATTTATACAACACAGTCTTGAACAATGTTTCAACAAAATCCTACCTCATTGGCGAGAAGTTCTTAAAATGGCCAGACTACATTCAGAATACAAAACACAGACAGTCCAGAAGGTTCAGGTAGCACTTTACATTACATTGTTACACCTTCACTACAGCCTGGCTAACACCAAGCATGTGGTGAAGGCAAATCATGGGAATTCTACCAAATTTATTCGGTACTCTTAACAAATGCAAAGTGCTAGTTTTCGGATTGGACTGTCATTTTCATACAACAGCATATTCAGACTGTAGTAGAGCTATACAGCTGTTTCTCTGCCCGATCCTACCTGTAAACCCAAATGGCAGACTTCCATAGGAAACTCCCTGGTCTCTGCAAGGCCTCCCGAGCCCTGCCCAGACAGTTGGTTCAACAACCAGCATATTCACAAACACTAAGGAGCAATGTTTAAGGAGAACGGTCTATGATATGAAACTGTCTGCACGAGCGTGAATGATATCAATGAGCCATTGTGCAACATTGTTTCTGGAGGCGCAACGCTGTCGCTGATGGTAACAAGGTGGCCAGACTGAACTACAAACGAATTCGGTCAACCGTGTGCAGAAAGTGGTTCAAAGTTAAGTCTGAAAGTGTGTTTGAGACTTTTGAGTTATGTTATTATTGAATCAATTGAATTGAAAAACAAGCGATTGTTGTCATTCTAGGTGTAACGCTTTAGAAAACATTAACTCCTGCTTTACATGACTTTCAAGGGTTAACTTTACACCCTACGTTGGCTGACTGCAGTCCTTTAGATTGAGGGAATTCTAAATCACCTTTTCTCTCCACATGTAGCCTACAGCTCATGTAGCGTATTAGAAAACACAAACGGTTACTCGTAGGTTGTACTGTTGTAATACAATGTAGGCCTGCCTACCTGTAAAAAAAAATAACATTTCCACCGAAGAAAAATAATTAGTAGTGTAGCTTACATCAAGCAGGAACAAGCCAACCAAACTCCCAATTTACATCGGGCTCAATCGCACTCATAAAATACACGAACAACTCCTCAACGTGGGATGCAGACGTTGGAATTCTGACTGTTTCGAGCAGGGCTACTCACCTTCACTGGAGGTAAACCATTCCAAGATGAGATTTCATCCAGAAATGTAAATTGCATATTTCTCCCTTCAAGCACACGGTACAGTCGGGAACCAGCCCGGGTTCAAGCCGTTGTACAGGGGGCAGCACTTACATGACGAGAGAAAAGGAAATGTGTAGTGCGACAATGGTGCGCTAGGGGGGAATGGTGATGACTGTGAACTGTCAAGTGATTACAGTAGGCTGTACAATGCAAATATAGTCAAATAGGATAAAACCGCGGCACCAAATGACTGGCAAAATCTTCTTCACTTGTCTGACAAGTAGGCTACAGGTGTTTGCAATTCATTTCTGAGTCAGAGTCCAGTTCACATCCACATTTCAAACCTTCAGTGAGTGTCAGGAACACCCGCAGCTCGGCTCTGTTAGGTGGATTTGTCACAAGTGGCTGAAGTGGGAAAAGTGACAGGAGAGTGCAAATAGCTTAGGGTTTGGTGCCATAGAAACCAGGCAAAGTAAAACAATATGTTGACCTCAGGTCTCCCCACTGGAAGCCCGAGGTAGGGGGAGCGGGGGGATCTATCAGATAGCCCACCTCTAACTTTGTACAATTAGTTGTGCAATTTAGTTTGTGTGTTTCTTGTTTAAAGTGCAATAGTGTAATAATCAGGGTCTCTTCTTTAGAAGTGTGTTATTCTATTTGTGTATTTGAGTGATATAGGATTTGTGCAATTTAGTTTTATTTGTGTTTTTTTGTTAGCAAATGGGTAATAGTGTAATAATTCTCTTTTTTTACTTGTATTTATATACTGCAATATGTTTCTGTTTGTCTTTGTTACTTTTTTTTATATTTATGAGTCTTATTTTTGTATATATATTTATTTAGTTTTAAATGTTATGATTATTTATTTGTGTTGTTCCAAATGTCAATAAAAATGACAGTTAGTGCAGAATGGTGCTTTTTTTTTGTGGGGGGGCGCTGAAGGGGGGGTTGGCCCAGGGAGTCATGCAAGCTAGAACCACCACTGCTTTTAAGTCATATATGCACTTAGCCTAACTGTAATTTATTCATCTGAATATGAACATTCAAATCAAATTTTATTGGTCACATTCACATGGTTAGCAGATATTAATTGCCAGTGTAGCGAAATGCTTGTGCGTCTAGTTCCGACAGTGCAGCAATATCTAAAAAGTAACATCTAACAATTCCACAACAGATAGCTAATACTCACAAATGTAAGTAAATTAATGGAATAAGAATATATAAATATATGGATGAGCAATGACAGAGCGGTATAGTTGTGCAATTTAGTTTGTAGATAGTATAGAAGACAGTATATAAATATGAGATGAGTAATGCAAGATATGTAAACATTAAAGTGGCATTATTAAAGTGACTAGTGTTCCATTTATTAAAGTGGCCAATGATTTCAAGTCTGAAAGTAGGCAGCAGCCTCTCTGTGCTAGTGATGGCTGTTTCATAGTCTGATGGCCTTGAGATTAGAAGCTGTTTTTCAGTCTCTCAGTCCCAGCTTTGATGCACCTGTACTGACCTCGCCTTCTGGATGGTAGCGGGGTGAACAGGCAGTGGCTGTTGTCCTTAATGATCTTTTTGGCCTTCCTGGGACATAGGATGCTGTAGGTGTCCTGGAGGGCAGGTAGTTTGCCCCCGGTGATGCGTTGTGCAGACCGCGCCACCCTCTGGAGAGCCCTGTGGTTGTGGGCGGTGCATTCACCAGGCTTATCCCATTATATAGATTCTAGAATAATGAAATGTATCCTGTAATATAAAGTGCCATCCTCTTGCTTAAGTACCATCATGGTTTATCTCATTGCAACATGAACAAAGCAGATGAGTGATTAGCATCCTGTTTTATCAGTGCAGTCCATCGGACCTTAGAGAGATATTGCAGGGTGTAATGAATACTCAAGTTGTAGATTCACGAGCAGTGCGCAACGTGTTTATTTTGCCTTCGCAGAAGGCAGGAATCGTGGTCACGGGCAGGCAATGGTCATACACAGGTAGGCAAACAGGCAGGTGAATCAAAACTAGGACTGAAGGCTATAACTGGTTCTCACAAACAAGCTAGGAAAAGGCTTAGTAGAGTCAAAATGAACAATAGCTCACAAAGGCACAAACAGAATGAACTGAACTAAATAAGGAGCTGATGAGACCAGGTGAGTAACTAACACAGGTGAAATCAATGAACAAAAATGAAAGACAGGGCTACGTTCAAGAACACAAAGAAACAGAACACAAGGTTGACTCAGAAAATAAATACAGAACCTTACACAGGGTGCTTGGTTCCAGTCAGTCAAAGACAACAAAGAGCTCAGTGAAGCTTTAGCACTGGCTCTTAAAGGTGGAATGTAAATAATGTTTTGTTTTTTTCCCCCTCAGACCTCCAGAGCCTCTATGCCAGTCGAGGTCAGATGATGTCAATGATGTGTCAGTCTGCAAAATACCCTCAGAGCACCTCATTGGCAAGGAGTCTGCTCTGAAGACCAATCGATTCTCAACTGTTTCCCCTCTCCCCCACCCAGACGCGTGGAACAGGAAATACTAGGAACTGTTCCAAATGGGTTTAGTGTGTTATTCATTTATAATACAAATATTTTAAAACATCTAACACAACAAAGCTGCTGAGCAGGGAGATGACATCATGTGATGACAGCATGTGTATTTTGGCCTCTTCAGCCCCCCCACCTCCAAAAATACCTCCTCCCCTCAGCAGAGAATAAAGGTCATGACCAGGACATGACCCCCTGACCCTTCATTTCTGTCCCTCCCCACTGAGGGCCATGCAAACACAGAGGCTGGGGAAAGGAGGTTTAACTGACAAGTACATAATGTCATTCTAAGGTTCAATGAATGGTGAGGTTGATAAAAGTGGATCATCAGGGTTATTTACATGTATGTTGACAGAAACATGAGGTGAAAACAAGAAGGCATAAGACTACCAATAGGCTCCTAAAACTCACTCATCACACAGTTACATCATTTAGCAGACAGTCTTATCCAGAGCAATGTACAGGAGAAATCATGGTTAAGTGCCCTGCTCAAGAGTACAGACAGATTTTTCACCTAGTTGGTTCTGGGATTTAAACCAGCGACCTATCAGTTATTGGACCAAAGATCGTAACCACTAGGCTACCTGCCGCATATTAGTCAAGGTCAATCCCTGAGACCATATGACATGTTTGGTCAATAGCCTGGACACCTCATTATAACAGAACATTAAATTGAGCATTGGGTTTTCTCAGATTTTAAGGTTAGTGCGCCCCGCTCTGGCCATATAAGAGTAGTACAGTTTCATTACAGTATAACGTGCAGCACTGCACAAGCTGTTGTGCTATTGTGAATTGCCATTGGGATACCGAGACCACGTTATGTTGTTGTTTTTCAAATATATTGGGGTTTGAGATAATGTTTTCGTTTTATGCCGGCAAGGATGGATAAATAACATGACCTTTACAATTGAATAGTTTGTTTTACTTTAGTTTTACACTGATAATCAACATATTTTTTGTGTCATATTTTGCAATGTTTTTGAATTTAAAAAAATAATCCTACAGACCATCTTCAGCTAATTCGAAACACTGGCTAACAGCAACAAGAACAAGCTATATTGGCTATTTATTATCATTGCAAGTTTGCAAAACAACATTTTCTTGATGTTCTCAAGTAAGCATTACTTCATTAAATAGGACAGCACAAGTTGACAAAAGAGACCCGTCCCCTCACCAATCAATCATTTTGAGTGAAAGCAGTGAATCTGATTAGACAGTTCTATGGGTGTGCGAGGCAAGCTCTCACATTTAACTAGGCACGCGTGTGGTGTGAGTCACAGCACTCACTATCAGATTTTGCTTTTATTCATGAAGGTAAGCGTCGCGTGCAGATGGTCTCTATTGAGCATGCAAGGTGGGCCCATGAGATCATTAAATTTAGTGTCCGGAAGATGGATGGATCACTCCCCGAAGACACACAGTTTATGAGTTTAGGGATTTTGGTAAAAAGAAAAAAGAGAAATTAAAGCATGTAAAATGAAGACGAAGTGAAAAGAGATGCAGCTTATGAGACCACACACACACACACACACAAACACACATCAACAAGGATGTTATTTGGGCTGACTTGGATTCTCCAAATCGTCTTTTACCTAAATGAGATATTCTCACTGCAATGTCATTCAGTGTGTGTGACAAATTATTTGTATTTGCGTATTTTGAATTTAGTTTGCCTGCTGAACCATCAAAACGTGAAAAATGGTTGTGCTCCTTTTTTATTGGTCTGTGCATGTGTGCGGGCAAGAGCAAGAAAATTTATAATGAGATACATCTATGCTTTTCAAGTTTTTTTCTCTCTCGTTTTTCGATCCTCCATGTCATTTTAGATTGAACATTTCACATTTATATTTCAAAGGCCTCAGATGCACCACCAGGACTGAAAAAGCTTTATTCGTGGTCAGAAATAATCAAAGTATTGTTTATCCTTTTCAAGCTGGAAACATCAAATACACAACAATTGGAAAACAAATCGTAAACAAATTCAAAGCTCATGAATGTGGCATATTAACGTGCCAGATTGGGACGTGTAGTATTGGATAATGTATGCATTGCACACACACCTTATGACATGTCCACTGTACAGATGGTAGGAGCGTGAGTCTGAATGACAGCGGGACCATCCAGGGCTGCTGACGCATTGTGAGGTCCGCGACGCCTTCAATACCCAGAGTTAATGAGAACAGACTGACTCGCTTTTTTTTCACCCTCCCCGTTTCCATTCATCTCTTCCCGTGTCTCTCCTCCTCCTCTCCTCTTCGCCTCTCTGCCCGTTTCCATCTGTTTGGAGACAAAGGGCCACGAGCCAGCTCGAGCCCTGGGACCCTGCTGGTGAAGTGCGCAGGGATAATGCGTCCCATCCCGTGGGTCGCATTTCAACACATGGACCTGCCTTTGTCCTGCTGTGTGCTGCTCGCTGCTTAAAAGGACCCACACACACTTCACAACACACACCTCTGATGGGGATGGTCGAGAAGAGGAAAGGAGGAAGCAGGAGTGGAGGTGGAGGATGGGGGGAGGGGGGGTGCATTGAACATTGATAATTGTTACAATATCCAGAGTGGAGAGAAAAAAGGTAAAGGATAAAAAAAACAGAGGTACAAAACCCTCAAATGCTGTTCCTCTATTCCTCACACAGGGAACATATGGCTGTTTGTTGTCATATTTTTTTGTCCCTAGCAAATTCACACAAAGCTATCAAGCCCCTTAGAATGAAAGAATGTGTGTGTCTTCTACTCCAGGCTTTAAAGGAGTCTACCTGAATGATGAACGGGAGAGGACGGCCAAATGTTGATAATGGTCATAGTCATCCCAGGCCGTCTGCACACTTCCTGACATATGGTCACTTGTAGGCCTCCGCCATGACATAATCCACGGTGAAAAGGGGGAAGCAATAGGGCTCTTTCTCACACACAAACACATATGCACCGGTCACACTCGCAGTCTGTTCACTGCCCACAGCGGTTTGGGCCGTGGCTGTCTGTCTGCCTGTCTGTTGGGTTCTCCCCTCTCATGAGTTTGTAAAGAATAAATTGAAGGGGACCGATGGCGGTGCAACAGAACCTTTTGGGATGGGGAAGGGAACACAAATGGTCTTACAGTTTATGCAAGTACAGATGGACTGTCTACGTAATAAGCTTGAACAGGAGTCTGAGGCTAAGGTTGGCCAGAATGATGCTGGTTGGTTTACTATCTGGGGTTGAAGAGAATATATTCACTATGTGAAATATCTCTGTTGGGAGACTATGGCAATCTAAAGCATGTATAGTATGAAATACTCTCCATTGTACAAGGGCCAATCCAAATTGAACACAGTATGTTGAATTAAATACCATTTAGAGAATGTTAATGTTGCTAAAGAAACAACAAGAGGGATTCATTCAAGTAACTGTTTAATAGTCTACCAGCAATTGAATTAGTAATCCAAGGAAGGCTGGTTTATATGAGGTCAAATGTAGGAGAAAGCAATTAGAGAAATGATAAAGGGCCAATTGTATAAGAAGCTTTGACTGACTGACAGACAGACATACTGTATTCGAAGGACATCTTTCTGCAAGTATAGAGCCTTTCTGATTACAAGACTAGGAGAGACCTTGGACATGACAAAAACCCATTTCCCTCACTTCTCCTCAGATAAAGACATACGAAGCAAGGCCCCACCACCCCTTATTACAGCAGCCACCTGAGGATAGTGACAAGGACGTGGATGAGGAGGAGGAAGAAGAGGAGGAAGAGGAGGAGATGTTGGAGGAGGAAGTGAGGCATGATGGGAAGGGACCAGGCTGTTTTATTTCTCTGTCTCAAAGGTCCACGATCCCAGTATACAGTGTGGTGCTTTACGTCAAGTTGCCCATGTAAATGGCCTTTGGGAAGATTTAAATTGCATACTCCTGGCATCCTTTCTCCTCTTACCTCGTCTCCTTCTCAAAAGCCATTGGAGGAGAAGGTCTTCCAGAAGGAGATGAGAGAGGACGTTAGGAGGTATGGAATTGAGATCTTCCCTTTGACATTTCCCTTGGTTCCATAGATGCCCTGAGAGAGAGAGATCATAGGGTTTATGGGTCATCAGTACATGTGACACACCTGCTCTAAACCAATTTGGAGATGCCTCCAACCATTCATGAATGAGCCTATGCAGGTTATTAATGAGTCTGCCATGGTGTTGTAGGAGCCATTTTGGCCTTCTTATGTGCTCATTTCATGTGATGTGTATATGTTGTCTGTACAGGGATGTTGTTGTTTTGTACACTAGGGGCATTCTCACATTGGGGTTATGTGGTCACTGGTCACATGGTACAAAGGTAACCAGGAGGTGTTAACACAAGTGAGAGGAGAAAGGATAATGTTCTTACCATCAGAGGAAAATGCTTATGGAATACACTTCATATGTATTGGAACTCTGTAAAATGGGCAATAAATGTGAACAATAAATCAGAACATGACACAATCAAAGGGGGTATACCTATGAGTTCTCAATTGAATGTATGGACCACAGCTGGATCAATGAACTCCAATCCCAAAGCTCTGTTTTAACGTTAAGAAACAGTAATAATTCTCGCTTGCAATACATAACTTTCACATCAGGGAGAAATAATATTTCAAATACGCAGTTTAGAAAGTTGCACAGCCCCAGCCAAGGTAGGAAACTTCCTCCCCATTTATGCTCCATTGCAGACATTCGAAGCAGAAATTGGAGGGCTGGAAGTGTGGTCGGGTGCAAGTTTCCTAAACTGCATACAGTAAGTGTATATTTTGTAATTGAAAATTATTTCTAGCTTACATAAAAGTTTTGTTTAAAATGTTTCCGAAACTGTACAGCGTGCCAGTGGTATTCGCGTTTAGACAGAGCATTTAGGACGCGCTTGAGCGTCTGGACATGTTCGTCACAAGGCTGAAGTGGACGTCCGTCCAGTGGTTGGTTCAATGTAATGTAATAGAATTGGGGTAATGAATAAGGGCTAGGCCTACATGTAATTTCTCTGTTTTAGTTTATTGTGAATTAATAATCAGAAAACATCTCTAATCTTAAAGGTGTTCATAATGCAAGTAAATCATATAGCATCGAAATTATGTAAGGTGCCCACTGACTTGCACAAAATTCTCCATTCGTTTTCACCTCGTCACTGTTAATAATATTGACCAAAGAGATCCCCCCCCCCCCCGCTCACCTCAACGAATTATTCTCGTACAAATCGCCTAGGGGTTGTCAACATACATATTTAATGTTCATATCACAGATATTTATTTACTTTTGTATATTCCTTTATTCGTTTGTTTAGTACATATTATCCGATTTAAGCGCAAAAACACCATGTGTGACCTAACCTAAATAATGTAATTGCGCTAGCTTAAGCTAATGCATTGGCCTACATTATTAGACCACAATCCTTAGCAGAATTGATGGCAATACATCAGAAATAAATACAAAGATTTGGATCCTTGCTCATATTTGGCAATATTACATGAATGTGCTTGCTCGCTCATAAATTTCCATCTCTCCTCCATCCCCTCTCCCTCTCTCTTTCCCACGGGAGGTGCCAGACGGCCAGTAATTTGGTTGTCTTGGCTCGTCTGGAGTAACACCTGCCCCCTCTCTGGGGAGAGCGCCTTTCAGCCAGGAGCTAGCGAGGAGCAGCACAGAATACATGCACAGGAGAGAAAAAAATCACATATAGGCTATGCTCTCTTTGCTTGCTTGACCACTACCTACATCGTGTGTGTGTAAACAGTTTCAAAGCAGCGGGATATAGGCTCACACCGACGTCATTTAATAATACTGTATATGCCTATCATTCGAATTTGGAGGGGGGGGGGGGGGGGGGGTTTGGGGGGGATGAAAGATATAGAGGCCCGTCAATCAAGATAATTTCGGAAGTGTAATAGGCTAGGCTACCATCGTGCTTTTCCTCCAGGATGACAGCTGCTGTTTAAATATTAAAATCATTTTTTTTTTATCAAGGCCACTGCACTGTCCATTTCATTCATATTACTCCAATCATTATGCAAGGGATTTTCCCCCCTGAGCAACTGGCCGACTAATTTCAACATTGTGTGACTATTTTTGGAAAGGAGATTCCCAAGTAATTATTCTCAGTTTTAGTCTCAATAAAATGTCAATTAAAACAGAAAAGTCTCAATACCATGTATTTCTTTCCCTTTTTTAATCAAAAAACACCACCGGAAAATATAAAAAATGCGTTCCTTAAAAATCAGCTGTCACAATAACTCTACTACAAAATATCTGCATAAAGCAACAAGTACACAACCCTGAAGAGACAAAAAATCTTTGGATAGAAGATATGTTTTTCTTCGCTATAAAATTACTTATTATGTTTTTTGAGATACAAAGCAGAGACATATATATAAATAAACACCTCTAGCTTTTAAGGAAATAAAAACATTTAATAGAAATCAGAATATTTTGAAATGATTTTTGGTCACAGCAAAAGAGGTTTGCCTCTGAATTGTAAAGTGATATCAACACAAACGATGTCATTCAATTAGATTTTTGCTTTTTATATCCGGTTAGTCGAAGTGTATTGTTCAGTTTTGATTAACTTCCTTCCCCTTTACACTTAAGGGAACTAAACGAAGTTTGACGTTTTATGAGTTTACTTAACCCAACATGATTAAGTGCTTATCGTTGCCTGATAGACAATAGACATGACATGAATGAAAGTATATTACACTTAACGTACTAATTCAATAAAATAAAAAAAACGTATAATACAAAAACAGAAAGTGCCATTTGAAGAGCAACAACATAATTTTCGAAGTTCATCATCACAGCCTAAAATATACATGTATACAATGATACAAACAATGGACATGTATATAAAATACGTTTGTCTATTATAAACATAAATAAATAAGAGAACCTTCAATATTAACACATTTAAATAAATAATTCCATAAACTTAAATAACAATGATGAAGGTCACAATTGTACGCGTCATAAGTGGCACTAATGCATTAATGCATTTGAACTTGTTCTCCTTTATGGAAACATCAACTATGCTATGTCTATAAAGCAGCTATATCATTCCGTTTACATCCATCCTTTCGTTCATCTGGGTTACCCAGCCTCACCAAAACGCAATATCAAACAGGCATTTTCTTCAAAATCATGGATAAGTAGGCTGTAGGCTGCAGACTCCTCCCCCCCCCCCCCCCCTTCCTCCCCTCTCTTTTTTTGTACTTTCTGGCAACTTTCATGTATCCCCGATTTCATAAGTGACATGATGTCACCCATATTTCTTTCTGGTCCCTCCATTCTCCTTGTCCAATTCTCCCATTTGAAAATGTAACTCACTAATTTCAACTAGACATCCAGAACGTGATTGAGATAGGAGATATAGCATATTGCAAGTCTGAGGATCTCGATCTTGGAGAGTTTCTTGTCAGGGGGAAGGGTTGGCAGCAACTTTCTCAGTTCAGCGAAGGCCACATTGAACGCTTCCACGCGGATCCTCTCGCGCGTGGCGTGGGCCGAGCGGTACTTGGCCGTCGCACGTCTCCTCCGTCTCTTCTCCTCCCTGCTGAGGGTCGGTTGGGCCAGCGACCTCGTCTTCCCCTCCCCCTCCATCGGTTCGTCGGACAGGCACCCGACCTTGAGGTCGTTGAGCACCGACTCTGCGTCGGATTGTCCCCATCCGAGGTCGGAATCAGCTTGGTCTGGACTCAGCATCATTTTCAGTCTTTTCATATGTTTTTCAGTTCGTATCCAAAAAGAGCTGGAGAGAGAGATATTATTGATTAATTTAGTATAATGTTGTGAACGCAATAATACTTTTTCCTTCAATATTATGATTGGGAGTCGTTTTTGCATAGATGTCTTGCTATGACCTGTCACAGGGGGTAGATCATAGGCAGACCATAATCATAAAATTGATCATTTGAGATCAAGAGCCGAATATTTAGAAATGTGATAGTCTTAATGGAAATTGCAAAAGCAACAGACAGTGATGGGAATACTGTAAACTGTAATAGGTTTTTGTACTTCTATTTTTTCCAATGCATAATTTATTATACAATGATTTTTGTTATAGAGCATTAAATATTAAATATAGGCCATTTTCACTTATGTGTCAGTTCTTATGATTTGTTTTGCAGCAAACATAGCATTTTTCAGAATATTAAAGCAAATTGTGGTAAATATTGAGAGAAACCATGCTATTCAAATTAACATATTCCATATTCAAAGTCGTCCATCTGTCACAGTGAGATGAACACATCTGCTTGGCTTCGAGCAGTATGACTTGACAGGATGGAACAACATTGAAAGAAGGATACAATTGTTGACATCTGCTGGACATTGAATTGGGCCACACAAAATGTTGTTGTATCAACAATGCAATGGATAAATACGAGCTGTGTACTTTGTTGTAAATATGTAATACAGGCCTAATAAAGAAACGGTCAGTACCTCATAGACATGTTTTTTCTTTTTTCTTAGGCCTACTCGTTAATTGGACACTTACCTTGACAAACAGTTGAGAGACACAACTGTCTGATGATTCTTGATCGCTGTTGGAGTAAACTCCAACTCCAAATTAACTCTGTGCTTCCCTTTGTTTTTTTTCACAAACCATCTTATTTAGTCCAATTCATGACAGGAATTATAGCCTACTGTTGACAGCCTTATGCAATTAATTGCTTTTTACTTTTTGAGATTTTGAACAGTCGAATCAAACATAAAATGTTGTTTATCTCAGAACCATCTAATTTCAAGTTGTGGTATATCACTTCGTTGGGAAGATGATAGTATAGTTGATAGTATAGTTAACGATTATGTGGTAAATATTTCTGAAGATAAAAATCTTGTGCCTTGTGAACACCCAGCTGGAAACAATAGATTGTTGTGTCGATAAGATCTCGCTGAAAGTGCAGATATTTGTCCGTTCTTCTTGATGGAGATGACCGTGATAAGAAAGGCCCTTGTGCACCGTGTGCCAACAGTCAGTGCATTGAAAAGCCGAAAGATAATCCCTTCTTTTCCACTTCTGTGTTTTCCGAACGTTCTCGGGTCCAGCACGCGGCTTATATGAGAGATAAGATCCAAACGATCCCAACTAATAAAGGCTTACTTGAGAAACGGAGGGATGGAATATATTTGAGGAATGGTATTGTCTAACACCGCCCACTCCCTCTCACCTCCCTCTCTCTACTCACGCCCCTCAGCCCTCCAGTAGTCCCTCTGGGGATAGTGGGCAAAGAGGAACCAGAGATGAGTACGATAATGGATAATAAGGACTTTAAACATTTAGATTTTTTTTCTCCAGATTAATTCAAATTCTGAACTATACAATAAAAAGTAAAAATCTGCCTATTTTTAATTAAATGAATATATAAGCAAATCAACGGAAAAAAAATCGATTTTATTGAAACAACCAGTAAGGTTGGTTCACATTATAAAAGGTGATTTATTAGGCCAGTTATTTCACTTCGAGACTGAAACTAATTATTAGGCTATTAGGCCTTAAATAATTATAATACATTGAGGTTGAAACATGCTAAGAAAACGTGACGTTCAGAGCAAGAGGTTCTTCATTAGAAGTCTAACATGAATTCATAAAATCAATTTGTTGCTATTTGGTCCATATTTCCAACTCGGTTTTTATTTCGACAACTCAAGTCCGATTTCTGACCATTAGACTGTTATACTATGAAAGACAGGGCCACCTCTATTCCAGTCATAGACATAGAACCCAGATTGTAACATCGCCCCTCTGGTGTCGGCAGATGGAACGGTCTACAGTTTCCCTTCAACATCAGACGGAGGCATATAGACATACTAGATCTACAGCTCATCCTGCTCTTTTTCTTTTCGTTTTTGGTTTTGGTTAAATGTATTTTGACATGATTATTATAGAAAAGAAAACTATCAATAGTCAAACACAGTTGTCAAACAATCAATGTTATAAGAGGATGACTGCCTGCCAGAATAAAACCCACTGATGACCACCTACAAAATCAACACAAGTGAAGTCCTACTATAGAAGGGATCAATACACTGTCACAGTGAAGATGACCTCACATCATCTCTTGTGTCAACAGGATCAGAAGGATGGAAGAGCTGATACAACAGATAACAGTTATCAGTGAGTGGACATCGTACAGGATGGAGGGGCTAATACAACAGATAACAGTTATCAGTGAGTGGACATCGTACAGGATGGAGGGGCTAATACAACAGATAACAGTTATCAGTGAGTGGACATCATACAGGATGGAGGGGCTGATACAACAGATAACAGTTATCAGTGAGTGGACATCATACAGGATGGAGGGGCTGATACAACAGATAACAGTTATCAGTGAGTGGACATCGTGCAGGATGGAGGGGCTGATACAACAGATAACAGTTATCAGTGAGTGGACATCATACAGGATGGAGGAGCTGATACAACAGATAACAGTTATCAGTGAGTGGACATCATACAGGATGGAGGGGCTAATACAACAGATAACAGTTATCAGTGAGTGGACATCATACAGGATGGAGGGGCTAATACAACAGATAACAGTTATCAGTGAGTGGACATCGTACAGAACAGTCATGCCTAGAGCTGCAGGGCCAGGCAGGGTCCCAGTTATTGGTTTAAGGGGGCCTGTGGGCATTACCAGGCAGTGCCAGTCTGACCAGACTCTCTCTGTGTTGCTGGTTGAAGATAATAGATCCTGTCTCACACTCCTCCTCATCTTCTCTTTTCTTCTCTTCTCCTCCTCCCCTCTCATACTCTCCTCCCCTCTCCTCCTCTCCTCTCCTCTGCTCCTCTCATCTCCAGCTCCCCTCTCCTACTCTCCTCCTCTCCTCCTCTCCTCTCCTCCTCTCCTCTGCTCCTCTCATCTCCTCCTGTCCTCCAGTGGTACCACCAGGACTGGGTCAGGAGGCCAGGGGTCCTGAAGAGAGCCGGTGACCAGAGAGTGTTGTGACTGACTGCGCCTAACGAGGTGATTAAAAGGATGAGGGGACCACGGCTGACTCGCTGTGGCCTGGAGCCACACACACACACACACACACACATGCACACACGCACGCGCACACACACACACACACACACACACACACACACACACACATACGGGCATTGGCTACAGTGCCAGGAGGAACAGATCTATGTTAACAGGGCCGGTATAGTGTGTGTGTCTGCACACGTGTGTGTGTGACTGTGTGTGTGTGTGTGTGTGTGTGGAGGGGATGATAGACAGGAGATGTGACACAGAGAGAGTGGCAGCGGGGGGTATGTATGGCGAGGGGTCGTGGGGCTATAGGAGACATGTCAGGGGGTAGAGGACAGAGGCAGTCTGACAGCGGCAGTGCAGTGAGCTGCTGTAATTGCTCCAAAGACCAGCGTGGCGGTCTGTGGTCCCCGGACCCCTTGGACCCCCTAGGCCCCTGTCCAAGCCACAGATACAGGCTGCCCCAAGGATGTGGCAATTAATGCACAGATGATGTACTGACTTGGGAAGATGACTGGTTTATCCTCAAAATAATCTTCAGTGATGTATTCTTCATCTATTAGAACATTACAGAAAGAAAGGTAATATACTGTAATGTAGAAAGGTGATGTCTGTTGTACACAGTACTGTACATTACCATCGGAACGTCCTGTGACGATAGAAATTTACCCTCTTGAATAAGCCCCATTCTCAGCCCTCTCTCAATCTCTTCTGACACCCATTCTCCTGTCCAAACCTGTCGGAAGACACACAAACCTCTTACAGTATTGCTTTGAAGCAGTAGTTTTACACAAACACACACACACACACACACACGCACGCACGCACGCACACACACACGCACGCACGCACGCACGCACACACACACACACACACACACACACACACACACACACACACACACACACACACACACACACACACACACACGCACAGACCCTTCCCGGCGATGTTCCTGGGCCCAGTGAGACGGAGCAAGCGGTGAAATGGGAGGGATTAGTCACTTTGTCAGGAGGTTTATGGGGTTGTGTTGTCTCAGGAGATGTGGTGCCACAGGGGGCTGTTTGGGAGGACACTCTGCAGATAGAGACAGAGGACATTGTGACCAACCCTCAGCTCAGTCCAGTCTGTCTGGGCCAGTTGGCCATCAGTCAGTGTGTCACTCAACTTCAAGACCTGTCTAGACAGAAGCTGTTTTGTGTTTAGATTGATGTCAACTTTCTGTTATTTTGTTGATTGTCACATGTCAAAGGTCAAATCTTATGTTTTTTTTTCTCCAGTAGTCCACTGTTGATACAGTCCCTAAATGTTTTGCATGTCAGCAGTCAAGTTATCAAGATATTGGACTTTCAAGAATCAAAGTGTCGCCGGCCACAAGGCCACGGTGATGCAAAACAATACCAAAATATCATTTTTGAGTGGATTTTCCCTTTAATGCAAGTCGCCAAAACTATCCTCTAATCACAAAATATTTGTGTTGCTCCCAACAAGGACCTCCAAGGTGGATTGAAAAGAAAAGTCGCCATCATTTCCTGGGGAATAACTCAACGACACTACGTTTGCATCTACCCACACAAACACCAAAGCACACATGTCAGATGGGAACGGAGGGAACCGTTGGCACAGTGAGCCCATTAAGGAGCTGTCCTTGTGTTGCTGTGTGTCATGCTCTTGGTGCTGTGTAGCGTAGCTGTGTAGCGTCGGCAGGGTGGACTCTGGCTGTGGGGAAGTCTGTTAGGGGGGGGGGGGGGGGGGGACTGTGTTGAACAGGAGGTGTGGGAGCCGGAGCCAGGGCTCCCATGTGAGAATGTGGCCATCGCCATGGCAGACCTCTGCACCATCTGGTGTTCCCAGCAGGACGCCGGCGCGCCGTACAGAGGCATGGAGACACATATGGACACAAAGGTCTTCTCATGGATACACACACACATATACACACATATACACACATATACACACATATACACACGTATACACACATATACACACATATACACACATACAGTGTCTTCAGAAAGTATTCACACCCCTTTACATTTTCCCACATTTTGTTGTGTTACAGCCTGAATTTAAAATAGGATGAGATTTTGTGCCACTGATCTACACACAATACCCCATAATATCAAAGTGGTATTTTTGTGGAACATTTTAGAAATTAATAAAACATTTAAAGCTGAAATGTTTTGAGTCAATAAGCATTCAACTCCTTTGTTATGGCAAGCTTATTTATGTTCAGGAGTTAATCATTTGCTTTACAAATCGCATAATAAGCTGCATGGACTTATTCCATGTTCAATGATAGTGTTTAACATGATTTTTGAATGACTACCTCACCTCTTTACCCCACACATACAATTATCTGTAAGGTCCCTCAATCGAGTAGTGAACTTCTAGCACATATTCAACCACAAAGACCAGGGAGGTTTTTTCAATGCCTCGCAAAGAAGAGCACTGATTGGTAGATGTGTAAAAAAAAAAAAGCAGACACTGAATAGCTCTTTGAGCATGGTGAAGTTATTAATTAGGCTATGGATGGTGTATCAATACACCCAGTCACTGCAAAGATACAGGCGTCCTTACTAACTCAGTTGCCGAAGAGGAAGGAAACTGCTCAGGGATTTCACCATCAGGCCAATGGGGATTTTAAAATAGTTACAGAGTTAGATGGTTGTGATATGGGAAAACTGAGGATGGATCAACAACATTGTAGTTACTCCACAATACTAATCTAAATGACAGAGTGAAAAGAAGGAAGTCTGTACAGAATAAAAATATTCCAAGGCATGCATCCTTTACAACAAGGCATCTAAGTAATACTGCAAAAATAATTGGCAAAGCAATTCACTTCTTGCAAAAACTCTTCATATTTTCAAGCATGGTGGTGGCTGCATCATGTTACAGGTATGCTTGTCATTGGCAGGGACTAGGTTGTTTTAAAAAATGAAAATAAACTGAATACAGCTGTAAGCACAGGCTAAATCCTAGAGGAAATCCTTTTTCAGTCTGCTTTCCAACAGACAATGGGAGACGAAATAACCTTTCAGCAGGACAATAACCTAAAACACAAGGCCAAATATACACTGGAGTTGCTTATCAGGATTACATTGAATGCTCCTGAGTGGCCAAGTTACAGTTTAGACTTAAATCGTCTTGAAAATCTATGGCAAGACCTAAAAATGGCTGTCTAGCAATGACCAACAATCAAATTGTCATAGTTTGATTTTTTATCATGAGCTAATACTGTACATCCAGGTGTACAAAGCTCTTAGACACTTACCCAGAAAGACACCCAGTTGTAATAGCCGCCAAAGGTGCTTCTACAAGGTGTTGACTCAGGGGTGTGGATACTTTGGTAAATGAGATATTTCTGTATTTCATTATCTATACAAGATTTCTTAAAACATTTTTTCAATTTGTCATTATGGCGTATTGTGTGTAGATGGGTGAGAAAAATATAGATTGAATCCATTTTGAATTCAGGCTGTAACACAACAAAATGTAAAATACTTCAAGGGGTATGAATACTTTCTGAAGGCCCTGTATACACAGATACGTACACAGGGGAAATATGGACATTGAAGTTTTATTGGAGAATTAAAGACCGACAAGGAAAAGACTGAGTGTTTTTATGTTGAATATGTGTATATAACCTGTTGGATAAACTAAAGACAAGAGATTAGTTATTTTCAGCTTTCATAACTAGGCAGGGTGACATAAGAGTAGAGACTTGAAAAAAGCCCCATTAGTCACCAAATGGCCCAGCATGGTTCCCCACTTACAATTTTCAATACTTCTTGTCAGATTTCTCAGAAAGCCGTAGCCCGTGCTAACATCTTTTTCTCCTCTCTTCCTCTTATCTAGTCTCCTTATTCTCCATTTTGCCCTCTCTCTCTCTCTCTCTCTCTCTCTCTCTCTCTCTCTCTCTCTCTCTCTCTCTCTCTCTCTCTCTCTCTCGATCTCGCTCTTTAACTCTTTCTCTGGTTCTCTTTGTATAATTCCTCTCTCCTTTTTCCACCTCACTCCTCTACATCTGCAGTAGACACTTATGTACTCCCTCCATCTCCGTCCATCCTTTCCTCCCATCTTCCCAACTTTCACTTCTCCAATGTGCCGTCTTCTTTTCCATTCCATCCTTCCATCTCCATCCCTCGTTCTTGGCCTGTCATCTCTTGTGGTTGTGGCACACAGCACCCAGGCCTTCCCATGTGCTCCTCTCTAAACCTTCCCCTTCCAAGTCCCTCCTGTGCTCCTCTCTAAACCTTCCCCTTCCAAGTCCCTCCTGTGCTCCTCTCTAAACCTTCCCCTTCCAAGTCCCTCCTGTGCTCCTCTCTAAACCTTCCCCTTCTAAGTCCCTCCTGTGCTCCTCTCTAAACATTCCCCTTCTAAGTCCCTCCTGTGCTCCTGTCTAAACCTTCCCCTTCCAAGTCCCTCCTGTGCTTTTCTCTAAACCTTCCCCTTCCAAGTCGCTCCTGTGCTCCTCTCTAAACCTTCCCCTACCAAGTCCCTCTTGTGCTACTCTCTAAACCGTCCCCTTCCAAGTCCCTCCTCTGCTCCTCTCTAAACCTTCCCCCTCCAAGCCCCTCCAAGCTCATCCAAGCCCCTCCAGCTGGCTGATGAGTTCATTAGGCTCTGAGTCCTGCCAAGGTGCACAGTGCTTTTGGCACAACCAGGAAGATTGCAGGGCCCCAAGTGACCCCTGGGCATCCATGATGGTCATTGGAGACCAGACAGAATGTACCACATGGTGATATTCGGGGTGTGTAGATGAAGTTCATTTTTGGAAGAAGACCATGATTCTCTACATTAGCAATCAGTTTTCTCTGTTTTTGCTAAAACTTCTTGAGTGTCACAGTCAAAGATGTGTCCAGATCTGAGCGTTCCTTGAACTGGTCCACATAAATGATCTGGGAAACAGATTTCTAATAATCCCCACAGGTCACAGCGACATCTGGACCAACACTTGAGTGCCAGCTCAATTAATTCAAAAATACAAAACAAAAAGTGCCTTGGGCAAAATCCGGGGGCATACAGGCCGCTGTGTGTGTGTGTGTGTTGAATGGCGAGCCCAATAATAAGCGACACTGAGCTAATCAACCGCCAAGCGGGAATGACCATAAATATAACAACGTAGTGTGAAAACCATTAGCCATTACAGTGTCATGATTACAATGGCCTCACTCCCTCTATCCTGCTCTCTCTCTCCCTCTCTCCCCCTCTCCCTCTCCTCTTTCTCTTTCCTTTCTCTCTTCCTTTCTCTTGCACTCTGCCTCTCCTTCCCTCTCCTCTCTCTCTTTCTCCTCTCTCTCCTTTTCCAGTTCTCACCTTTCTTCGTTCCTCCTCTCAAAGCCAGGTCAGTCAGGGTCGGAGCCCTTTGTGGCTGAGCTCAGGTGCAGACCCAGCTGGGCTGGAAGATGGGGGGGGGGGGGGTGGGGGTGGTGGAGTGCAGAGGCAGAGTGAGGTGGAGGACAGAACATAGCAGAGGAGAGGGCTGTGGTGGTCGTTGCAGTGGTGTGTATGCCTGAGCATGGAGCCAGGGACAAATGCCTGGGTGCACTGTCCCATACACTAACCCAGAGAACAGAGAGAAGCACAGAGAGAGGAAAATAAATAGATGTGTGCATTAAAGAGAGAGAGAGCAGCTTTGTCCCTCACCCCTCTTCACATAACCCCCCACCCACCCACCCACCTCTCCTCCCCATATCCTCCCTTCTCTCCTGGGTGTACCCCTGGGAGAGGCCTGGCCGGGCTCGGCCTGGACGCCATCTGCTGCATAATGTAACGGGATTGAACTCCAAATCCTTCATTTCCACTCGCTGCCTGTCATCTGTGTGTGAGTGTGTGTGTGTGTGTGTGTGTGTGGGTGTGCGACCTGTGTGTGTGTGTGCGTGTTCATATGGCTGCACATGCACACATTATCTGTGTGTGGAAGTGTGATGTGTCTGAGTTTATCTTGAAAGCTAATTTTATAGCTGTTACTCCCTTAGCACAACCAGCCATGATGTCATGATGTCAAAGGCAGCATTTTTTCACGTGTGAGTTTTTGTTAAGAGACATTGAACTACACTATTTAATTATATTATACGTCGGATAACGTCAAATGACAAACCTCTGTGAGTATATGACAACCATAGTAGATCTTACAAACCCCTTACAGTATTGCTTTGAAGCAGTAGTCTTACACACACACACACACACACACACATACACACATACACACACACACACACACACACACACACACACACACACACACACACACACACACACACACACACACACACACACACACACACACACACACACACACACACACACACACACACAGATGACAGGCAGCAAGTGGAAATGAAGGATTTGGAGTTCAATCCCGTTACACACACACACATACACACACACACATACACATACACACATACACACATACACACACACACATACACACATACATACACACAAACACACACACACACACACACACACATATGTTTAAGTACCCCACCCAGCTCGTAAGCCTGAGGTGTGGAGAGTTGTTCCTCTATGTCCCTAAGGACCACTGTGATTGGGAGCCATCTGTTTTCCTCTAATAATCTTTCTCTCCATTCATCCTTTCTTTCTCTCCTTCCTCTTTCTGTCCACTCCTTTGCCACTTTACGTCTTCTGTGGTGTGTGTTTGTGTGTCGTCAAGTCCCGCACAAACAAATACACAAACCGTGTTATTGAAACTCATTGCAAATAACAAGAGAACCAAACATTCTTAGTTGAAATACAGAAACATGGTCAAATGTCACAGCCTGAATCTTGAACACAGACTAGGAAGAGATATGCAAGTTCTTGTCTGCTTGACTAAAGTAGAAGTGACATATCCCCTCTCTCAGGCCCAATCCCCACAGGCCCTGTGACTGAGAATCTGTGTGTGTGTGTGTGTGTGTGTGTGTGTGTGTGTGTGTGTGTGTGTGTGTGTGTGTGTGTGTGTGTGTGTGTGTGTGTGTGTGTGTGTGTGTGTGTGTGTGTGTATGAAGGAGCCAGAGTGAGTCTCTCTCCAATAACATGTTTCACAGGCATGCTGTTGGTTATTTTCTCCAGTTCATGTTATCCATGCCATGTTTGTCTCCTGGTTATTTTCTCCATTGTCAACAATGGAAATCAAGTCACTCCCAGTGACTAAATGAACCAAATTCTACTCAACTAACAGCACTTCTTTCAGCTACCACTATCTCTTATTTATATTTATAGGGAGACATTGCACATCAGTCACCAGCATCTACAATTATTTATCTTTTAAATTTGAAAGGTTTGGCATCAAATGGCGTTGAATCGATCATTACAGTTGCCATGGCTACGAGGGTTATGGGGGGGAGAGAGAGGGAATGTGCAAGGAGCCCACACAAACACTCCAAGACACACACACACACACACACATGAATGTGCACACACACACACACACACACACACACACACACACACACACACACTGAGGCAGGGACAATGTGGGCAGTCAAAGTCATTGCTGACTGAGGGGGCTCTTGAATGAGAACAGGCAGGGTGCTGTCCAAGGTCCTGGTTCTGAAGAACAGGGAACATTGCTGTATGGTAAAGAACAGAATGAGTGATCACGTAATAAGAATGTGCGTGTGTCAGTGTAACACATAACATATTGAGAACAATGACTACTGACCATTCCTTCTATTCCACATCACCAGCGTAAATGTGTCAAAAAGGACATAAAGCCTTTATGTATTGAATATCCACGGGCTGTGGACAGCGTCAATACAACATGATATGAAAACAGTCACACAATAAAGACAATCATGAGGTTAGCATCAGATTTATACCATGATACAGAGATCAGCTATTGAGCAGAGAAGCAGGACATTAGATCATGATTATGGCTGGTCTGGCTCAGCCGGGAGGATGCTGTCTGCATCTCGTTCTCCTGCAATGAAGAGGATCAATAAACCAGAGGGGTGTATCAGATGGGCCGTGCTGAGCTGGGAAGACCGTGCATATGTCAGGCACTGGCTATACTGGCGATGGCCGTAGGAGACTTGTGTGCGTACACCACTGCTTGGGGGTGTACACACAC